>NC_083598.1:60946713-61571713 GCF_020882245.1 Rhopalosiphum padi | reverse complement strand
TATCGTCATTTATTAATTTATTCACACAAAACTTATTATGATCAATGAAACAACATAAATATTTTTTCACTTATTCAGCCTAAGTAAATCACAACTGACGATGTTATGTTCGCTTTTGAAATAAACATACGTATACTCAGTAACCTGTATAGTTTAAATTTGGGGTTTATAACATATGAGATGTCAATAAATGACTAATGAGAAACAAAATTTCAAAGAAGTTTAATTTAAATAGTATTTGGATATCGTATGAGTAATGCTCATAGAAGCCTTTACAATGTCGGATCGGAATGTATGCGATCATACTGTACACAGTACACAAAGAAAAAATAAGACATCTACGTACAATATGGTTTTTATGAAAAGAATTCAATCGCAGTAGACCTTCTATATTACACGTTTTATGAAATATATATAGAATCCAAGTGTGATTAAAATGTACAATAGGCATTCAAAAAGTAAATTGCTCTAAAAAAAAAAATTAACTTTATTATTTATTCACATAATCTCTGGTTTTTTTTTTCATATCGTTTTATATATTGTCATGTATAGCATTATTCAATTGTATTTCTGAACACGTACTCGTGAACCCCATTATCTTCTTGAAGAAATAAAATACAAATAAATAAATAACACTATTGAACGGAAACCGTTAATGACGATAAATAGTGTTTGGTATTTTGTAAAACCGTAATACTTCATATATTTATTAGATAAAAAAAATATTAGGAACGCTTATGAGTGTATACATTTTAATAGATTTTTTTTAATTTTAACATAGTTATCATTAAATTAGGTAATTTTTAAGACAATTTTCCTTTTAATTGGTTTTTATCGAAAAACATTATAAAACATTAAATTTCCTATACAAAAAAAAAAGGATTTATGAAATACTATATAAGATCGACTTTTAGTTGATGATTAACTATTCTTATAAGACAGCAAATTTACAATTCACTATTCTAGCAAATAAAGTCGTCTATAATTAGCAAACGACGTTAAATTCGAAAATGTTATATCGTTAAACGTATAAGTATTGCATAAAACTATGTATAGCTGTGTTTTCATCAAAGTCCTGACTTAAGACTCAAGTACATCAACGTAGACAATAACGTATATGGGTGGAAATAAACCATTTTCCTATCCACCATAACAATTTTAAGTAACTTTTTCTCCACGCCGTGCAAGAAAATTATAGGCATTCTCACTCTAGAAAAATAAAATTAATCAAAGCAAATTTCACCAGTATTTATTATTGATAATATTATATTAAGTATAATATTATTTTGATTGGTTTTTACAATATGAAAAACACATTAAAATAATACAATTGTTAAATTTAAATATTATACTCGTACCAGTCGTAATAATCAATATAAATTGAAATTATTAATACATTTATTATGATTAATATTTGCTTAAGTTACAATATTATAAAGAACGATATTCCTATATAATGTGAAAAAATAACTCTGTAATCTATATTGTTGTAAACTTAACAATATATAATATTATGAACACAGTTTTTTTTTATAACATTTATGGTTCTACGGAAATACAAATCATTATTATCATCAACAAACGCACCGAACTGTACGGCTGTGATAAACAAACCTCTCGGGTTTTGAATGCAGCTTAATTGTGATACACGGCGGTACGAGTTTATAACGTTTATGTTAGTTTTTACTTTTTATAATTTTTAAAAAACCCAACAAATTTCTTGGTTTTATTAAAGTTCATCAAAGTAAACTCCATTTTAATAGAAAAGACTGTTTAAATTGTTTTTTTTTTTTTTTTAATGCAAGCTGACCGATGTGAATTCTGTAGCGGGAAATGACCTACATTTCGCGTGTTCATGTGTACATAATAAAGCCACAGTTAAAATACGTGTGTTTTCGCAATAAACGATGAGCCATTTTGATTACAACAAACCCTACTCCGCCATCACCGGTGGTAGAAAATATACAACCAAACAGCTACCCGAACATCCACAATGCGTACTTTCTTTGATAACGTACGACTGTAGGGCAGTAGCGTAGCCAAGGGGGGGAGGGGATAAAGGGGCTATACCCCCCCTGTTTTCTGTATTTATATAAAATTTTGAAACATTTAAATTTAAATATGAAAATTGTCTTACAAATTTTAATTATTTAAAATAGTAAATACGTTAACGGAAAATCAACGTTAATAAGTTATTAGCATTTTTGTTTTGTTATTGTTTTTGATTTTCAATTACTTATGTTAAAAGTATTTAGCCCTCCCCCTCCCATAAAAAATCCGAAAAACGTTTCGCACGTTTCATAAGGGCGATCATCGACTACCAATAAACGGGCTCTTAGCGGAGGGTATGTATTTGTTTAAAGTATTAAATTAAAAGCGAGCAGAGCACCAATGTAGGTACACAAGAATATTGTCACTGACAAACTTGTGATGACCTAGCAAGAACTGAAACCGAATTCAGAAGAATCGGTTCTGGAACTGAAACCGGAGTTAAAATTTATAAATTATAAAAAGGGTAATCTCTGGATCTATTGAACCGATTTTGAAAATTATTTTACTAATTATTTGTACCTATATATTATGTTTTCAAAACTTAAAACCATCACCACATTATAGTGTTATTAAATTTGTTATGAATTTTACGAAGTATGCAGGTATGGTTACAGATATGTTTAGGAAATGAAGGTAATGCAATATTATGCATACCTATAATACAATGGCCTTTGCACGCAAGCCTGTACGCACGAGACGAACGTCTGTCATTTTACGTCGGATGCGTATTCCGAAGAAAATAAATCTGCGTCTCGTGCACACAATGGTAGTTTAGGTACATATATTATGTTGGACAGGTGTTCTATCGTAAAATAACGATTTATCTTTAAACGATTTTTAATATTTTTTTATTAATATAAGTTGTAGAAATTTTAAACTCAATGAAAATTTCAAAATATTTAGATTAAGTATTTTTAAGCTATTTGTAATTTTATGTATTTAATTTTTTTTTTTATTTAATAAAAAAATAATAATTAAAAATACTATCAAGTATATGAATTGAAGTATAAAATACAAAATACCGATTATCAATTTTTTTTATTATATGGTTTAATTTAAATTGTTCTTGATTCATTTTTTTTTTAATTCTTCAAATAACTTCACTTCGTTCAGAATTGTCATTGAATATAATATAAAATAATTCCTGTTAAAACTTGTTTAATGTTCGGGGGGGGGGGAATGTAATTTTCTAACTTTCTCGTGAGCAAATAGAAAATTGATTATAACATAGTATTACTTAATTTTTTTATACCAAAAAAAAAAACTAAATTATGTACATAACATATTTTAAATAAATTCATCTCTTACCGTGTATTTTACTTTGAAGTTTTTATAAAAATTGTCTTGTAAATTCATTTTAAGATCCATCGCTTGGAATTGTAACGAAATTTGTCATTTTATTAATTATTTGTCGTAACATTATATTATTTGGATACAAATATGCACGGAACTCAGTGAGTGAACGTAATTTAAATTTGTTATGAATACTGTGTAGTTATAAATATTCATAAGTATTTATGTACTGTTGTTTGTAAATAGATTGCGAGAATTAATATTTATTTCTTGTTCTACTTTACCAGTTCAATGGTCCATTCGGGGACTGCGCTACCACTAGTATAAGCTTTTCCATTTGTCTATGTTCAAGGTTCAATCTAATGTTGCATTCCCACCTACCTGCAAGCTCATATATTTTTATACTGCGTCTTTCCACCTTGTTCTTGGTCTTCCAAGTGGGCGTTTTTTATTTACTTTTGCTAATAGGACATTCCTTAATACATCTCCATCGCAGTTCCCCACACATGTCTCAACCACTTTAGACGTTTACATCTTATGTATGCAAGTGTATTGCATTTTTCATATAGATCATATAGTTCTTTACTGTGCCTTTCTTCATATATCCCTAGGTCGTCATTGTACACCGATCCATATATATTTCTTGAGATTTTCCTTTCCCATATAGTAATTTTTCTTTTGTCGTGGATCAAGTCCCACATGCATATAAGTTACTATTTTGGTCTGAGATAACTTGTGTACAACGTGATTTTTTATTATTTTTTTTAGAATAATTTTAATCACAAAACTTTTTATTGCTAAAGTAAAATGTATTTCCATTTGCTATTCTTTCTTTTATTATCCTATACATTTTGCTATTGCTATTTATATTAACGCCTAAATATTTTAATATTTTAAATCATTCACCTGTTTAAAACTCATAGGTACTTTTCGCTTTCAGGTTTAACTAGTCTGCATTTTTTCTAGATAGTACTATAAATTTAATATTTTCTTCGTTGATACATAACCCCATATTTTCGATGGCTTCTATAAATTAAACTAAGACAGGAATAAAGAATTTCTATGTCACAGCCCTCAGCTAACCTCAAAGACTGACGAAATCTCTGAAAAAAACGTACTTTATGTAACATCTTGTCATTACACATTTTTATTAAGTTTTCATATTTTTGTAGGATTTCAAAATGCATTATAATTAATATTTCCTGTCTATTCACACAGTCACATGCTTTTTAGTTAATAAAAACCATACCTATATAAATTATTAATATTTATTTATTATATTAAGATACGTAATGTCAATGTTAAAGCATAAGTTATGAGTCCTTAGTTATTGCCTTTTGTCACGTACTTATATAATTTTTTTTCTCGTTAAAGCGTTATAATAAACACTTATTTGATCACATTACGTGTAACATAACATGCCAATATGAATAATTATAATGTTTTAATTATTCAGAAATTTATAGAAAGTCGTTTAATATTACAACAAATGTCCGCCAATGCAGGGATCATATTATAGTAAAATAAATTATAATAATATGGTAATCGGCAACAGTTATACACATGGATACCAACGACATTCTATACATGGATTTACTCGTGAGTACGAGTAAAAGGTGTAGTGATGACCGAATAGTTGTTTATTGAATTTCCGAGGAAAAAGGTATCTTTATGTATTTCGAAAAAATGTTCGAACGAAAAGGGATTTATGTAAAATGTGTTATACGCAATACCTACATATGAGTGGGTATAAAGACATTATAACTTTTTGCTCGCCGTTACCTCACGTTTTCATTTTTTATATGGCGATAAAATAAAAGTTGTACATCAATTTTGAAATATATATGAATATTTCGGATGATCTTCACGAGAGGGGTAAATACATGTAACAGCGTGTAGTATGGCTCAACTGACGTCTGAAAAGGGTCACGATATATTTTTCTAGAAAATCCAATCGCACGACGGTTGTTCGCATTAAACCGTTTCACTGCATATGCAGCAGCCTCGCACACGGTTGTTACTAATTAAAACTTCTTCAAACCACTTAAAACTTTTGGGCTCCATTTTGTCGAACGTTACTTTTACGGTGTGCGATTACATCGTATTTTTACTAAAATTACAAGTGGTATTTGGTTAAAACGTTGCACTACACAACATTGTATCACGTGTGGTTTTCAAACGCCCAATTTCCATCTGTAAAATAATAAATTAACAACTTCGATAAGTATTGCGTATTCCATTGGTAATAACAAAACTCTACAGAATGTTTCCGTATGTTCCATGAAATCCGTGATAAAAACACTATAAGATAATAATGTCGGATTTCGACTCACAAAACATTGATTTCATACCACTTTGTTATTGAGATTTTCAGACGAAAAAAGTAATAAGTAATATCGTTCCAACCGTTCTAATCAAAATATAATATAATACTATCTGATGGAGTAAGATAATTATTAATTTCAAAAGTGTTTTAATTTAATAACACAGCTGCTAGTAAGTCAAAATTTACCAAGACCGTCATAAATGAGTTTAAAAGTTAATATTTAAGTTAGAAATTATTTTTTTCCTTACATTAATTGGAGATGTGCCAAATATAATATAATTACTTATACTTAGAAAGTTATATTTTAGTTTTTACCATAATGAAACGTAAACTTGAAAAGTTATTTATGACAAATAGTTACTCTTAAAAGTTTATTAACAAACCTATTTGCATTTGTGTTTATTGAGGAACTATATCTTATTTTTCATTTTTATGTTCATTTTTATTTGTGTTGCTATGTTTAGTTGGCGATAAAATATTATGAATCAATTAATACTTATATTATTAAATAATATGATTATATGAAACATTTGTTAAAATTTGCACACAAAAAAACTATTGATTATTGACAAGCGTTAACGTGATAAATTCTAATTCCTACTGAAAAAATTTAATTTAATTTAAGAAGATGCATAAATATAATGTAGGTACTGAAAAATATGAGACTAAAACTAGCGTAGTGACAAGAAAAAGAGGAAATCAAGTAAATAAGAAATCAACTTAAAAATAAGATATTTAAATATATTTAAAAACGGATAAAAATTACATTAATAATTCAATAATAATATAAAAAAAAAAAATTTTAAATTTTAAAATATTAATTAATGAGTGTGGCAATCAAATACCAACTAGATGATTAGTAGAATCACAATATTTTATTTCGATTCTTTGTAACACAAATGCACTCTTTCATAATTTTTGACATTTTATAAAAATATAATATGCAAATTATATTGGTTTAGATCACTGTAAACGTTGGTTATATTAATTATAAATAGTAAAATTTTTAAATAAACTCAAACTTGTGTTAGAATTTTGTTATCGGATAACTTATTGAAACAGTCGTCTACAACAACAAATAAAATAATTATAATATGTAGTAGAAGTACGTAATTTATTGATTTAACTCGTTTGGAATTATGCGTTATTATAACATCAGTTGGACATTTTGAGTATAAAAGATGTGATAATTAAATTATATAATATTATTATGATTTCTTTAAAACATAATCATTAATGAATGGTGGAAAGGTAAAAAGAAACAGTGTCTGTTCTCTTTTCTAAAAATAACAAGAAATAAGACAACCAATTACACTATGTTACCTAGGCAGCTATACGGTACTCTTAAACATTGAAATAAATAATAATATTCAATGAATTTATATCAGAAGAAAACTCTGGACGGTTTTATTGGTATTAAAATATTATAATATGCTTTTTATCTTTTTTTTTTTTATTATTAACTCATTAATACATATTATCGAAAAAAAAAATATACGAGATACGGTAATCTGAGAGATCATTTTTCAAATTCTTCATTAATTTCCACGAAACCGCAAAATACAGCGAAGAAAAATAAATAAGCACTGAATTAGTCCGTTTTTTAAACGAAACCTATAAATTTTTTTATTGTAATAAATAATAATACAGTATTTTTACAATAAATTACCATAATATGTATTATGAAGTTTAATTTGTTTGTTATGACTCCGGCACTGTAATGACAAACCAGGAATTAATGAATTAAAATTAAAGGTATCGGAAAAAATCATGTGTTAAACATGTACATTTATATTGGCTATTACAACAGTCTTATAATTACCATATAGATATAAAGACATTTTCTATAGGTGAATTTATTTAGAAAAAAAAATATCTAATAACATCAGTATATATATTATTTCATTTAACTTACAGTTGAGTCTAACCTATTTCACAAAAAAATCACCTATAATAAGAATAATAATTATAGTCAATACAAATTAATCATTTCTAACAAGGTCACAAATCAGGACTATATTATTAAGTTAATATTATTAACCCAAGTAAAAAAAAAAATGCTAAGTATGGAAAATTTTGAGAGTCAACAAAATTTAAGATACTTATCCAAATTTATTATTTATTGTTAACATTTTCCATCAGAACTTAGAAGGAAAATTATAATTTACTTCATTATATAATGCACTCATTACATTGTTTTTAAAAACATGATATAGAAATCATTTTTAAAATTATTAATTGGTATTCTAACTACTTAAAATTTAAGTGTGATAGTTAATAGTTTTCAGTGTCAAAAATAATTTGAGATCATTATCAATTAATGAAAAGAATGTATTGATATTATGCATTAAATCTGATTTTATCAAAGATATGAAGTGAAAAAAACTGATACATCAATTTTCCACGATAGAATCCAGGAAAAACTATACAGAGTGATTCTTTTATTTTTAAATGTTAGTTTCATACTCTTATTATTTCGTAATTTTTTTTATTTGTTAATGCATTTTTCTATTTTAAGAAAATAAATATATGTTTATAATATACAACGACATATTACTTGGATATACATAGATACATTCAATCAACACAACATACAATTTATGACAAACATTCGGAAACTCATGTCACGCAGCAATAATAATAGTGCAATATTGTTGGCGGGTATACGCAGCTCAAGTTATCTGTCTCCTTTTACATTGTCCTCCTCCGAATTGTTTCGACGCACGCAAGATAAATGCATATTGCTTTCGAGACACTCGCCGTGATACCGGTGTGATATGGGCTCGAAAATACTATCTCCATCCCTCGATTCACACATTGTACACCATGTCACCATATTACATATACCTAACCTAACCTGTCACGAATTACTTGCCTATATAACGTAGTCCGCGCTTACGTGTGACGTGTCAATTACATGTGAGTATGTGACTATATTCAACGACAACATAATGTAGTTACGCTTGTATGACAATACGAGTATGATAAACATAATCATAAGAATATCATAAAAATATCATTCGTGCAGAAATATCCGCGAATTTCGTTGTGCAACGATGAATATTGTTAAACAACTGATATTTGAAAAAAATAAATGGAAAAACTAAATTTTTGTAATATCATTTGAAAAACCTACATTATATATACCTATATATATATTAATCAATTAATAAAAAATATTAATTAATTTCACTGTAAAAATGAATTCAGAAGCTTAAATTATACATTTTTACAGTGGTTTATTTGATTAGAGACTATTGCTACAAGGATCGCTCGGGTTCAAAGCCAAGTCCCTCGTCTTGTAATTAAAATATAAAATACCAACGTTAGACACGGTACTCACTCTAATTCAATTATAATTACACTTTACCGCTTTAGAACAAAACTTCATCATTAACGTAGAATTTAAAGTTTTAACTTGTTATGTTACACGCCACAGGACAAACACAGTCAACATTCCGCAGATCCATATATGTTATATAATATGTAAAGTCCGCTCTACAAACCACGTGAAAGATTTTTTACGAATATCTTGCATTGAGTACCTATTCAAAAAAATATTTAGCCGCTTAAAACAAAATACGATTGTGAATAAAAAGTATTATTTAATTAATATGTATTATTATTATTATTATTATTATTATTATTATTATTATTATTATTATCATTACATTATTATTTCTATCGCAATCATACTAAAATAGCTATTTTCATTTTGCATAGCATAACGATAATAATTATTATATTACCTTAACTCAAAAGGTAAAAATATAAAATGTTTACATCAATCAGCTGCTATCACTAAGATCGTCTACACAGTACACACTAAATAGACAGATATACCAATAGTATGTACTGAATACGACTGAGTGCATTACAAAAGTATGAACACGAACATAATACTAGACAAATACTGAAGATCGAAGTATCAACCATGCATAAAAGTTAACACTATCTACATTCTTAATTATAATATATTGGTGCAATAATTTACAATAAACTACCACTGAAAATTAAACACAGCGATTCTATTCTTAAAAAAAAAATTACACTATGGCTTCTTCGAAAATAAAATATAGATATAACAGGTTTACAGCATTACTAAATTACTATATTAAAGAATTATTTTAGTAATTATTAATATTTGTATTACTTTATATTGTATTGTTTTATTGTTTTATAAATAATGTTGCATTAAATAGGAATAATAATAAAAAGTACTTAATTTTATTAATGTTTTATTTATATAAGAAAAATTCATGTTTATAATCATTATTTTATTAATTGTACAATATATTTTTTAAATTGTATCGTTAAAAATGTGAACTTGTTCAGTGGGGCCCATTATTATTTTGAATATTAATTATTGAATAAAAATAAAAAATACAATATAATGCTTCAAATCCGACAATCTCTGTGGATGCCATGCCTCGGATACGGACAAGAGAACTGAGCAATAATATTCTTCTATTAAAGCGACATAATACATAATACATACGAAATGATGGAGATAAATGTATAAGTGCGATAAGGATGGCGACATTGATCCTTAATGTCCGCTAAGGCGACAACGAAAAATAAGGAAATAAATTCATTTTATTTACAATATGCGTAGGTTTTTAATTCAGGGTAGTTATAAATAATATTGCAATTCTCGTACATTATTTTATACCTATAATCCGGTGTGTCAATTTTTTTATTTGATGAACCCACATTAATTGTAATAAGCTCTTAATCCGCATTCGTTTATTGACGTGCTCAAATTTAATTTGTAAGCAGTATATTAATCTCCTTAAGATACTTAATTTAAAAAAAATAATAATAATTTATAATTTATATATTTATACTTACGTTTACGTCCAAAATTAATCAAACTGTTAAAATAAAAAATAATAAGAGGACATAAATATTTTACAGGATAATCATAATCCGTCTAATATAATGTTGTATCTATCGTATTAGCCCGTCAGTAGATGCATTAGTATTTGTAATTAGGCTCACTTCTCCGATTTTTACTATTAAAGTGGTTATTCGAACTATAAATGAGAATTCTGGTATGAATAATGAATTAGGATCACTATGATTATTTAATATTAAAAAATGCATTTACATAGGTACACATAAGTTACAGGCATTTATTCTAAATCTGATTTTGCTTCTGAACCCGATTGACAGGATTTACATATAATACATAATATAGCGTGGCACTCACTTTTATCGGTACTGACAAGAGACAAAAGACATTTTAATCCACTTTCATTTTAACACACTACTATATGGATTGGATTATATTATTTATAGAAAAATTCCCAGGTATGATAATATGAGGTATAAATATATATCAACAAAACAAGAATTAAATTAAAGCCAATAGTGGCGAAAATAATAATCGAGTGAGCACCGCGCTCATACGAGACTACTGACGGGTTAAATTCACTAGTAATTTCACTAAACTCGACGTATTTTATCGAGCTCATGAGTTAGGTCTTGACGGTACCTATATTTATTTTGTAAAAATAAAGTTTAGTTAGTCTAATCTATTGGTTCCACACAGGAATTGGATAATATTAATATTTTCAGAATATTTTATACAGATGTTTTTTGCCACATTTTCAAAGAAACATTTTATAAGCATTGTTAAAATATTTGTTGATAACGATATTAAATATATTGCTAAAGAATTTCTAAAACTTACCCAGATAAATATTGCATTATCATGTTGTATGAGATATCGTTAAAATATTGGCGTGTAAAATATTTCCAAACATATATTATCAGAATGTTTTTACAACTTATTAAGATGAATTATTATCATATATATATATATATATATAAATATATAATAATAATGTTGAAAAACAAATAAATTATACTCTAAGTTAGAGATGAATACTTAAGAGTGAATTCAATGTCAAGAGATCCTTGTTGATTTTTTCCTATTAAAATATCTCTGATGATTTTAATAGTGTAAAATCCAGAATTGTTTTCAATTTTATTGCAAATATCTTTTTGAATATTTCTCCTATGTACCCTAGGAATAATTAAATCTTATTGTTTCTGAAACGCGATTAAATCCATGTGTCAAACATGTCAAATTAACTTTTTTGGGGGGAAATGCTATCAAACTACTACCGTGACTTAACCATATAAAGAGCAGTATCGGTCAAAAATAAAAATACATTTTCATTTTTTACACTATTTGTTTAAAATAAGTTACCGGTAAATAATTACGTAAATAACATTTAGATAACGTAGAATATTTAGTCGTAGTCAAAAGTTACTAATTTTATTGTTATTTTAGACAAATCAGATAATGTTTATCGTCGTCAAAAATAAATTAAAAAATTAAAAAATTAATAAAATATGAATACAAAATAGTAAATACTAATTATGTAATTATATTTACCAATTATGTACAAATATGTATTTATAATACAAAATATGCAAAATAAATTTTGGTTTATTTCAATTATAACGATCTAAATCGTACAAATTTATTATCAGACTTAAAATATCTCATTTCAGTAAAAAATAAATAAGTATTTACAAAAAAATCCATACCCTACTCATGATTAATGACTCACATGTAGTAATATTATAATTTATAAGTTATTACTAATTAATAATTATATACCTATTAATGTACTTTTACTATACCATGTGGTATGTACGATACTTATGATTTACGTAAAATACGACAGCACTTATATATTATATACTTTTCAGTGGCACCGAACACGGAGTACAAGTCGGGTGACTGTTCGACCACTTTTTGTGGGTGGTGGGTGGTGCACACATTGTATTATAAGTTCAGCGAGTTAAATGGATTAAAACTATTTTTGGGTACCTACTTATCGGATTTTATATTAAAATTCTGATAAAAATGTTATAGGTTACGGGTTTTGCGTTTAAAATCGAGTGCAATTGTTTGCAGGCTTGGGGTGTGAGGTACAAAAGTGGAACAAATCGTTTAAAGATTATGGATTTTGCGTTCAAGCCCAGGTAGAAAATGTGGTGGTTTATGGGTTCTGCTCTCAAAACCGGGTAAAATTGTTTATGAATTTCTCATCTGAAACCGAATAAAATGTACGTATAGTGTAGTAGGTAAGGTGCTGTCACTGAGTATGTGGGTTTTATGTATGGAAACTGGAAAGGGTAACATTTTTTGTGGGTTACCCGTTTTTACTCCTTAGTCCCTAATATTGTGGCGGAACTAAAATATAAAAATTATGAACTAAACATGTTGATATAATAATAACAGCCATTTTAAATTATTAATAACCAAAAACGTTCGATTACCAATTAGCATAGTTAACATATAATAATGCATACATCGCAAGTTTTTGTGTCCATGAAATATAATTTATATAAATAATTACGTTACATAAAAGATAATACTCTTCCTCCGCGGGATACTATTATTTAAATTCAATACTTTTCTAATTTTAAAACTATACAAAACTATATAAATATTATTATTTAATAATAAGTATACAATATAAATAATATTATATATTAATCAATAGTAAATACAGCTGTCTATGACAGCGTTTCCCAAAGTGTGTTCCGCAGAACAATCTCAAAGGTTCCATCAGATGTATTTGATTATTGAGAAAAATATTTTATTTTATTAAAAATTAAAAAGGGGATTCTTCGAAACACAAACTATTTCTCAAGGGTGCCGTAAGAGTTTGGTCTATAGTATAGTAATATTTTATTGTAAATATTTAGATTAGACAGACAACTATTATAGCTGAACTATTTAAATCAAAATATTCTATGATTTTTAGTCTATAATTTATAGTATTTACAACAGTCAACAACTGAATTAAATAAATGTTCCTTACAAAATTATTTATACATGTTTTACGGATCGCAGACTGGTCAGCTGATCCTCTTGATCCTATATAGCAGGGGTAGCCAACATGAATGGTTTCACGGGCCAAATGTATAAAATACAATAATACCAAGAACTAAAATGTTTGTTTTTTTTTTTAGGAAATATTTCTTTTAAATTTCAATAATTACATTTAGTAGTATCAACTATTAACTCAAATACAAATTGATATTTTTGGTTACACACAGTCACCTAATACATTTTTAAGTTAATACGGAAAAAAATATATTTCTGTATTATATTTTAATTTTTAAATAGACAACAGAATCAATTAAGTATGTATAAATTTTTTGTTTTTATAAAATAAATAAATCTTATAAATAATTTGTTGTATTTTTTTAAACTCGCAGTTAGATAAACAAAAATTGTGCAACATCAAATCTAACTACTTCTACATTTGTAAAATTTGTGAATGATAACATTGATATTTAATTTTATATTTAAAAAATTAGTTAAGTTATTGATTTACTATTTCATCAGTAGGGCTATGGAGATTTTATTAATCTAAATTGAGAAGTTTAACATTTTTGTATTTTAATTTTATATCATACAATATTAATTAAAAATTAACTTATTTTCAAAAATAAGTACAAAAATTAATTATGTTTTAAAAAGTTGCACAATACTATAATATTATAATACACTCATAGCCCTAAAAATATGTTATAATCTAGAGTATTTAATGTATAGTATGTTCAATGTATATTAAATTTTTAATTTTATTATCTAAAGTTATGGACATATTATTAAGTGTTAATATTTTTTATTAGTTATGACCTTACCCAAATCCTGCAAACATTTACACTACAGAATTATTTTATACTCTAGTAAAATTATTTATAAGTTATAAATTATAACTAATGTGTTTTATTGCCTTTGATAATTTAGTATTAAATTAATGTCCATTATTTGGTCTATTCACATACAAGATAATTTTGATATAAAATGTAAGTTATACATTACATATACAAAAATTATATCCCAGAATGTCTACTCATCAATTAAAATATATTATGATAAATGAGAAGTTGAGTAGGATCTATGTACAAAAAACTCAGGGCCTAAAGCCCTCCTCCCTCGCATCAAATTGATATTATAGTCCGTGAGCCCGGTCGCTTATATAATATTGCGCACACAACTTTATATGCATAAGTATATATACATATACGTAAATAGCCTCTAACGAGTTAACAAATTTTGTAGGATTTTATGGTGCTAATACGTAAGAATAATATAGCCTGTAGTGTAACGGATAATATTAAGGTATATTGCAGGATATATAAATAGTACAATTGTAAATTGAGTGCAGACAAATAATAATAATAATATCTTACGGCCCTTCTGGCCCAACACGTAAAAATAATGATAATAATAACAACACTGTGGTCTTAAGCAAATATGTGACAATAATAAAAATAATTCACAATGCTTAGAATAAGGTTTTATATAATATTTGCCTGTTTGGCACTACCAAATAATAATATAATATAAAATAATAAATAATAATAACTTACAGAGTAGTCGGTGCACTGCTGGCCAGCCGCTACCAATTGCTATAATACATATTTTATATATAAAAAATCACATTTACAATTTGGCTATATGAGCTGTATATAATATTTAAAATAATAATTTTAGGTAAATTTTCTCGCTATAATGCAAAGTGTAATAATTAACATATATTTGTGGAGTAAAATAATAACAAACACTAACACATCGTAAGCATATATCGTATGCCTTACTCGCTATAGGGCAGAGCACAGTTTAAATTTATATAATATGTTATTTTTATAATGAGACTCGCTATAAGGCAGAGTTTATCGATTAATAGAAAATAAACTAAGGACAATAAAATAAAATAATTTAGGCATATTATAGCGCACTATGTTTTTTACGAACGACGATTTATTATTCGCACCCGCGACCCGCCTATATGAATAGCAGTGTTGTACTAAAGTTATAAGCAATTATATGTATAAATATTATATGTAAATATTATTATATATTATATAAGCCATAAGCGTATTCAATATTATCCGTGTGTGTGTGTGGTGCAGATAACCAGCACAGGGCGTTGCGGTATCTACTTCGATAGTTAATGAGGTGGTGTTATTTTTGCTACTGGCGTAATATAATATAATTGTTTTTAATATATTATTATAATGTGAAATATAATTGCTTTTTCATATTTTTGTTCGTTGGCGTCAACACTAAATTCCCCAGAGTACCATACATACCTACATGTTTAAAATAAATTATAATTTCAGTCGTCTGATGTAGGTGATTTGTCTGTCACTTTGTGAGTTATTTTATTCCAATAATTTATTTATTTAATTAAAATAACTTACCTATATTCTACAATTTTTTAGTATACATAGATTGATTTTTAATTATTTATTTTTAATGAAAAGAAAACCACAAATAAGAGGGCCATCATAAAAATTTAAAACAAAAAATAAATAAATGTGTGAATAGACCTTTAATTACTTTAGGAAGTATGTAAGTGTATATTTTTTCTGTAGCTTTAGTCTTAGCTTTAAATCCTAAATCCTAATTTCATAACATGTGTCTGAATATTTATGAATAATTTTTTTAAAGACATAGACATTTTTAATTCATTTTGTTTTAAAATGCATAAATATAAAAATTATATGTATTTAATATAATATTTCATTATAGTAATTGATATTAAGATACACTATGTATTAAATACTTATTTTATAACTAATATAAGTTGTAACTTTTCAATCTGATACACCAATATAAATTATATTAAATAAATTAACAAATTATACAACACATCTTAAATATTATATAACATAAAGCATAATAAGTACAAAGTATAAAATATTGGTTTTTCCTAATTATTGATGTAATTTTTGATATCTTCTGTACATATATATATATATATACAGTAAATTTCCGTTATAACGAAAATCATAGAAGTCCCCAGCCGAAAAACAGGGCTTATAAAGAGCTTATTCGAATTTTCGTTACAACGAAATGTCCTATTATTATCTATCGTAACAGTGAAATGATTGTGGGTGATGAATATGCCATTTTTTACATAAAAAAAATAAAGACAAGGGCAAGGGTTAGCAGCAAGTCTCCCCCTAATTTAATTATTCCCCTCCATTCCCTCCACTATGATTTAATGTTAAAAATATGTAAGTAAATAAAAAAGTTGTAAATCATTATTAATATATAAAATAGTATTAATTAATTTAAAAAGTTGAGTTAAATTATTTAAAGTTCAACTGCTATATGGAAATTAAATATTCTTTATTTGCACATTTAGAAATAAAAAGACTTTTCAAAAATCGTATACATTAAAAAATAAAATGTTATGTATTATTACATACAGATAAAAGAAAACGGAAGAAATTTGAAGTTTTATTGTAGTACATTTGTGATAATAATATAGTGTGTACGTATATTTTTTGATTATTTATTTAGAAATATAACATATTCGGTATACCCGAAACATTTTTAGCAATGTTTTCCTGAATATATGGTAACGAGTAGCACCACATAAATGTTCCATCAGAAAATGATTTGGCCCGGAATCTCACCCCAATAAAAAATATCTGTCACCGCCACTGGATAAAGATAAAGGCACCTGCTTCCTAAATTTAAAGTAATACTGGTTTTTCACACTTTATTCTCTGTTGAGTGAGCATCACAGAAACAGTTTAATGTAGACAAATAGTGTCAAATACTATAGATTATAGTATTTGATGTTGATTAACCGTCAATTTTCGTTTATCTACAAACGTAATAAGTGAGAATGAGACCGTATACCAAGAATCAATAACCAGTGCGCCATATTATGTAATCATGATGGTAAATTATAAAATGTTAATTTTATATTTAATAGTTGAAAGCTGATACAGCTGCAGGCTTGACGTTTACTTGACACTCAGTGCATATAATAGAGATTAGACTCAGTGTTCGGGGTGGGGTAGTGATAGGATAGGAAGATCTGATTAGTATAACCATTATACTTATTAGTTATTATTGATTATGGCTGTTATGGGTATCGGTAAATTGACATAAAATGTTGTCTTGACTTCTGGTGTTTTTACTTTTTGCAGTAAATCGAACGAATATTTAAACTATATGAAATATATATATTTAAATATGATAACTCATACCATGTTATAGGTTAAACGATGGTCGATGTTTCTGGTAGCAGCGACGATGTCTGGCTGCTAAAAACTTAAACGTCACAGACTAAACAAAACTAAACTAACACGCACACTTTTGCATATAAAGCTGCTTTATTATGACAACCTATACGAATCGTGAAAATAAACGACTCCGTCGGACTAATCATTTTCAGCACAAATAATCACTCAAATAGTAAACGGACATATGTGCATTATGTCCCACTAGTTTTATCCTTATAGTAGACAAGTACTAGACTCCGATCACGAAACCCATGTACATCACGGATCTCACGTGTCTACTACTTCGGACCTAAAATAATTTCCTGCTCGTTCCCAGAGCTGTGTCTGTATCGTTTAATTGTTTGCGTGGCCATCCGTCAACATCACCATCGACCCGTGCCACTAGCAGCTATGCGTAATGTTTCACTTTGCGGCGATTATTGTGTGCTGACGTGCAGCCAGCCGACCTGTTGAGCAGTCGTCATTGCAGTTGCAAAATATATGTGTCCGTTAGTCTTCAAAACTATATATCCTATACCTATATCGTATACTATATATACCGGTGCAAATGTCACTCACCGCCGCTGCTCTCTTGTAGTGTTATAGACGTTTAAAATCTGAATTGCAAATGAACTAAACTTTTATTTCGTGAATTCGTCATCATAAAGTTCAAATACTACAACGCAATTATTATTACTAGCTAGCCAGAATGTTCAGCATTCTTCTTATCAGCCGTCATTAGGGTTTTGCACCGGTTTTTTTTCCAGAGACAATGTTATAATATAAAACATATTATTATTTATTTTATGTTATTTTTGAAAGCACTCCCTATTAAAGGAACTGAACTTGTGAATAATCATTTTTTAAGTCTTGTTTATACCCATCATAAATTAATATATCAAATACATAGGTATACAATTTATAAACTAATCGCGGGTATCCGGTCAATTTGGTAAAAGGTTTACCTAGCTAATAATTTTCAGTGAACGAACATATTACGGATGTATCGTCTATTATTCAATATATTATTATACGTTGAAATCTTTTGTAAAAAAAAAAAATCAACTAAATATTAAGTATAAATTAGTTATGAAAATATTATTATATTTTAATTGAATTAAAGTTCAACTTCAAAAGCATAATATCTTTGCACCTGCTACATACTAGGATGTGCAAGTGTACCATTGTTATATTATAAAAGACCACGGGTTACGTTCTACGTGCGAGAAACAGCAGATGCGTCAGAACTCAATGTGACGCGATTTATCATAATATGTACAGACATCGTTGACAGATTATATTTAATAATTACGAATACAAAAACAAACTTACTTACTTACTAAACATTATGTAATGTTTTTCTTATTAAAACGATAAATTATTAAAATATATTTTTTTAATAAACATAGTTTAAATTAGCTGCGCATTGTCTCAAAAAATCAGAATAGAAATACAAATCTTATAGAATGAATACTCATTATTTTAATTATTATACATGTTAAAATTATATATATATTATCAAAATCTCATTATGAATTGGCTATTTAACCCTAATTATATAGTTTAATGTTGAGTACTAAAGTAATAAGTATAATGTTTAAAATTAAAAATTATGAAGAAAAAATGAACGAATGAATGTTCCGTATAGGCCTATATTTTTACTGTAAATCAAATCAATCTTTCATTTTGAAATAGTTAGTATATTTAAAAAATCAAATTTATATCAATAATTGAATATGTGGTTTAAAAATAATTATGAAAGATAAAGGAAAAATAGTTATTACGTAGTTAATAAAATTACTATGACAATGATGTATGATTAATAAAATAATTGATATTGTATAGTAACTATTTATAGCTAATAATATCTTATAATATAATATCTGTATTTAAAGCTAAAAAGATAAACTGAATATAAACAAAATAATAATAACACATTATGTGTATAAATTTACTCGGCTTGTCCGGCGTATTGTACAAACAATTTGAATACATATACCTATAAGTATTTAAATAAGCTATCTGCAGCTGATTTAACTCGATACTCAGTGTAAGTATACCGTTAGCCGAGAACATAATACAATGGACGCCGTTTATAATACTCACTTTGAGACCAGCACAAAGTGAGTCTTATAACCAAATGAATCTTATAGGCGAAGTGGGGAAAAAAATTTAATTACATATTTATGAATTTTATTTTACTACATATTTTGCTTTAATTTTGATTTACTTTAATACATAATATCACATATTGCATACTTATTATTAAATAAATTTAAAAATTCTAATAAAAAAATTAAAATTAAAATACATATCATAAAAATTATTATATGTTAATAAAAAATTATAAACATGTATAATGTATTTATTATATATAAAAAAAAAATTTTGGTTTGTTTTGAGTTATAAACTAATATTCCGAAAATACATTTCTCGTACTCATATTATTACAATAACGTTAATTGCGATAAATGTGAAATGCGATAAAATTTGTTATACATTTACACATTATAAAACATGAATCGAAACCAGAAATAACCCCAAAATTATGTAATTTATAAAACCAATTTCTAAATTTTAACCAAAAATGATTATTTCTAACCATTTATTTTTTACGGAATTGGAGTCTTATAAACAAAGTGATGAGCCTTATAACCGAATTTTTTATAATGTATTTGAATACGTCCGGCCCGTTCCAAACGAATTTGAGTCTAATAAGCGACTGAACCTTATATCTGTGAGTCTTATAAGCGGCTTCCACTGTAATACATAGCTATAATATAATATATTATTTATATATATATTTATATATTTATTATATACATATATATTTATAGCTCAATTGATATTTTTAGTTAAAAGTATTTTGAAAAATAATGTTGTATAACACATGTTCTGTTTAAAAATTTAAATCGTTTAAAAGTATTGAAAAAATATAACGATTTTGTCACGACTCACGAGTATACCATATTTTAGAGAAATTACAATTTATTGCAACTTGCATTATTGCAGGCAGCAGCAGAATAGTTAAATAATATACATATATATAGGTAACTGTGTAAGAGGTATATATTATATTGAATATTTGTATGTATATGTCGCATCCACTTGAAGAAATTGTCCATTTTATGAACTGCATAACTTTTCATGAAATGGATACTAAAATGTCATATGTGTAATTGTTTTCATCAAATAGCCATTCACTTGGTGAAACAAAATGTAATATACAATTATATAATTATAGCATTATACTGCCATTGGTTGTAATATCATACATCACAATATTTATATTATTACATCATCAATATTAAATAATTAATTAATTAATTAATAATATGAATATTGTGACATATGGTTTATGTATTATTGCAACCAATGGCAGTTTAATTTTATAATTATTAAATTATATAATTGTATATTACATTTTGTTAATATAATATAATATTTTGTTTTGCCAAGTGGATAGTCATATGATAAAAAAAATTGCATGATATGAAATTTTATAGTATCCAATTTGTGAAAGGATATCCACTCTAATTATTTCACCAACTGGAAAAACAACTGATTCTATTTCATGAACCGGATAACTTCTCATGAAATAGACAATTTCATCGAGTGGATACGACATAATAATATTATATAATATAATACATGACATGGATTATTATAAATCAGTCAGTGCCGAATGTGTGACGAGTGCATTGGTACACTCAAAACCATAATAATATTATATCGTTTTGGTGCGTAAAATGCGTAGCCGCCCTACGATTCACCACTCGCACCACTCGTCTTGATGTGTAATTCGCATTGCCGTCACATATTATATTATGCCGGTCGTTCGTGCGTCGACCTGGTGTGTTTTTGGTTACGCATCAGTTTCGTTGTGAATACGCCTACGGCCCGTTTAATTCACTATTTCCTGACGACGCATCACGCCGGGAATCGCGCGTCCTCACCGGTGCAAACGCCGACGGGTCACCTCGTAATATCGTTACATCGTCCCGTTGTGCATATAATTATTATTGTTAATTCATTCTCGATAATATCACATATCATACAGTATTGTCAATCTGTGGCCGATATATTAATATCGTTGCGACTCGTCTCCGTTATCGGTGTTAGGCCATCGACATTCGGCGGTTTTGCTTTCGGCGATTCCGACCCGCGGCCTTTAATTCGTTTTTATATGCTACCGAGCGCGGGTGAATGCGGTCGTTGTAAGCCGTGGCGATGCACGAGATGAGTGAGCCGTCTCGTGCCGACAGTGGACTATATAATAAATTATAATAATATATCACCGCGGATGTAGTCCGATGTTAGTCCACATTATGCTTGTATGGTCGTCGAAACCCATCCGTATAGGCGTGAAATAAATGCCGGTACACGGATTTCATCGTATTTGCGTAACCGCGTTATATGATATAAAAAATATTGACATTTTATCATACGACGATAGATAGCTGGTTGACTGGCGCTAGGCCGCTGCATACACACCAGGAGGGCTACTACACCGAGTTCCGACCGTGGGTGTCCGAGTAATTTGGTAAAAGCCATTTCAGTTAATTATTTTCGGTCAACGGATATATCGGTGAACGGATTTATCGTCTATTGGATACACCGGCGAGACAATTTATTAGTGAACGAGCTTGTTAATTTTGTTTACTGTTACTTTTTATATTTTAAATATAATAACTGCTGTTTAAATTATAAACATAATAAACATTTGATCGGAAGCAAATTTGCTCAACAGAGGATATTGCTAAATAATAGTATTATAGATAAATCGTATAACGGAAAAGTAAGCTAATACGTATAAAATTATTTTAAATAAAACCAATCACAAATCTAAAATTTGTGTTTAGTTGTATTTTTCTAATTTATTAGATATCATTTTAAAAATATTTGGAGTAATAGATATTAAACTATTTATATTTTATACTAAGATCTATTTTGCTTATGGAAATATTATTACATTTTAAATTTGATTAAAGTTCAACTTCAAAAGCATAATATCTTTGCATCTACTATACTAGGACATGCAAGTGCACCATCGTAATATTTAGACATTGCAGGTTACGTTCTACACGAGAGAAACAGCAGAAATAATAGAACGCAGAGTTATAAACAATCAACTATATCATCTAGTGGAATAAATTTAATGTAAATAAATGTTAAAATGACCATCATTAATAGTAAGTACTAGATATATGTATATTATCAGTAATTATTTAACTAAGTTTTATGATTTGTTATATTTTTTTGTTTATAATAATAACAACAATTATTATAATTTTATAATCATAAAACAAATTTAGCAAACATAGCAATCATACGACGATAGCTATGCTGGTTGGCTGGTGCCGAGCCGCTGCATGCTCACCGGGGAGAGCTACTACGACAGCGGTACTCGCCACATTACAATAAAGGCAAGGTACGCTGATACCGATCGGCTACTCTAACAGATTTCATCGAGGAGAACACGCAGATGCAGAATAAGCAACGGGACCTACACCATCGTATGTAGTCTAACAATCAAAAGGTCGAATTCACTGTTAACACGACGATATTATCATACTCGATGGCAAACCACCAAAAATCATATCGTACACGGCGCTGAAAACCTTTTCCATTATCTAAAGTTGTCGAACACTGGACGACTGCGACGTACGGAGCATATTCTGCAGTAAATAAACTCTGGCAGCCTGATGGATAGCTGTAAAAGCACGGTTAACGACGCCGCCCCGGCTACTGTACCAAATATTACTGAAATAGTGACACATTACGACGGCGGCGGCGGAGGTTTTTCACAGGTTAACATTGTGGTGGTCAGTGACAATCACAATTAAATACCCGAGCAGGTGAGGGGAGCGCTTAGTTGATATATATAATATACAGAATTTCAAGTGCATGCCGATGCCGATGCAAATTAATGTACTCCGTTTAATCCATCAGTGTTCCATTATTCATTAATTATCGTTATTAATGCGTATATTACGTACAATTATCTTCTTTTTTTTTAATCGGTAAAAAAGCGGTGTTTTCCGAGATTGCCAGGGAGACTGACGAGTCTTCTTCCGCTACTGCCAATATGCTACACAAGTCTAACAAATACCCTACTCTCTTAAAAAGACATAAAATTAGATGTTTTTTTTGTTAAACCATCAACAGGTGGCCATGGTAATGAATGGTTAATAAAATAATAATCAATATTGTGTAGAGTAACTATCTATAGCTAATAACGTCTGTATTTGAAGCTAAAACGATTAAATGAATATAATAATAATACACGACGTGGGTATTGCCGTGGGATTGTCCGGCGCATTGTACAGACAATTTGATTACATCTATGCGTAAAGCAACACATTAATGATAATATTATATGTTATTATAATGTCTAATCGATGAAGTGTTTCAACGTACTGCCCACGGCTGATTTAACTCGACATTCGGTGTAAGTATATACCGTTAGCCGAGAATATAAAAATATATAGCTGAATGGATATTTTCAGTCGAAAGTCTTTTGCAAAAGATTGTCAGGTCTTATATAATGTCCTTTTTTGTTTGAAGATTGTAATCGTTTAAAATTAGTTGGTGTTGATCGAGCGACATATTGTATCGGTACACTCAAAACCATATTGTAACGTTTTGGTGCGTAAAATGTATAGCCGCGCGACGACTCACCAATTCGCCATCCGTCTTGGTGTGTAATACGCGTTGCCGTTCGGGCGTCCACCTCGTGTGCGTGTGTTATCGCGGTGACGCATCGATTTCGTTGTGAACACACCTAACGGGCCCGTTTAATTCACTATTGCCGGGCGACGCGTCACACCGAAATCGCACAATATTATTACGTTAAAACAAGTCATCGAAAAGGACGACTGCGACACGTGGAGAAAATGCTGCAATAAGTCAACTACGCGCGTTATTCGCGGGCCACCCGCACGCTAACCACACCGCTCCAACTACAGTACCAAAATATTAGGGAGTTTTTGCACACCGCCGCGCCGGTAAAAAATAACGTATAGACCCATTAACGTTATTTACCAAAATACGCCTTTGCGCATGCCCTCCAAATAGCGGTACGGTTATTTGAATATCGTAATTGGTTATTTTTTATAATTTAACGTGTACGTTATTTTAGTCGGTTTATCGAAATCGGTTATTAAACATTTAAATTTGATAACAATTTTTAATCTCACGTTAAAATAAATCTTACCGGTTATGCAAAAACTGAAGTTCCATCAATTAAGTTAAAAATAAAAATGTTTGGTTTAACCGAACATTATTTTTACCGTAACGTTTAACCGGCGTTATGCAAAAACTCCCTATTGCGGCGGTGATAGCGACACGTCACGACGGCGGCGAAAATTTTCCACAGGTCATCGCTGCGGTGGTCAGCGGCAATCGTGACCAAATCACCGGCCGGCGAGGCAAGTGCCCGATTGACATGTTTATACGGCGTTCCGAGCGCATGCCGATGCCGATGCAAATATATTAGTGTGCTCCGTTTAATCCGTGACACGATGTCAGTGATGTGTCACCACAGTATTTGGCTGTATAATAAATAATTATACCGCCACCACGGCCACAGTCAGTGTATTATATGGATCTCGTCCCGTACCGACGTGCCGCCGCAACTAAACGTCGTCGCTGCACTCAAACACATATTATTATGCCAATCGTCGTTAGTGTGTTTCCGTAATCCCGTATCGCTCGATATTTGTTTTTTTATTTTTTATTTTGTTTCACTTTTACAATATCTTGTTGAGACGTCTCCGACACCGACATTACGGGTGTTGTCGTCCGATCGCAAAATACCATTTGCAATTTGGATCGGCCGCTCTATCGGACTCGCCGCATTATTTTTATGCGTCCCCGATTGCGTTCGGCCGTCCCGCGACGCGTAAACGCCGTACACCGGGAATTTTGACGTGCGTCCGAGTGTGCCACGACCGCTTCATAACGGCGACCTCGACGTTAAACGCTTTAGTACGTTTTTAATGTTTAAACAGTTGTCCGGCTGTTCTATCGACGCCCACCAACTTTTCTATCGTTTATCGTTTATACGTGCAATGCAGCACAGTCTCGTTCTGACTATTTATACCTTTTCTGTGACGTTTCGTGTCCATCAAACCGTCGCGCGTTGTCGCTCGCATTGTTACGTAACGATTAATGATTGTCAAGCTCTCGTAAATTAGTAACGATTGCCATAACTGCCATTATTGGTGCCGTTAGTGCAGCGCCGTTGTCCACTCTCCGGTACCGCCTAGCCACCGTGTCGCCGTCGCCGTCGGGCCGGGCGATTATAAAAGGCAAATGCCGTTCGTCTGGCCGTCAGAGGTTCTTTGCGTGTATAACCGAACGTGCGACACCCGCTAACTCGTCACACCACAGAGTGCCGGGGAACGCGCGTTGGTGATTTATCGTGAGACTCCGTTCTTCCTCTTTCTCGTATTCCCGATCCCTAAATCGCTGTCGTCCTATCCCGCGGCTTCAGCTAAGAACCACTATTGAACGTACGTCGTCGGCTCATCAACTACTGTACCTTCAATCCACGAAATCATCATATTGATAATAGTAATATTATTATCGATGTCTTCATTAATTCGATTTCATTGATATTGGCTGATTCGTAAACTGTAGATATTTCATAATATTCCTCTAGTGCAGTGTTTTCACGTCTGAACCCTGAATGTTGTGCATTTCAGGCGAAGAATACAACGTTTATCATTACTAAACAATTATTTGCTTCTCGGGCCTTACTTATGTTAATAATTTACAAACTACTCGTAAAACATATTATATTGTATGTGTGTGTATATATATTATATTATACATATTAAAAAATTGTGTTCTTATGCTAAATATATAATATAGGCTTAATGTAGTGTGTGATATAGTCACATTACATATACATTTTATAGTCGTCTAATGCAGTGGTCGGCAACCGGCGGCCCGCTTTAAATTCTAGAACGACGAAATTTATTTTTTATACAATTAATATTTTAAAGTTTAAGACAGTTTTTTTTCGTAGTAAATAATCTAAGAATATAACAATTTTATTTTTGTCTGGCCCACTCTTTTTAATTTGTGAATGTGGCCCAACCATTGATCTACATATAGTATACAGCAGTAATATTATTTGCACACTGTACGTAAGTACGCCACGATATTGCACACAAGATATTATTATGTAACTTATATTTATACATAAATGCGCTTTTTTCAAAACAGATCCAGTGAACAAAACGTAAACAAAATTGTGCAGCCGAAACTTCATTGATTGATGTAAGTAATTGAAAATTGAAATAAATAGAAATCAAACAATCGGTACTGCGTAATCGCTACACTCTAGCGTGCTCTAATCTAATAGTTTAATAAATTATTATTGCATTAAAATACATATTATTATTTACAAGTTATTTATTTAATTTTGTAGATAATTTATTCAGGCAACAGTTCTATAAGTAATATACCTATATATTAAAATTATATTTCATTTTTATTGAGTTTTGGTCTTTATTCTGAATTATCGTAGAAGTAGATCGGTGTTCATAGACTTGAAATATTAATAAGCAATGCCAAAAAATGTATTAATCTAAATATTCAACAATATCTAAATGTCTAACAAAATTACTAATCGTTCTACTTCAGTTAAATATCTAATTACGTCCAAATTTGAACTTCATATGTTTATCAAAAAAATCAAGCATATGGCATATGTTTTATACAATGTTTATACAATGTACTGTATGTAGTCTTAAATATTTTAAAATAAGTAAAATAACAATTTATGAAGAACCTATTGTATATAATTAGACAAAACTAAAAAAATGTCATCAATTTTTATAGAAAATAATTATATAATATTTGGTGCAAAATTGGAATATCTACATTCTACAGTTATTCATTTTTTTTTTAATTACAACATAATAACAAAAAAAAAACTAAAAATAAAATTGAAAATGTCTATAAATAATTCAAAAATACCATGTATTAACAATGTTAATCAATTTTGTCAAAAACTAGTTAACTCATTAGATCAATATATTATTTACCCGGCTCACAAAATCTATAATAAATAATAATAATGTGCTATTAATTTATTCATATATCACTATAACTCAATTTTTATCATTTAATCAATGTATTCAGTAAATATCTTTTTCATGTCAGCCAAAACTCCAAAAGACCTCAAAAAGTTTTTAGGATTTTGGAAGTTTCTTTTTGAAATTCTCGATATAATAAAAGAAATGCACCGTTTTAATCTAACCTTTAACAATGGTTAAAGTAGTTAATAATAATGTTATCATTATTCAGTAACCTAATGTATTGGTGATACACTGATACTAGTAAATTGTTAAATGCATATTTTGTTGTATACAATACCTATTAAATTAGATGAATGATGACATTACTTTTTCGTTTTAAAAATTACGATCTTTCATTAAAGAAAAAAACCATACGTTTAGATAACCACACCACGTATATCCATGAAACTACGTCACTTTTAGCTCACCACAGAATGTTGGACGGTTGGTTTTGGTCTAAGGATATTGGAAATGAAGATGATAAGTTAGGTCACATTTTTCTACACCACAGGTTTTTGAAAACCAATGGACCTTAACCCCACACGAATCCTAACAACTCAATCTTCCTACAATATTATACTGTCAAATTTGACGGTATCATATTGCAATATTACATTATATATTTTACATTTCAAACATTTTCACCATTAAAAATACCAGTTTTGAGCAAAGCTCATCAGTATGCTATTATACATGGTCTACTGAAATAAACTCGCTACCCGCAAATAATACTGAAACCGAGCGAGTGGCACATGCGTAATACATTATTATATACTTAAACAACACAATAATAATAACAATGATCGTATGCAAAAATCCACATACAGGGATACGTTTGACTGTGTGAGTATGTCTCTCTCCGGTACGAGCTCCTCGAAAAATGTTCATTTGATATCCTCTCGAGTAATCGTGTTTCTCATACAAATAACGATATTATTTACGGTGCATGTTACTGCTATAATAAATGTAGTAGCAAAATATGCTTATATTATGTGAATACCTGTGTAATCGCTGTCCCTGGACAAGGATATTATGTTCGAGAGGCTTATTTAAATATTTATATATATATATATATTTTTGTACACCATTCACGTGTTTCGATTATTGCTATACAGAACTAATCATTAATGTATTTAAATGGAACAGTAAGTTGGTAACTATAAAACGATTACGTCACGTACAGTGTTATTATCAATTGTTGACGTATAAGTTATAAACAAAAAAAAAGATAACATTTCGATTACTCCTCACATAATTCTTTGAATTTTTTTTATTTTTAGTACAAATAATTTTAATGAGTACCTATCTCGTGAAAAAACATCTCGAATAACAATAATATACACTTTACGAATAAAATATCATGCACCTACACAGTTTATTTTTTTATTATCCACTTTTCCAGATATAAAAATATATATAAAAAATAAAATCCTTGTTTTAAATTTTTAATTATCAAGATCTTTACAGCTTACACTGTAAATTTAGCGTATAGTTACTTATAGTATGATATGCTTTATATTCTATAATAATATCGTTGTTATAAATATTATGAATAATGAGTTCAGAGTATTATGATTTGTGATACTGTTACGAAAACCTAACAACATTTTATATGCGTTGAGATATAATTAATCATATTATATATTTGTGTGAATGAATTGTACGTCTTCTATAACAATTTGTTACTTATTTAAATGTAAACAATCTAAGTGCAACCACGTTTCTGACAAAACTGATTTAACAACAAATTATTTACAATCGTTGTGACGTGACAAACATTATTTATTATTATTCCCGATAAAAAACAATTTTGGCCATTCAACGTACGATAATAAAATTAATCTGTACATAGTACATACATTTTTATTAAGTTCTGAATCGGTCACAAGATTGATTAACCTGCAATTACTTTTAAGCATTTAGCCAAGATACATTTAACACTCTGTACTGCGCCTTTGCAGCTTAATGAGCTGCTAAGCGAGAAAATAACGGTCCGTTAAAAATTTAATGCGACCAGTGGGATGCAATAATGATAGTATGGTATTTTATCATTTTATAATAAAATATGAGATAGGTATAGATACAAATTTAATTATTTGTGATAGTATCCGTCTGTTTACCGTTGTAATATTTTTTAACTTTTTCTTATTTAACAGCTATACAGGTTAAAACAGTTTTAGGTTTTAAAATATTTAACGATAATCTTTTAGTTTAAAAAAGAAAAAATGAGTATAAAAGATAAGTGTTTCACCGAAGAAAGAGTACTTAAATTTGAAAAGATGAATAAATTGTATAGCATTTAAAAAACGATTCTCAGAAGAACTAAGCATTTTACGATGGGTGTGTACTAATTTCAAATGTGTACCTATTACACTCTATAGTATTTAATCTGTTTACAAACCGTATTAAACTTTAAAGTGCTCATATAAAGAGTCTCGTGTTTATTGACCGTGAAAATGAATATTACACGAATAACCAATTGTATTCAAATTTAAAGTCTTAGTTTTTCTAAACTAAAAATTCTATTGAAGTAATATAAAAAAAATCACAAATTACAATTTTTAAATATATGTGCTTGTATAATATAAAATTAATTAGTTAGATACTCATCATCTTTGGAATATAATTTTTTTACAATATGGTAATTCTTTTATCATTAAATACTCATTATTTCAAAAAGTGTTGACTTTTTTCAATTCATTGTTTTTTCAAAATGTTTAGTTTCATGCTTTTCTAAAACTATCTATATAGTATATAACATCTTTATTTTTTTGTCATAAAATAGTAGGGCTATTTTTTTTTTATAAATTTTAACGTTGAAATTATTATTTTTCATTTAACCGTTAGTGAATTATAGCTGCTCAAAATTAGGTGGTTTGAAGTTTTTACTTTTTTAGGTGTTCGTCCTACAGATTATTACGGCTGTGATACGTTGGTAACTATATATAAAAGTACAAAGTTCATCACTGCTTCGATAGTCGATAACGAGCTTATTACATATGAAAATAATATAATGTACCTCTTATTATTATCTATTACTCACTTTAACTACTGGTTTTCAGAAACAAGAAGTATTATAAAAACCGAAAACCGCCTAACTTTGAAAAACTTCATCTCGCTAAAAAATTAACGAAAAATAATAATTTGAACGTTAACATCCATACAAAAAATAGCTCTATCAATTTAGTATATTTTAAACATAAATTTTTGAAAATCAAAAGTTAAGTGGTTTTACTATTAAATAAAAGGGTGAACAAATAAAAATTTCATACAGTTTGAGAAAAGCATAAAACAAAATATTTTGAAAAAAAAAATGAAAAAAAGCCAATACTTGACAAAATAATGAGTGTTTAATGAAAAAAGAATCGCCCTGTATATAGCATATAGGTACATAAATTTTCGTTTAATTAAATACTTTATTTTTCAAATTATTTATTCTTATAAATTCCAATAACCTTAAAATCATGTATTCCTTTTATATACAATAAATTTCAATAAGATTTGTATCACTTTTAGTATATCATTTTTTAGTTTATTTTTTGATAAAATATTATTGAACATTTTCTCTTAAGCCTATAATATACTACTTTAAAAAATCAACATAGTACACTAAAACTATGTATAATTTTCAAAAACGATGATAAAATTACAATTTTAGTATTATGTATATTGAAAAATTGCTTTTTTTTCTCCACAAATCTAGAACATTTAACGTCAAAAACGAAATTTTTAACAGATTATATACTAACAAAACTGTATTACATAATATATTGAAAAATTAAAAATTATAATTGCTTATTTAATAAAAACGTTGTTGAACAGATAATTAAAAATGTTATATAATTTATTACTGAATACGCGTTATTTATCACACCTCGTAATATTTTTTCCAATTAAAATAAAACACTACTACCAAATTGGTAGTAGTGTCGATCTACTACCAAATTGCAGTAATAACAAATACAAATAAAAAAAATACAAAACCTTTAAAAGTGGGATTTACTGGGAAAATTAAAAACATATTAAAGTCGAATAACTCACACGATTTATTCACCCGGAATGTTTGAACCACAAACGCCATTTGATTTGATGTAAAAAAAACAACACACTTTTCGAATATTTATTTAAAAACGAATAATATAATTCACAAATAAAATATTATACGCGTTGAAAAAAAGAATTCTTTAAGCAATAAACGTATGTGATACAATTAAATTATAATTTTAAAAATTATCCACATTATAAAAATATCGGGTTTAAATTATCTACCATCAACCACTCAAGTGGATGTGGATGTCGTTTTGTCCACCAATTCCATCCTTAGGTAAAATGAGTACCTCTATTGAACGAGACGAGTTTCCTACCCCATTATGCGTTTGGTTGCTATAATTTATTTTTCATATAGTGTTGCACGGCGTATATTATAGGCAATAATGGTGCATTATTATTTTGTATAGCTATTCAATACTTGCATAATACTACCAGTGATGAATAAATAACTGTCAACGAAACTAAAATATTTACAGAATATTTAATGGGGAATGATAAAAAAAATAATTGAATTATTTTTAGCTTGGAAATATTATTATTTTCTTGTACTTTCTGTTATTATTATTTTGACATAATATTTGTAAAAGTTCTATTTTCGTTAGATTTAGTTCAATTTAATTTAATTTCGTTAAACTTAAATAAAAATCCGTTTTAATTATATTTATTGTCGAAAATTAACGTTAGTATCATCACTTTATAAAAATCAATGAAACGATAATCTTTGAATCTTAATTTTCACCACCCCATAATAATATTATAGGGAACATTATTAATAATATAGTGCTAAAAACAATATACATGTATTAATGTATTATATTCCTATTTTACTGTTTACAATAATATACGATTTGAGGAATAGTACTCATAATATTACGATCTTATATTGAATTAAACTTTCGAATCTTATAGGAATCAAAAGCACAAATCTTATGAATGAAACTAAATTATATATTCAGCTATCAAAATACTGTGTTTCCACATATATGTGGTATATACTATATATAGTATTATAAATTGTAATATCCAAACCTGTGAACATTTCCAGTGCTTTAATGATAATTTTTTCTGCATTCATTAAATCAAAATACTCAAATTCAATGTTGTTCAAAAAGTTTGCAGCATAAAATAAAACTACTTTTTCCCGTCATTTTCTGGGAAATTCTAAAAACACACTCTTTAAAATACCATTAGTGTTCAATATTCACAATCTATATATAAGCTGCCCAGAACTTTTTGAGTACTCCTTTAACATGGGTTCAGCATAACTACACAAGGTTCACTCTAAACTTTAAAGGACCCCCGATTAAAGCCCAGTAGACTTTGTTTATGATACAATATAATTTCGAATTTAATATATTACCTACTCATATTTTAACTCATGTAATAATCAATACATATATTATAAAATATTAGTTCATTATTTTGTATTTTCATATCATATTACTCTAAATATAGATATAAACCTAACCTATAAATGTATTAATTGTTTTAAATGTAAATTAATGATAATTCACTAAATATATGAATCGGCAAGTGGCTTGGTGAGAACTGATGAGTATTTAAAAAAAAATTGGTTATACACAATATTAACATATTAAATACTGTTGTAGCGGATTAGTTATTAATTTATTATATAGATGAAAGTCGGTTTAGTATTCAAGATATCAATTCACCTTTTATTATGATTTGTATTTATATATGTATATATGTATAATTATATCGCATATTTGATTATTCCTATACTAAGAATTGACCGAAAACGTATTTTGCATTTAGTGTTTAAGTTAAACATGAAAATGTTCTTTATGTGATTCGAATACGCACACTGTTAATTTATATTTTATTAGCTATAGTTTTAGTAATTTATTGACGTCAATTGAAATAAGGGTTGTAGTATTTGGGTTTAATTTATCATAATGATGGTTTGAGTCCATAATTTAGTTAAGCATTTATTATCTGATCAAAATAAATAAATAAATACAAAATATAAAAAAAAAATTTTTTATATAACTTTTATTTGAAATATATAATTTGTAATTATAATTACAACAAATAGGTATATGAGAAGAGAAAAAATGCGCATATAAAGCAGAAAAGAGTAGCTATCCAGCGGTAAAATTTTGACGCGATACTGCGATAGAACATAAATATGATAAAATTATTGATTATTTGTTAATTTGTCAGTAGGTCAATACACCATTTACGCTTGAGCCGTTTGGGAGGATTTCCGAGGATGAACAAGGAAGTTATAATATCATGCATGAGTAGGTTTCTGTGTTTTAGAAGGCAAGTATGAAGTCTTTTATAATAGGTATATAATAGTATATAAGTCATTCATTGCAGAAAAGGGAAATCGTCTTATCACTAAATTTGTATTTCTCTACCTACGATACTTATTTTGTGTAAAAACAGGACTTAAGTCAATAAAACCTTAAACCGTAATGGAAATATCCACCTCTGATATTTATTTTTTGTGTAAAAAGAGGACTTCTAGTATTGTATAAACAATTTTTTGTGTCCAATGTAAAATTTAGTTACCTATTATATGGACATGTCTTCTTTCTGCAATTAGTGATTTATATAATATTTCGAACTTAAATAAATGAAATTAAAACTAATTTAACTTAAAAATATACAATTCTCATAATGAAGGAAAAATAAAACCCCGTAAAACAAATAAAATAAAATATTTCCTACCCAACATAAAAATTATGGACTTAAAAATAACATCAACATTTAGAAAATATTTTTTAAATATTACAAACTATTTTTTAGAAATTATAAATTCTTCTTTGAACTTTTAACGTTAAAAATTTTGTTTAAAAACAAAACTGGCTATAATAAATACATTATTGAGACACAATTTATTTTATGAATTTAAATTGAGATATCTTATTAGATAAAAGTCAATCAATAACGGCTTCAACGAACTCCTATTTTTTTCTTGATCGTTTACTTTAAGAGTGTAAACGTTGAATCACCCCCTACATTATATACCTACTATTGATTTTATTTTTTCATTTTTGTAACGTAATCTGCTGGCTGCCGCTTTTTTGATAATGTTACCATTACAGTACGGAATTTGTGTTGTCAAAGAACGTTTGAAGATTTATATTTTCGTATGCTCCATTAGGAATTGTTCAACAATAACTAAATTTAGAAAGGCAACGGTAGATACAGTGTTACTGTGTTAGCTATGCGCGGAAATTTAAAGGGCTGCAAATCTGACTGACTTCTGTATTATTTAAAGAAATTTAATATTAATGGAAATTGGGTTGTATCTATATACAATACTCTTGATAATTGTATAATAATAGTTATAAATGAAAACATCAACTACCTATTACGGAGCTGTTGGGGCCTATAGTAGTACAAAAGCTGTACAATATAAATAAATCTACAGCAAAATAAATTAAATGTAATATAATAATTTAATATAAATAAAGATTCTACTTTATAAAACACTGAAATGTAAAATGTAAATAGGATATAACATATTATCGGAGTATTATATAATACATATCAATAAGTACCTATATGTGTTTTCATGAAGAAAAATAACTATTCATTTATACAGTATTAAAAATATGTAAAACGAAGTATTATTTTTAAAAATATTATCAATATAGTCAATATAATTATAACAATTTTATTTTACAATCAATACTTTATTCTTTTTAATAAGTGGAAGTTTAGAAATTCGACGCACGATTGAACTGAATTGAACAGACGACTGAACACTGAAGACATTTACTATATAGACATCTCTATAATCTATATACCTAGTCTTCACCTTAAAATATATTATATACCTTTATATATATTAGATATTTAGATTACCAATTAGATAGATGGGTACCTAGATTAAATACTAAATAGGTAACTATATAAATATAATCATAAAATAATAATCTAAATTTTAATATCTTCACAGTATAGGTACTCTTATGTATATAGCCTACTAAGTATCTACTAATAATATATACTAATCATTAATATTATTAATTTTTTTAAGTATAATATCTATATCTTAAACCGTAGTTCACACTACACCGTCATGTATTTCACCGCACAGTGTCGTGCTTAGATCATATACAATGTAGTATATTGTGATCTAAGGTGTCGTGTATCCCATCATGGACTACCGCACTATCATACCGCATGGGCATAGTTGGACCAATCACAAAATGGCAACATTTCATGACACGACACAACACAGTGAAGTGTTTAAGAATTTGAGATATATCGTATAATATATATTAAATCGTGGTGTGAACCCAAGGCTTATAGATTATACAGGATGCCTCATAGTCCGCTAAATATTTCGATTACCCCGCACCATTACTTGTCTACTGACGACACCCGAAGTATAAAATTTACGGCGGCGTATTAAAAATGCATGTGAACGTAGGTATGTATTTTTATTTTTTTAAGCTATTATTTTTTATTATACTTTACTGATGTCTGATTTACTGTTTATTATTAAATATCGGTGTATTATTATTGAATAATGTATTTTATGACCTACTTAATAATACGCTTTATGTGTAATTATTCATTATTTTTCGTTATTCTTTTGAATAGGTTTTAATAACACATTAACACCCATATAATAATATACTTAACTATTTTTTTAAATTTTACAAATCGTATCTAGACATCCAGTTATAGTTACATGAAATTATAAGCAGCTACTCCTGTACTTAAATTTTTTTGTTGATCTAAAATTGTAATCCAACTATTTGAACTGAACTAAAAAGTTTGATATAATAAGTATTATAGTTATTACTTAATATTACTTAATTAAGTAGGAATGTATATATTATGTAATGTGTGCATAGACCTTATACTCAGTATAAGGTCTATGAATGTGTGTAATTATTTTTTTATTGATATATTTTATAATCTATAAACCTTGGTGTGAACCCATCTTTAGAAACCAGACTTCTATATAATACATTATTATCATGGTTGAAATAATACGTAAATATTTGTATATTTCAACCATAGACCTTATACTATACCTTATACCTATAGTATAAGGTCTATGATTTCAACCATGGTTATTATATAGAAGTCTGTGGTTAGAAACTATTATTTTATTACCTATCACAGATATTATGTATAATAAACTAGATTGCTAACTGCTGCATCCTATCAATGTGTTTAGTTGAAGCAGACAGCAGCCATTTAATTCGAGGCCTATGGGCTTTATCACGGCCTTAGATTTGTTTGATAAGGAAGCCGATAAAAAAAATAAATAATTAAATTATAAAACAAATTTTTATTGCACGTTATTTTTCTTATTTAAACAAATTTTGTATCTAAATATCAATAACAATTTTTAACATAGTTTATTCAGATAGGTTAACAATTTTTACATGTTATAAAATAAAATGGTTTTACTGAGTTTCTGTCGTTTACTAGCAGTTTTCATAATCGAGGATGTTATTATTTTACTGTAAGAATATAATCTCACGTTAAGATAGGTTCTGGTTACTTTGTTTATAATATCGATTTTGTGAGGTCTTGCCAATAAATCTGTTGAATTCCAGCAAGCATCACATTTTGGAAATAGCGTGGTGTCTGTCGCCAGTGAGTTTTGGACATTTATCATAATTTTTAAATCCATATTTTTAATAAACATTTGTTTTTTATCCACCATAATGGTTTTAAATAATGTTTCTGTCAATTTAACAATTTTGTATACCCCATAAGAAGCATACTTCAAACCGCCTCTGTTTTTCATAATTGTAAAATATTTTGGTGTGGTATTATTTTGATAAACGTGATCATTTTCAATGTATGGATCTGTAATAGCTTCAATACAACCATCACATTTCAAAGTTGGGATTAGTTTTTTAACAATATATCCACTTATGTAATATAATATATTTTCAATAGTGATGCTATTAAAATCTAATTTATTGTACTGTTCTGCTAACAATGAAATATCAAATTCATTTTCTAAATTTTGTTCTGGTGCTTTATATTTCCATTTGATTGAAAAAAGAGAATCTTCATGAGGTGACATCAGTGTACAGTTTCCTGAGCTAAGTCTTATTGAAGTGTGCAATAAAGTACTTTTTAGAGCATGTTTGAATTGCAAACAGGTAGGATTATTATTATGACCCAATCGACCTCTCATAAATCCAAAAAAAATTTCTATTGCATCTTGGCTTAATTTGTATGTCAGAATAAATTTAAAATGTTGATTTATTAACAAATCCTTTGCTATAGCTATAGTAGATTTTATGGATGCAGCAAAACCTAATATGAATGTTTTTCTTTTACTTTTCCACAGATCTTGCCCAGTAGCTGTCTTCAGTGAATACAAATAGTCAATATTATTTTTCATTTTTGTTTCTAAGTATTGAATATTTTGTTTATTAATTGGTTGTTTAAAGCCTTTTGCATATGGGTTTCTGGAATTCAAGAAATCAAAAATCTCATCTACAACCCTGATGAATCTTATTGTTGCATCACAATTTTCAAAATCTTTTGAGGTCTTGGATAGAAATTGTAGAGAGTCTGCGACGGAACTGCTAAGTGTTTGAACTGCTAACTTTACCTTCATACTATTGCTTTTCCAATTTATATGTGAAGAGTTTATCTTGTTTGCCAATTTAAAGCCCATGTCGTTTTGCAGTTCAAATAATTTATGAATATATCTCCATTCAATAAGACTGTTGTTTGAATCTTTAAATACTCCTAGTGTTCCCAAAGCATTCCTAGCTAATTTAACATTATGGCATGCATCAGGTGTGAAATAAACATTAGCTTTAGTTGAAGTTATCGAAAAATCAGACTTGATAAAATCAAAAGGTTGGTCTAGATCACATCCTAGAGTTTTAAAAGTTGAAGAATTAGCATATGCTCCATCACAGGTGACTGCCACAACATTAATCCCAAATTTATCACATTGGGTAATAGCAATCCTAATTAATTGAGCTTGTACATTTGATTTAATTTTATCTACAAACCAATACCCAATTGGCCATTTCCATTTTTGTTTTAAGCTAGACAACATAAAAACTAAAACCTCCGTTGACTCTTTTTCACAGTCTTCAACTGTCAAACTATTACCATAGTCACAATAACCAACAAACCTTAAAAAATTTTAATTTATAAATTTATATCTAGTTATAATATATTCAACTATGAATAATATTTTCTAATAATACATACATATGACTAACTTTATCCCACTGAACTGATTTTTTAATACTCATGGAGTCTAATATCAAACAACAAAATTTGTCTTCTTTGGGAAATTTACCTATTTCTAATAGGACATCTTGTAAAATACCAGTTTCAGCATTTATATTTGATACCCAATTTCGTATAGCACTTGGATTAGGCAAAGAAATTGAAGTCCTTTAAATTACAATTTATTTTTCAAAATTACAATTTCTGTAACTCAAATATATAATTGTTTCAGTTATTGAGGATATATACCTACCTAACATAGTTATATGCTTTTGGAGAATAAAAATAAAGTGTAGTTGCAAACTTTTTTACTTCTTCGCTGTATCGCCTTGCAGTAGGAGCCACATTACCATTATTTATAATATCTTTTAAAAAAACCTCAGTAAAATTTTTTTCAATTATATTAGTAGTTTCTCTATCAGTACAGGATCCAATAGTAGACATCAATTGCTGATAAGAATAATTTTTATTAATAAAAATTACAATATAGTTTATTAATATATAAATATACAGTTAAGTCTCAGTTAGCATTTACGTAAATACCTCAAGTGAATTTATTTTTGTGTTCTGCCTTCTAACCGTTTGTTGTAAAAGTTTAATTCGCTTTTTGAGGTTGGTGTATATGTAGGGGTATGAGGTGACTGGCTGGAATCTGCAACAAATTTAATACATGACAAAGCATTATTGTATATAAATTAAAATTGTTAACATATTTAACTTACTAGGTCCAATAAAAGTCAGATCGACAACTTCATAATTACACCCAGCATTTTCAACACCAGAATCAATAGGTAAATTAGGAGAAGTAGTTATTATATTAATTATATTTGATGAAGAAGAAACTGTAGATAAAAATGTAATTTACTTAATATAGGTAAGTAGTAGTAATAGGTAAGTAGTACAAATACAACATTGAATGTAAAGAAGAATTTAATTTTACCTGAAGAACTATAATTGTGATCAAATTTGTTGCTGCTTAAACATTTTATTGCTTTTTTGGAACAATCGAAATTGGATGGTATAGCTGTATTTTTTAATATAAGTTTTTCGGGGGCTTCAACAAATTCACTTTTATTAAAATGGAGACTGCATAAGCGTGAAAATTTTGTTGGAATGAAGTTATCTCTTTGGATAGAGTGCACCCATTTTTGTCTCCTTAACTCATCGATTGGAAATCTATAATTAAAAACAAAATATCAAACACATTATTAAAAGTGTATTTCAGTAGAGCTAATTATTTTTGATAACTTTTTTGTAAAGTATTTAGTTACCTAAATAATTTTGTAGTTGAACCAACAACCCCGTCCTTGCTACTGCATCCATCAGCACAGCACTTATATGGCATAATTGGAAAAATAGCATAAAAATATTAAGTCTCAAAACAATATACCTATTGCAAAAAACAGAACACAACAATACTGTCAACAGTGTCAACTACTCAGTTTTGAGTTTTCACAGTAGTACAGTACACAAGTCAACAGACAACAACAACAATTGATAAGGCAAAATCTACATCGGCCTCGATTAAAATGGCGGATAATAACTTCGCATATTATCATCAGTTAGCAATCTAGTTTATTATACATATCTGTGTTACCTATATCTCTGTGAATCCAAATCACTTTTACTGTAGATAACATTTTTTAATTGATAATCAAACAAATTCGCTCCGAACTTCATGTATGACACGCAATTATAAAATCATGTTGACTGGTAAATACTAAAAATGTGATATTGCATTAATGATAACGTGCCGATGTGTCGTGCGACGTGCGTATCTGTTCTGTAGGCGGTTGACTTAGATCTGTAAATTGGGTGAAAGTGGTTCGTTCTTCGTTAGAAAAAGGCAAAATGTCTTTGAACGTACAGCTGTGAGCATTCTTTTTACCCCAAACTAGTTTGTAGTGTTTCCAGAAAACTTGCATCACCACAGTTATGATCACTGAACGCCAGAAAAGTACAGCGGTCCACTGGTTGTCGCCATCGACGTTTGGTCTATGTTATATTGTCGTTGTATTATTTACGATATTGGACGACGTCAATGGCCAAGCACAGCCAATACCTGCTCAAGAACAGCAGCCAATACCTGCTCAAGAACAGCAGCCGCCACCGGCTCAGCCCACGGCGCCATGGTATGAAACTTTGCCAGCCGTCGCGATGGATTATAAAGTAATCATTGACCCGGGCAAAGAGGATTGTTATTTTCAATTCGTCAACCCTGGAGCAACTTTTTACGCAAGCGCTCAAGTATAGAACACTAGTTTTTAAAAGATTTGTGACTGCTTTGGTGCTAGTTATATAGTTGATAATTATGATATTTTTAACAGGTATTAAGAGGTGGTGACGGGATGGCTGGTTTTGCTGTCAGACATCCCAATGGACAGATCGTTCATCCGTATCAGTGGAAAGCTAGTTCTGATTACCAAGACCAAGAGTCCACAGGAGGTTACTACAGTGTTTGTATAGATAATCAGTTTTCAAAGTTTGCTGCCAAATTAGTAAATTTGTACATCACTGTCATTAGGTTAGTATGATGAAATCTAGAAAAAAAACCATGGTATTTCTTTTTTATATTTAAATAAAAATTATCCTGTATATACTTACAATCTAAATGTAAGGCAAAAATTTGATTAATTTCAAGATCATTGTGTTTATCTACGAATTACCATATTATTTTATTTGTTAATCTCACATTTTATCGCATTTTGCTGAGGAAATTCCCTTACCACTATTCTCATACATTAATATCCATACTCTTATGTTAATATTTGTGTATACTAAACTTTAAAGTGTTACTGTTATAATTTTGAAGTAAATTTTTAATTTTACAATTGAAATTATTAACTCATTGATTAACAAAAAAATTGTAAACCATATTATAATAGATACGTATACTTAAAAATACTGGAAACCCATTTATTTAAAAATAAAATAATCTAATGTGTCTTTTTCTGTAAAGTTTTCGATTATCAGTACAATAAACATTATAATTTACAGTACTAAAAAATATATGTTAATTTAAATGGTTCTTGTTTATTTTCAGGTATGATAAATGGGATGAATACCATAAAGAAATAGAAGATATGAATGTTGGTGTAGAAAATTTTACCGTGAGTCTTTATAACAAACATCTTAATAAATTCATTAATAGCTAAAAATTATATTAATTTAATAAACCATAAGTAATAGTATCTACATATTAATGTTATTTAAGTCTTAAAAAGTTAGTTAAAACTTATAATATTGAAAATTAAATATAAAGCCAGAATGTAATCAATTTTTCATTAGATTTAGTTACACCAACTTTTTATTTAATTCAACAAAAATTTTAATATTATAAATATTTTTTTGTATTTAAATTGATATATGGATAAATAAATCAAATTTTCACACACTTACTACAATAATAAAAATAAATCAAAGATATTAAAGTATTAAATCGATAAAATAATAAGTAATTATTGTGTGGTGTTATGACCAATCTGCAAATTAAAACCACAAATTATGAGCAGTGTGACGACCTATCCCTAAATTCTAAAGTACTATTCCTATCTAACAAAATCATCTAAAACCATCTGATGAGATACTGCAACAAATCCCTTTATATATCATATTTTATGAATGGTGATTATGTGTTGTTGGTTAAAAGCGTATACGTATTATGTATATAACATTGTGCTGACTGATTATGCTATATTACTTATTTAGAGTCTTTAATTTTAATGCTATTTATGTTTTTAAAATGAAAACTATATAAAGGTGTAAAGAAAAAAATTCTCTTAATTGTCCTATTATTTTTATTAAACATCAATTTTAAAAACTGAACCTATAATACAACACCTAATTTTTACCCAGTTGAATCAGTCAAGAGTTAGTAAACAATACAATATACAGAGTGTAGTCATAATCAGTATAACATTCTATGAATAAAAATAGTTTATGTATTCATTTAAATCAAATTATTTAAACATTAAGTAAAATATGTACCTATTTATCTTTATTTGAACAAGTGGCCATATGAGTATAACTGATTTATTGAAGTTTATCTAAATAAAAATAATATGTATTTTATCTTATTAGGTATATTATAAATTAAAATTGGTTATTCTGAAATTTGGTAATAGTACAGTCTTTTAATAAAACTATTTCTAAACAACTGAGAGTTACAGTGACCAATTAGCAATTTGATTACAAACAATCATTTTTAAATCAATTCATTTTTTTTTCTTATAGAAAACCTAAAGATCCTTTCTCTAATTATAATCAATACTAAGAACTTAACCTATGGGTAATATGTACCACTGTTGTTTAATAATATTTATGTACTATGTATTTTATGTATGATATTTTTGAAAGCATATCCATCTATAATTATATTATATTTCAAATATTATTATTATTTGTTTCAGTCTACCGTGAAATCAGTTGAAAATAATATAAATCACATGTTGCAACATCAACACCATGTTCGCAGTCAAGAAAATCGTGATTATAATTTATTAGTTGATAACAAAACATATGTGAACAGATGGTCTATAATGCAAATTTTGTTGATAATGGGAACAACTACTTTACAAGTTTATTTTGTTCGTAAATTGTTTGAAACTAAGGCTGGAAAGTCAAAAACAAGGGCTTAAAAAGAACATCATATTTGTGTGTGTGTGTATAATATTATGTTATTTTATGTCATTCCTTTTTTTTATTAAGAATAATGTATCTTTTTATAAAATTATAACATCATATATTATATTATATTTAATCTGTGATTAATAAAAATGGTAAAATAGAAATTTAATTTTGTTAAATATATATTTTTAATATTTTGATTTTATCCCATAGAATTTTATAATAAAATTGACAAAAACTAAAATAAAATCTGATGATTCTGGTGGTTTAATAATTAATGTTATTATTTGTACTTATTCTTTAGTTTTTTTCTCATAAATTCAAGAAATAGGTATTTCATATTTATTATTTGAAAACAAATGTACATACTACTCATGTCTTATAGTTTTGTTTCATTCATTATTTGCGTACATTTTTTGGTTCATTGTCACCATGAATATTATTGTGACTACCATTGAATTTATTATCGTCCGACAAGCTATTATCTGACTCGATCATCTCACTAAAAGCATTATATTCTGCAACAACGTCTCCAACGGTCTCTGTTACAGGTGGTATCACTTCATCATCATAATAAGTCATCCATTTGTTTGTTCCGTACACTTCATCAATATTTTCAAAACTATCATAATTTGATGACTGCTTTGTTAACCGTGATAATGATTGTTTAGACAATTTTGATATCTTTGGTTCAACATTAAACTCCATGTTGTAAGTAAGTTGTTCATCATTGATTGTCCAAGACTCTTCACTCTCTTCTTGTAGAGTAGGAGTTGTAACTAAGGACTGGTCATTGATTGCCTGACTTGGTGTTGCCTTTGTGCACGATTGTTTTACTATAGGAGGGAACATTTTGCCTTTGCATTTATACATGATTATTTTCTCACTAATGTCTTGTTTCTGCTTTAATAATGTATCATATGTACGTTTAATGGTAGTAAGTTCTGTAGTGAATGATGATTCCAATGTTAAATTTTGAAGTTTTACCTGAGTATTAGAAAATAAATATTTACTGAAAGATATAAACATAATACTTACTAGAAATTTGTTGCCCAAACCAGTGTAAGATTATCTTGCATCAGGATAATAAAGTATAATAACTATAATGTTAGTGATATACTACAAACATTCAGATAGGTATTTTCACACCGATTTGTATCAACAAATTTCTAGTTATTCTTGGTTTCTTGATTATGTTAAAATTATAATGTTCTATGTAGAAGTATAACAGTAGGTAAACATTCATTTCAGAAAGTATTAATGTTAAGAAATATTTTTAATAATACTAATAATAAAATAATAAACTATAAACTAGTTTATAGATTTATGAATAAGGTTAACATTTGAATTAACTAGAAATCTTGGAACTACATTAAATGTAAATACCCTACTTATTAGAAAAAATATTAATTACATTAATTTTTTTTTGATCCATCAAACACTGTCGAATTTTATTTATGTTTCCACAAACATCTTTTAAGATTTTTATTTTGTAAGTATTCCATTTTAACAAATCAATTATTGACTCTGTTTGAGAGCTGATTTTATTCTGAAATAAAAACAGTTCCTGAAATAGTTTATATCTAAAACTGATGATCCTATATTATAATATTGTAATAGGTATAGATACTTCTAATAGTTTTATTTCTCGAAGGAAACATTCCTTTGTATCTTTGGCCTTTGACTTAGAGTTAATAATCATATAGTTGATTATAGTCATTTCCATTTCATCTAAAAAATTCCAATCTGTTTCAATTTTAAATTTTTTTATCATTTCATCTTTAATGGCTATTTTATAACTTTTTAGAATGTTTTCCATCTTGGTTATTTCTGTACGAAACTGTTTAGCAACTAATTTTTCATTTTTAAATGTATATACTATCTCTTTTTTTTCTTTTTTCAACTCTATTACTCTATTTGTCAGATCTTGCATAACATTTCCATATAATACGATACAACTTTTCAATAATTTAGCTTTAGTCATTTGAGATTTATTTAATACAATTGTGGTTTTAACATCATTTAGTTTCAATTGTTTTTTTACCTATAATTCAAATGAATATAAAAATCAATAAACGTGCCTTTATAAATAGGGAGTTAAATCAAATTATTATTATTAAAATCTATTAAAATTAACTACTGTACTAGCAGAACTTCAGTATATAAAATTATAAAATTGCATTTCTGAAAGAATAGTTATATAATAATAAACAACTAAAAAAAAATGTATTTATCGAATTATAAACAATATGCTATAGGTATATTTTAAAATCCATGATTTGAAATAATTGTATCTAATTTTATATTGAAGACAAAACAATCCAAATTACCATTATTTCTATTTATATAAAATTGTTTAATAAGCAAGAATAATGACACTTACAAGATTTAACATTATTCTGCTGGAATGTGTTGATACCATAACAATTAAATCAATGCATCATACCATAATATAATTAAATACATATCTAATAATTATTAACTATAATATAAAATATACCGCCAAATTAATCATTAATAGAATATAAATATTTATTTATGTTGATACTAAATTTCTATCCCTACTTTTAAGTTTTAGAGTAGCAAATCTACATTTAAGGTAAATATATAGCTAAAAAACAAATAATTATAATAAAATTCTTACTCGATATGCTTCTAGTTCATTTATGTTTTGTTTTAATTCATTTTCAATGGCATCAAATTCTTCATAAGTTAAACTTAAATGTGTATTAAGAACATCAATTTTTTTATTATTATCCTCTATGGTTTTTTCAATTTCATATCGTTTTGACCTCAATTCAAATGTAATATTTAATAATTTTGGATCACAACCTAATGGTAATACTTTTTCATCAAATACAGTTACTCGACTCATATCCGTGAATGATTCTGCACCTTCATTAATAAATTCCGAATCAGATTCGTCACTTCCTCCAGACGAAGAAGATGAAAGTGTATCTAAAAAATGAAAAGATATTTACCATCAAAACACATAATTAATATTTCATGAAAATTGATTACTTATGTAGATAATGTTTAGGGCAACTATAAGATAAATACAAATTATTAAATTAATAAAATGTATAATGATAGCATTACCTTCAGCGTCATCAGATTTGAGTTTAGGTATTTTCAATTTCTTTTTAAAAATTTTTTTAAAATATTTAGCAAACCCATCATTTCGAATTTCCATATCAAAAGTATGTTGAATATCTATTAACATATTTGACTTATTATGGATAATATCATTCAAATTTTTGATTTCTTCTTGAATATTTTGTATCTAGCAATAATAATAAATAAATAATTTCTAGTTAATTAATATTAATATTTAATTGGTAGAAGTTTATTAAATAAATACATTACTTGATTAACTTTATCATTTTGTAAACCTATATTAAGGCATACACTCTGTAAATATTTATCTTCAGCTAAATCAAAATCATTCAAAATAATCAATTCTTCTTCAAATGTTAAAGCCAATAAATCAAGAAATTTAATTCGAAGCTTAACATCTTTTCGCATTTTATCCAATTCCATTAGATCATCATCAAACATATTGATTTTTGTTAACATCGTTTCATGTAAACGCATATGTCTATATTTCAATTGTTCTTTTCTCATATTTTGCATGATGATTTCTAGATTAGTAAGCTCATCAAAAATTTCATTCTTATGCATAATATGACTTTTTTCAGGTTTTAAAATCAAATTTGTTGAATCCCAATGAACAATAGGTTCAAATGGATCAATCAAGCTAGGCTAAAAAATAATTAGATCAAAAATAATCAATTAGGTACCTACATAACAAAATTATATTTTACTTAACATGATAATATTTAAACTATATACCTAATAATATATATTAATACAATGATATAGGTACAACATGCAAAAATAAAATAAATATTAATACTGGATATTTATGGTTTATCGCTAAGAGCCTTCATGTTTTAAAGTAGGTGATACACATCATATTCAAAAATTCTATTATAAATGTTATGAATTAAATTTTCTGCTTATTATCTTTAGAACTTATAGGTAATGATAATAAATTTACTATAGTTGTATATTATTTCTTACATCGATAAATTCATCCAATACAACTTCAGGGAAATTTGATGCAGTCATTATTTCTGGATCATTCAATTCATTTTGTATCATACAAACATCAAACTTGAATTGCTTGTAATCATGTATTAAACTTATTTTACGTAGTCTAAGACCTAACACTTTTTCATTAAAAGTTGTTTTCAAATTGTAAGCCTATTACATAAATTCATATAATATGATATATAATTAAGTTATAATAAATTTACTTATTTTAAATATTTTGAATAATAGATAATTAACCTCTTTTTTAACATTAATGTATTGTTCAAATTTATCTTCCATTGTAACTATTTCATTTTCAGTCAGCTTGAAATCCGATCCTGTTTTTAAGTTCATATAGCCAATAGTATTCCAAGCATTATCTAGTAATACTTCTTCTTCAATAGTATTATTATCTGGCTTATTGTTATACATGTTTAGAATTTTAAGAATTTCTTGATTTTCAAAATTTCTTCTAGAAGCAAACCTATCTATGGCACTTTGAATTTTCTTCGGTAAAGAAGGATACTCTTCAAGTACATTTCGAAGAAATATTTCTGATTCAGATACATTATGAATCTGATTGTGAGCTCCTTTGTTTAATACCGTCGATCCACGTTTTCTACAAATACAATAATTAAATAATAGTATTAATATTTTATTGATATTATTTTATTAATTTTGTTTACAAAGTTAATTTAAAATTATACAGACCTTACACTGTTTGGAACTTTTATTTCCTCAAGTCTTAGCAGCATACACATTTATTTCATTTTCATTAAACATCTGATAATATTTTGAATATGATTATTAAAATTAACTACTTACGATTGTTTTGGAAATTTAAGTTTCTTAGATACAAATTCTTCTACCAAACTACTAAATAAATTATGACGCATTTCATGGTATAATGTTTTGACTACTACATTTCTCCTGTAAATATTTAATTTGAAAAATAAAAATAAAAAACAAAAATAATACCAGTATTAAAAAAAATCATATTAAATTAATTACACGTACAAAATTGCTTTAACTGCAAATGTATTAGTTATAATTGGATCAATGAAATAATTTTTTAAATATTTAAGACCTAATGAACTTTTTTCATAATCAAATGCTAGTTTCGAATGTAATTTATCCATTTCAGATCGTGCTTCTTCAATAAGTGAACTATTAATTCGCTCATCTAATTGAAAATAATCATCAGGTAATTGTAATGGTTCTGGTAATGACTTGTTGCTGACTATAACTTGTTTGAATTTATCTCTCAATTCATTTAATAAACAATTAGTCTTATCCTTTTCTTTATTAGATAAGTTTAAAGCTTTAAGATTTTCTTTATGAATCTTTCTCTCTTCCAAACTTAATTTTAGGTCTTCTTTATAAGTTAAAATGTTTTCTTCCTAATTTATAAATAAATATTTATAATATTATACAATATATATAGGCATATAGCCAATATAATATAGGTATAATATTGTATTATTATGTTATAGTATAATTACTTACAGCCAATACAGATGGCTGAGGAAATTTAGAAATTGAAGACATACACTTCTCAATGACCTTATTATTACATTGAAACATAAAACTAAAAATGTTTCCATCATCACCACAAGTGTATAACATGCAGTTATCATGACTGAAACACAACATATTTACTCTTCCTTTTATGTTATCGTGGATTGAATATTCAATATAGTCACCAAAATCTGATACATCTTTTACTTGAACATTTGTAAGGCGTATTCTACCATCAGCAAACCCCATTAAAATTGTTAATGGATCAGTCCCACTTGAAATCATAATGAAATATATATTATAACATAGAATGTTAGTTAATCACAAGATGAAAACGTTATGTGAAAATTAGCAAATGTTAATAATTAAATGAAAATGGACTCTTACAAAAAGTAAAAGGATTTTTTTTAAATATATTTAGACGGATTTAAAAAACATGTTACGTATAAAATATTATATAATATTACTATATGGTTTATAAATACACATATATATTACCTATGTAATATTGTCCTTACACTTATTGTGTATTATTCAATATTATACATTCATATTTCATAGCTTATAAGGATGTAAACATAAATTTGAAAAAAAAATACTAGTAAATGCAAAAGTGTAAAAACAATATGTGGTGATTTAAATTTCTCGTTGATTATGACACAATTAAAATAGATAGGTAAATTAAAATATTTTTATAAAAAAAGTACTTCCCTACCCGCTTCACCTCAAAAATCAAGCAAGTAGCTGTAACTTATAAGGAAGTATAAGTATAGAGTATAGAATATATTATCCAGTAATTAATTTTAGTAGGTACCTAAGGTTATACATAGTATATATCGGTAGTATATTATATACTTACAACATTGTAATCGCAGTTAGTGGAATATTATTTTTATACGGTATTATTATATGGGCATTAGTTACTGGTTTAGAAGTGTTAAAATCATATTCATATAAATAACCAGCATCATATCCATCAATCGACACCCATATACCTTTCTCGGATGGAGTATATATTGCAAACAATACGGAGTTCGGTAATGGTGGAATAAAGATTTTTGGCGGCTCTTCGCCTTCTTCAGAATCTTCAAAATCTAACATTTCATTAATTTCTAGATCGGGATTTTTTTCTCTGATATTTTTCAATTTCTCCATTTTTTTATTAATTTTCTCTTTTTTTTTGTACTCCAAATCAAAAAAATATTGTTGACGTTGTAATTCTGACTTAATACTCATAGTTTGTATTACACGTGATTCAAGTTTTAACAAAAATGATTCGGTAGTATACGACGGACGGTTTGCCGGAACTTTCACTTCTATAATATGTCCAGTACCGCAACTTATTAATACCATTTGTTTCTGAAATCAATTTAAACATTGAAAAAAACCACAAAATATAGTGATGATTAAAATGTAAACACGTAAAATATTTTTACTTCTGAATGGTTCCAATTAATAAACAAAAATCGGATTTAATTATTTAAAAATAAAAATAATAATTTTATGGGGTACCTAATATTATTATTTTCAGATGAATTCTCTAAAAAAAACATAAAACATAAATAAGCAATATAGTAAAAGGATATATAATATAATATATTGTTATACTTATATGTAACTTATATTGTTTTTAATATTTATTAACCTATTTAGCTATGTATTATTATAACTTATATGTATTAGGTATATTGATTATTGAATATTCTATGCAGAAAGTTAAAAATATGGGATATTAATAAACATTATTTAAATTACAGGCACTTTTTTAGAGAAATATAATTGAGGATATTTTTTGGGAGTTTTTATTTTGTTTACATTTTATAAGTGGACCTTTTTTGAAAATATTCTGTCATAATACTCTTTTAATACACATTTTAAGAATTATTTTTTATTTTTATATTAAAAATATGGTTTTTTTCTTCAATATACCTTAATAAATTTTTATATTTTTAAAATTTTGATTTTTCAGAACATTTTAAATTGATTGTTTTTACTGTTTTTAGATTTAAATGCATTAAATTCATAGCCCCAGTGATTACTATACATAGGCAAAAGCATACAAATAGTTTTTACTTCTGAAGGTTTCCAATGAATAAAAGTGACTTTTCCAGGTAATGGAAACATTCCAATAGGACTCAACTTGATAGGTTCAGTTTTTATTTTATAGACAAATATTGTGTTATCGTCACTTCCAGATATAAGAGTTTTTGTGCTAGGGTTTATGGACAAATGTCTGACAGCACTAGTATGAGGTTTTGAACTCTAAAAAAAAAACAATATTATTATTGTCAAATTATAATCAATTTATAAATATTTCTAAAAGTTTTAATGATCTAATAGTGTTATTTTAAGTTAATACTTATAACCATACTTATATACCTACTTGTATTTCCAATAATTCGCTAAGATTTAATATTTTTTCTTCAATACATTTTTTGAGAGGTACGGCAACTATTTTTAAAATTCCATTTTGAAATCCGATCACAAAGATATCTCCCGAACTAGCAATCTAAACAGATTATTAATTATTGAAATTTAATTTCAAAAATTATATTATAATATAATATACATGGGTGTCCGGGCGTAACTCGTCTATTTGACAAATTCAATAATAGTACAAATGCAATAATGTCAAACAGTCAACAGACAAGTTACACCATGTATATGATAATTTTTAGCCATGTTGTAGTTACATATTTAAGTGTATAACTTCTTGGTGAAAATAACAATTGTGATAAAACATGAAGTTCATAATGTTCATATACCTCCAGGGGTAACCAAATTGACGAAGTGATTGGTACTTTGAAATCGTGGGTGAATATCAACTTTTTGTTAGTGACATCGTGGATATGGATCCAACCGTCCAACGAAGTGGTAGCAATAAAATAACCGACAGGCGATGGTTGCAAAGAAGTTATTACACCACCGTGAAACTTTGCTAGCCGTCTAAGCGGTTTCGTGTTTGCGGCCATTTCGATATCAGCAAGCCATATTCCCCCATTACCATCCTAAAATTAAACGACAAAAACGATTAAAGTATATTAAACCAAAATCCTTACCATAAGTAGGTATCTACAAATATTATTATCATAATGTAATATAAAATAAATATATAAAAATACTTAATTATCTATCTATTAGACATCTATATTGCATAATATTACTTTCATTTCTCTAAGACACTAACATATAATTGCTATTCGTCGTTGTAGACCATATACAATCATAATTAATACTTAATAGTATGCCCGCACTATAGTAATATACTGTATAAAATTGCAGGTTCTAAGTAGTGGAATCAAACATATTTTTTAACTAAACATAAGAATTAATTTATTATTGAATAGATATTATTACATTTAAAACTGTAAATTCTCTATATTCTCGAGAATATGAGGAGACAATACTATCTGAAAGTAAATATTTATGATTAAATTAGGTATTTCGTTAAATTTTAAATGACCAAACTAGGTATATTACATTTTTTAGAAATTTCTAATTACATTTAAAACTGCTACATTGCCCTGTATGGACGTGGCCAATCGCCATAATAAATAAATCAATAAAAATTAAAATGCAATATTACAAACATTTAAGGGGATTCCATCCCGTGATTTTCTGTCTTTGTCTAATACACCCGTGATATAGTATTTTTGACATGTTTTTTGCCAAACATACCAATTGATCTAATGAAGCGATAAGAATTCTGAAAACAGATTTGAATTTGTTGTCAAAGACTTGGAATCGACTTTCTTACAGCTTTGATATTTTCCTCCAAATTCCTAAAAAAAATTATGTTAAAAAGAGTAATTAAAAATTGCCGTATATCAATTTTTGGAGAAGTTAAAATCAAAAAGTCAAAAATTCTGGGAAAGTCAATTTCAAGTAGATTCGACGACAAATTCAAATCTGTTTTTAGAATTCTTATTGCTTCATTGGATCAATTAGTATGATTGGCCAACTGGCAAAGGATCCGTCTAAAATCCTATGCCACGCGTGCGTTAGCCAAAAACAGAAAATCACGGTATCGAATCCCCTTAATTAATTAATACATACATACATAATACATTATACATACACACATACATACACATATACATTTACATCCATCCACCTAGCCTTATAATATATAATATATATACAATATACATATGATTTATAATTTGCATACAATTTTCAGCAGCATTAATTATACTTATACCTGAATGAAATAATCGTTCGATTTGTGGTCGCCTTCGTCAACCTTACACATACCCATGATTTTTGCGTTACCCACATTGTCTTGAACACTAATCGTAAACGAAGGTTCCATTTCCAGTACACGGTCATTTTCAGGCAGGTCGGCTGAGTCAACTGTATGATAATACCAAAATTTGATCGAACCGTCCATACTGATGCTCGTCAACAACTCATCATTTTCAGAGTACAAAAACATGATGATCGGCGCTGAATGACACGGTTTCCTAAATTTCCTCGTCACTTCGACATCGATGAATTCTTTGTCCCACACCAAAATATTACCCCGATCACATCCGGATATTACCTGTTAATTAATTAATATAATAGACATGTAATCATACTCGTTCATAAAATTATGTATAGCTAAATTTACATATTATAATAAATTAGTGGTTGATTTGTTGTAATAATTGGGACTTTTTCTTCTTTTTGTTTTTCACCCCATCATTCTAGAAAATGTCGTATGTTTTTATTGATATTATTATTTTAAAGTGAGTTATAGCTATGTAAAATATTACAACTTTAAAATGTTCATAACTCACTTTAAAATGATAATATCAATAAAAGCATATGATGTTTCCAAGATAATATTCTTAACTTTAAATTTGATGATAGGTAAATTTATTCTAATATTAATGCTAACATCATAAATTAATTTTGCTGATTAAAAATTTTCCCTATTGTATGTATGTAAGACAAAGACAACACAGCGGGTACAAATAGTCATCAACATACATAATTGAACTATCTCAATGTTATTTTCTCATTTTGTTTACAATTGATACCACTCCAAGTTCCAACACTATACCTATATAGAACTAATTTCTTTTTCTATATTCCGTTAGGAAATTTCCCTAGTCACTCCAGATACATCTATGATTTATCTTATAGGATTTTAATCTTAGCCAAACCCTAAAATTATTTTAATAGACTCTTACTAATGGATATGAAATATAGACAGCAAGTATAAACATGAGATTAATAATAATAGTTCTTATTTAACTCATTTAAAATACTTATATTTTAAACTTAGACATTTTTAACGTCTATAGGTACTCATTATTTTTGTACCAATATATATTATATTTATCAGGCAATTAATGGAGAGTGGGACGTGGAGACTTTTAAATACCCATCTAAAAAATATATGTTTTCCCCGCCTCAAAAAAATCAAAACTTCATAAAAGAACCAACTTTTGTTGGTAAAGGGAGAGGGGTTTTATCGGGGTAATCGGCCGTAATATTAATTCGTATTTTAGAATTCTGACTGAATGTATTTTAACACAAATACTAACATTAAAAAATCACACTATATATGTGTATACATAATAATATTTACTCTTATTTATTAAAGTGATTAAAAATATAAGACTGTATTTATTTTACTTTCTCATCGGGCATAGAGTAAATTCCAATGACGTTTGATACTTCCGTTTTTCCAAAACATCCAAGCTGGCCTTGAAGCTTTAATCCAGTAAATGTTTTTGCCATTTTCCAAAATTTTAAGTGTCCTAACCCCGCAGTTACCAAGTGATCGGATATAAAGTTCGAAAATCTACAAACGTACACATTCTGATTATGTGACTTAGTCCTCAAAACTATTTTCGATTTCTTCCAATCCCAAATTGTTAAAGTATTATCGGGTTCCCCCGCTTGTGAACACAAATATTCACCATTTTGGCTGAAATCAAAAATCGAATTTATATTATACTTTGAGCGGAGCAATAAATTGATTGGCATTACAATAAATTGTGTTTTATTTATATAAAAAAAAAATTATCGCCTTTTAGGGCAATTTTACTAAGTACTTAAATGTTCAATATTGAGAGTGTTTTATGTTAGCAATAAGCAAATTGGAGGCGTAACATGATTGCGCACTTTTTACCTTTTTATACTTGAGAAAAAACAACACGATTGCACATCTTTTACCTTTTTTCTTTGAGTAAAAGTAAACACAAATATTTAATTCGAAAATTTTACCAACGTTAATATTTTAATTATAACGTAATATGTATACCAAAAAAAACATATATTATTTTATATATATATATAACAAAAAATAAGTTCTAACTAATAAGTTTCTAACTTTTTAGCACAAAAACGTAGTTCTAGGTTAGGTTACAATTATATACCTATCATCTGATGCCACTTTTCTACTAATTTTATGGGCAACTGAACCTACAACAGAAGCAAGGACAACCAATGGGTCAGAATTTTTCCATAGCCACTATAACGCTCAGTTTTATACATCTCATCCATATACTTACCAAGTTATACATATTTTATTGGATATTCAAAGCGAATCTTATTTAAAAATATATAGGTAATATAAAACAACAAAATATTAAAATGATTCGTAAAAAGCAAGAAGAAAATATTGCATTTAAAATAAATACTCGAGAAAATATAAAAAAATAACAAGATATCTTTAAATAATTATTTGCTAATATTAGGACCATGTTTTTGTGCTAAAAAGTTATAAGAACTTAATTTCTGTTAGGTATATATATATATATTTTTTTACGCGTAACTAATACTTAATAAATTACTGTGATGTAAGTATTATTTTTATTTTTATATTTTTTGACTACGTATTACGTTATTATTAATGTAGGTAAATTTTTTAAATTTATATTTATTTAATATTTGTGTTTGCTCAAAGAAAAAAGGTAAAAGGTGCGCAATCGTGTTACACCACCGGCAAATTGGATGTAGTTAATACCTTGCGCAGTAATCAAGTGTAAAAATATCACAGTAATATTTTTCAATCGGCAAAAAAAAATTAATGAAAACAAGAATTATTACGCAAACTTATTTTTTAATAAAATCGATTTTGTTTTTTATATGTAATTTAAAAATAAATTACTGTAAATAAAGACTTGACATTTTTACAAAATATATTATAGCCTTATTAGCATTTACTACTTAGATAAAATGTTGAAAATATAAGTAATATTATAAGGCTTACATCAATTAAAAGTTATTGAAAATACAGTCATAATTTTTTTTATAGGAGTTTAAACTGTTGAAAATCCAAATGTTTACGAAATTAATCAAAATCATGAAAATTTGCAAATTATTTTGTAGATAAATATGCATAACAGTTTTATATTAAGACCTAATGTTTAAAAAGATTAAAACATTCTAAGATTTCTTATAAGTTTAGTTCATTACTGAAGTTAAAAAAAAGTTTAGCATAAAGAACACATATATTTCTATAAAAATATAGATTATTTCTATAAGAATATATTTCTTTATGAATGATGGAAGTTCAAATTTTGACAACATTAGGTATTCAAACAAAAATATCAATTATATTTTTCACGGAGACTTGAAACTTTTACGTATATTGCTATATATTTACTAAATACAGTGATATTTTCAAAACATTTAGATTAATTTTAATATAATAAAGTATACTTAGTATTTAGTAATGATTGTCTGACAAGGCCGTTTATATTCAGAGTAATTTTTCATTAGGTAAATTAAAATAACACTTCCGTATTATTGTTACCTACAAAATGACCAAGTATACCGTAACCATATCACTCACTTGATAACTACTATACTAAATTTGTATACTTATTATATTGAATTATTAAGTAGTTAAATTATACTTTTAATTCATATCATGATACATTTATACCTATAAGATAACCAATTGTTTTGTTGTTTGGCACTGCCTTTGAGAACACTAATTATTTCAAATGTTGGCCATTCGTACACAATAATCAGTGGATTAGAACAATTTTCTCCTACCGCAATGTGGCTCAAAACTGGATTTTTCTAATTTAACAAAAATTATTTATTATTAATTATTGACAAATACTCTAAACATTCAATAAGCTTACAGCTATATATCCTATTCCTCCATCGCCGGCACATTTTCTAAAATTAAATTTCCCTTCATTGATGTCAAACATAATTATATAACTACCTGCTGCATACACAACTGTATGCTTGTCTGCTGCACATATATTGAACATTTTAGAACAACAATCATATCCAAAAGAATGACTTAGATATAGAGCTTAAGGATTTTTAACCTCTGTATTAGACATTAGTGTCACTGGACATACATAATTCAGTTTCTGTGACCACTCAAAAGATTTACTTATATTTAATAAAATAATAATATAAATATCAATTAAATTAAACTACATTATTATTTATTTATATGTAATATCATCTATCATACCTAATTATTAGCCTAACCTCTTGATTATAGATATCTTATGTTTTATAAAAAATATATATATAATTATTAATTACTAATTAAGTATATACTGAAACAACAATTACATATTAAAATGTATATGTGTAAAATATTATTTTAATCTAATAAAGGATACTGAAGGTTTAATATATTTTCATTGATTGTACATCTTATACTTTTAATTGGTTTGGATATGAAATCACCACTTTTCAACAAATGATTGTCATTTTTTTGATTATTATTGACTGTCTCTTCAGTGATGTGTTCACCATATTCTTCATAGCGGAACATTTTGTAAAAGTTAAATTAAAGAAGAATTTGCTTTTAAATGCAGCAAAGATATTGAATAAAATAACAACAACAGTAAGTTCTGTTGCCTAGCGAACAATCTAGTATGAGTAAATATTAAGTTTAATCAATAAAATGTGGATTAAAAGTAAAACATTTTTATCTAGTCTAGGAAATAACATAACACAGTTATTTGTTAAATAAATTAAACATATTTATACATATCATTATTTTATAACACAATAACATTTATTGTATTAACATTTTTAACAAAATTATATACTTTTACATTTACATGGAAATATTATTTTTACATACCTATTTAAAATTACAACACAAATCTAACAATATAATACTAATTTCAAAATTTGTGCTACATTTTAAAATAGAAATTACTTATTAAGTAGAAATGAACTATACAAATTGTTAGACTCATCCCCATGTTTAAAAAATATTAACATTACATAATTATTATGGAATCCACAAAAATTGCATAATTATTAATGTATACAAACAACTAAAAAAATAGATAGAATCCAATATAAGAAAATTAAAATAAAAAGTTTATAATCAAATAAATAGTATGTGTATTAAACATTTTGTAACTATACAAAAACTTCATACATGTTCATCACATTATGATCATATAACTCAATAGTTATAAATCATAATCGTAACAATGGCTATAGGTGAGTAGCGGCCAGGTAATATTCTAGCACTAAGTTAGTTGCAGTCCAGAAAACTTTTCCATCTAATTTAATTTTATAATTTTATTGATGTGTTACAAGAAGTTCAATTTGAGACGTATATAAAATATAGAAACAATGGAATAAAAACGAAGAAAATATGTGAAAAAGAAGCATTTATAAGACAACAGATAATAAAGCTAGCACAAAAATAAATATAGCAGTTTAAGTTAGTTAAATCATTAAGTTTTAAGTTTTTGCCCAATCAATAATCTCAAAAAAATCACTTTACCTATCAACCAGTAAAAAAGAATAATAAATAATAACAAAAATAAATTTTTGGGAGACAACTCCGCCAATCTCCTCGTAGTGTCTCCTGGGTAACCCTGATAGGCTGATATGAAGTGATAAATAAAATGTGGCTGCAACTAGTACTAAATTTAGAGATTGGACTGCAACTCATCAACACCGGTAACAATTTATACTAGGTACTGAATCAACATTTAAAAATAGTTATTATATAATAAATTTGATTTTTTTCAGGTAAAATAATTGTATATTAATAGTACAAGTTATGCATGTATAGTCATAAAATACATTTTCAGATAGTTTACTTGAATTTAATTAACTTTAATATTGTATCAAAAGATATTTTACCGTTCAAACTTATAACTAATATTTACCGTATAATTTTACAATTTTACACTAATAATATAATATGTAGGCACCATTTTATTCAATTTCTTAAAATTAAAAAATTAAATATTAGGTATACAAATAATTTAAATTATATGTAAACATTAAATTGAAATAAATCATGTTAATTTATATATTTCTTAAAAATTAATTTATAAAAATAAAAACAAGTGTAACAAAAATCATTTAAACTTTATGATATACTAATTAATAAATAAAATAAAAAATAGTTCAGAAACTGGGTACTAGTATCACTTCACTTGCCCTAAGAATAGAATAGTAGTTTATAATTTTAAAGTTGAATGTAATAACAAATTATCAGGTGTTCTTATAAGTTTGAAACTTTATTTAAGTTTTTAATGTTTTATTTACTATAAATCAATTATTTAACAGTTATTTGTGCATGGAAAAAGTACATTAGTAAAGTTAAGGAAGAATTAAAATAAATATTTTAAATTGAAGAGCAAGCAGTTATAATAAGATCAGTCAATAAACTGCAAGAAATTTGGAAATAAATTGGAAAAAATTTAATAATGAGAGAAATGTAGCTGCTGAGAAGAAATAAGAATATTATGATTTATGACAAATGTGAAAATACCAAGGGGATATAATTTACAGAATATATGTATATGACAAAATATAATTGTAATTTGTACCATAATAAACATAAGTAAAAAAAAAAAAAACAACATAAAATCGTAAAATCAAATACAATCTCTGTTTTGCTTAGCATTTTTAAGATTAAAATATTTTATAATTTTGTGTTTTTAATCAATTTTAATAACACAGAGTTTAAATTGCTTTGCATAATGAATTACTTGCGTAATATAATGTACCTATAGCTAATATGAATTTCAATATTTAATAATTTAACTAGTCTTAAGTAACAATAAACAAATCATACAGATCGAATATTAATTTTAGATGTAGATCTAGATATTTTTGGCCAACGACAAATAACAGAAAATATATATCTATGTAATGGATTTGAACGTTTATAGACTGTTTGTTCAATTGTTGTCTGATCATTATAAATAGCATCCATTTGATCATACAAAATTGCAATAACAAACATACCAAAAAGAGCACTTTCCATTATTAAAATTACTGAATGTAATCTAAAAAATAAACAAAAAAATATATTTTGTAATTAATTGTAAAATAAATACATAAGCTAATAATCAAGAAATACTATAAATTTAATTTATTCTTCTACTCAAAAATGAGCATGATCACATTAATACATAATATTTTATATTAATATGTAAATCAGTTGAGCAGAGATTCTAATATTTATTTCAATGTTATAATAGTATAATATACTACAGATTACAGTTGTTATATCAAATATAGAAAAAAACTTACACTTGTGTTTGTCTTGTATCCATATCATATAGTTTACACTGCCGGCATTCCCGTACCCATGACATGATAACTAACATGATAGTGTATGCAGAAATAATACAAACAAAAAAAAGAAATTGGACAAAATACTTTTGATTTTTTTCTCCAACACAATTATTAATCCTAGGTAAAAAAAAATTTTATCATAAATAATAATAAATATATTGCATAAATATTTTTTTTTATTAATACCATGGACAATGATGATCCATTCGTCTAATACAGCGCTTACAAATTCGACAGTGATGAGCTCGGGGAGGCCGATACGCTTCACATCGTGTACACATAGTCCAATCTTCTCTTTTCACTAAAGGTTCATTAACTTTATATGTAGGTATGTTCACAAATGTCATAGAAAGGGTCATAGATATTTGTCAACTAATAATTTACAAAAATAAAATTATTTAATTTAATAACATACCTTGCCGTAAGTCTGAAAAGGAACCGTTGGTATGTGATAGAGGTACAGTGCCAGGATCAGAAAACATTGCTCTTAAATGTGATACTGTCAATAGCAAAAGAAATGTATTGAAAAGCACTATGTGAAATGGAGCCCATAAGCTGAAAAGTATATAAAATAATAGTGTTAAATATATAATTTGTATAAAACAATTATAAATAATAATGAAAAAATAGGTATATACCTATATGTAAATAAATAATTTATTGAAAAAAAAAATTAAACTTTTACTTTAAAAGAATTGGTAAAAACTACATTTATATTAATAAAGCAGCCTACTTATGAATAAAAATCAAATATTTTAAAATGTTTTTGTTTGACTGATTATTAATTTCTTAAGTAGGAACCTAGATATAATAATATAACTGGATTGGAATGAGTTATATAAAAGTACAGAAATGTAAGAAGAAATTATTCTTTATGTAAAATACTTAATAAGGAAAAGAAATATTAACAAGTTAAAAATAAGTTATTATATTAAAAATGCCTTACTATGTTAAAATGTATGTTAGTTCATTAACAGTATTAAAATTTAATAAATAGACTAAACAAAATAAGAAACACATCATTAGATATAATAAAATAATATATTACCTGTCTTGCATGGTGTGCAAAACAACCCATTGTATCACTACATAGTCAGCGTATATGATTGAGGTATAGGTGAATAATATGCAAAATATACCACAAGGATCATTAACTAATTTCATCATTATTGTCAGTTTCTAACTACACTAATTTGAATTACATTACTTCTAAATCCTATATTATTTGATTATGACCATAAGAAACTTTGTTCCCATCATAAATAATGATAACCAAGAATACTTAAGGATAATATGCCTATTGCCCAATGTCTAGTGTCTACATACTGTTAAAATTACTGATAAATTAAAACTAATTAACAAGACAATAAAACGAACTGAAGTGTTCAATATTCATGTTTCATACTATAAAAGTAAAATAAGTATTTATTAATAATACATTAAAATATATTATGATTCATGAACTATGGACGTCTAAAGAAATAAATATTAGTATCTATAAATTTATGAATTTATTTAGTGATAAGCGCTAAGAGATAATGATAACGCATGAATAATGATATTAATTAAAATTATTTTACCTCCAAAGTAAATTTCTTCACAGAAATATTGGTGCATAGTAAACTAATAATGTGAATGTGAAACTTGAGTTATAGTCAATATTTCGATATTCTATACTCTGTAGACTCAATAAACCCTATAGGATGACACTAGTTACATATAGTTTATGTAGCATAGGCCATAGGCAGTAGGCACAATATTAGGGGTAGTTTATGGGATCAGTCCCTCTTCTAATATCCAACAAAAATCATACAGAATTTTATAACAATATACATTTTTTTTATGTTTATAAATACTATTTTGTTTATGCATTCGATTCAGAATTGCATATTTATATTTTACTCCACAATCCGTAGAGTTTATTTGAAATTATCTCTAATGATTTAAAATGTGAAATGACTGTTTTGAAAAATATATTAAAAGGAATATTAAACTATTTAACTAACAAAGAAAAAATATCAAAAGATATATTTCCAAATCTATTTAAAAAATTCAATTAACCATCGCCCATCACTCTTCCAGTCAGTTTAGCTACCTACCTGTAAATAGTCATTGTCTTTTTCGTCATTAACGAAAAATAACGATTATAGGTATAGTTATCAATTTTGTTTTAAGTTATTACAAAAATATTATTTAAAGACACCAATTCGTGTATTATTATTTAACACTAACAGAGAAGTATTCAAAATATTATGTAGATTATAGTTTTAAGCTGTTTATGCCATAAACTTATTAACACCTGCAGTGGTGGCTCGTTAGGGGTCTTTGAGACGGCGATTCACCATAAAAAAAAGTAGTAAAGCAATAAAAAAATTTGAAGAAAATGTAGTATAATTTAATATTTTTATCCATTTTGAAAATAATTATGATGGTTTTCTATATTAATATTGATTATTGATAATATTATGTATATAATATTTTGTATTATATTTTTACATTAATAATGAGAAGACGGGTGTCATTCAATAATAATACGGGCGAAAAATATCGATAACAACAACTAATTACTAATTTATGCGATGCCAATGGCAGAAACTTTGAATGAGCCTAGTCTCAATGTACTGAACAACATCTATACAATCTACCCCGCCATCCGCCTTGTCGTGCATATAAAATTTGTATAAGTACACAACTGAGTCTCTAGAACGGCAGACTCCCGAATAAATTTTAATGTCTGGCTAATAATAATATTACAATATAATAATACAGTATATGATCTATGGATATGGATCAATCATATTAATCTATCATCTATGGCAATCATCAATCTTCGCTATTCGTCGGAGACGATTGACGGTTGTAATAATTTTAACGGAGAAAAAAAATAGACGTACAAATCGTTAAACCGTACTTTAGTATATATAATATTTTAAACGCATATGCCGTTCAGTTCAGCTTATTTTTATGAAATATCTCAATATCTTCAATTCGAAACGCGGTAAAGACGGACGAGGAAAGGTGTTCCTGGGTTGGCGATGTGGTTACTGAACGTGTGGACATTAAATATGACACAAATAAGTTTCACAAAAAAAATCGATGTTTACGTGAGTTTGATTTTTTATACTTTTGGAGCTTTAATTTACTTTTTTAGACATAAAATAAATACATACTTATTGCACCGGACAATCTGCTACCCGCTAGTAGGTTATACGTATACGTAATACGTATGCATATTTTATTTCCGAACGCGCGATGCATAAAATACGTGAGACCGAAAATACATAATCGTCATATTAGTATATTACCAGACCCATTTTATGTAATAATTTATATTTATGTTAATTGTATAAATAGCATTTTTCATTTTTAACTGGCCGAGTACCTGACTAGTATAAGTTTTTTTTATCCCTAACAAAAATAAAAAGTTTTCCGAAAAGAAGCATTAATATTTTTTTATAATTGTCTGAATTTTGAATTTTTATAAAGACATTGGATATTCATTTCATTTTTCTGTGATAACTATTTCTGCTCAACCGATTTTTGTTTTTTTGTAGTAATTTAAAAACAAATAACTGTAGTTATTTGATAATGTTAACAAATGTTAATGTTTGCATTTGTTATACATATTATAATTTTCAAAATATTTTGACTATACACTTATAGGATAAAATAACAATAGCATAATACCATAAATAGATGTATTTATTATAATTATATATATCGCAAATTATCTGAACATATTAATTAGAACTTATCGATTAATTTTAAAATCAGTAAATATAGTATGAGTAGGCAGAGTAGGTATGTATTATTCCTAAACAGGACGGTACCGAAATGGGAATGATATAGTCGCATGTGTATATAACGAGTCGAATGTGAATAACTGCTTGTATTTAGAAATTAATTTTATTAATTTTGTAAGTCTTTCTTTATTATGTAATAAATCATAATCTATTAACTATTTAGTATGTAATATCAGTTTAATGATTAAACTTTTAAATACTTATAAAATTATTAATCATTTAGTTGAGCCAAACCGTATAAAACCGTTAATAACCGTTATAAAATTATAATTTAAAATAAAATTCAGGATAATATACAATTATTATGATTTTACGTATGAAATTATTTAGATACCAAAAGTTTCGTACCTATACAAGACAGCTGAAATATAATAATAAATTCTATAAAATCACAAAGAGTTCTATAAAAAAAAACATTATCATCCATGGCAAACTACAATCGTCACCATTTGTAGGAGACGATTAACAATTCTAATAATTTTATTGAACAGTCGTCAAACAACAGCCTTCAGTACATAACAAGTACTTTCATTTTCATAAAATATTTTAATAATTCCATTCCGAAGCGTAAAAAAGACGAATGAAGAAATAAACTAGCTGTTTCTTCGGTGTCGGTGCACGTTTGAACTTTAATATGCACAGCTTGATTTCGCCGAAAAGCGTCGAAGGATACTTACGTAGGTTAATTGTCCTATAATTTTGGGGGTAGTAATAAATTTACTATTTATACATAACATAAATTTTTATTGACTTCTACAAGCTGTTACCCCGATGACAGACCTACATATATTTTATATTCGATCGTCCAGTCCAATGAAGTGGTCAGCAACCGGCGGGTTATTGTATATACGACCCGTTTTAAATTCTAAAACACTGACATTTTTTTTTTATTTATATTTTATTATTTTAAAGTTCTAGACAATATTTTTTTCCATAGTAAACAATTTAAGAATATAAAATTTTCATTTTTATCTGGTCTGCAAACTGTTTTTAATTTGTGAATGTGGCCTGCGAGTTCAAAAAGGTTACCGATCATGCATTAATGATGAAATTGCCAAGAATAAAATAAAGTCGTTAAGTACACCTTAGATCCTGGACGTAGCGAAAAATGTATAATGATTTTACAATTATGTAGTTTATTTTCTGTTTGCCATGAATTCTTGTAGCAAATAATATGATCTATTTGGTACTTTGGTTGGTAAATACTAAATAGTAAAATTAAATTAAAAAAATTCAGATCTCGCCATAATATCGGAAAAACAAAAAAGCTGGAAATATTACCATATTTATATGGTTTTATTTTTTGGTGAAAAATTTTACCAAAAAACTATTGAAATAATAAAATTAAAATTAAAAAAAAAATTCAGGATATACAATTATTATGGTTTTACGTATGAAATTAATTAAAAGTTTCGTATGCAAGACAGCTGAGATATAAAAATAAATCTTATAATATCACAAATAGTTCTATAAAAAAAAAACATATGATCTATCACATTATTACAATATTTATCATCCGTGGCAATCGACAATCGTCGTCATTCGTAGAAGACTGTTAATAATTCTAATAGTTTTATTGAACAGTCTTTAAACAACAGTCTTTAGTGTATGACAAGTGTTCTCATTTTTATAGAGTATTTTAATAATTTCATTCTGAAGCGCAAAGAAGACGAATGAAGAAATAAGAGCTAGCTGTTTCTTCGGCGGTGATGGTGCACGTTTGAACTGTAAATGTGGTACACCTCGATTTCGCCGAACAACGTCGAAGAATACTTACGTAAGTTAATTTTCCCATAATTATGGAATATTAAATTTATCTTTTATATTTAAAATAAATATTTATTGACGTGTACAAGCTGCTATACTTGGATGACAGACTTATATTTTATTTCCAATCGTCCAATGCAATGGCCGGCAACCAGTGAGCTAATGTCTACGGCCCGCTTTAAATTCTAAAACGACGAATTTTTTTTTTAATTTAAAGTTCTAAACAATATTTTTTTGCATAGTAAATAATTTAGGTATATTAAATTTTTATTCTTTTCTTGCCCGCAAACATTTTTTAGTTTGTGAATGTGGCCCGAGAGTCCAAAAAGGTTGACCACTGGTCCAATGTATAAAATAGCTAAGAATAAAATTAAGTCGTCAAGTATACCTTGGATCCTGGACATAGCAACGAATGTATATTTATTTGACAATTATGTAGTTTCTTTTCTGTCATAAATTATTGTAGCAAATATGATCTATTTAGGACTTTGGGTGGTTAATAGTAAAATAAAATAAAAAATTTCTAATCTTGTCATAATATCGAAAACACAAAAAAACAATTGTATTATTACGCTATATACTTGTATAATATCGACAAAATTAATTTATTAATTTAATTTTAATTAAAAAATGCAAATTATAGAATTTTGAAAAATTTACCAATTATCTATATTATGATTTCTCTATAGGTAAATTGTATAATTTTAAAAGCATTTTCATTATTTAAAACAATTAAATTTTTTTTTTTTTTATTAAGCCGAAAAATTATAGATATGTAAATATGTTTTAAAATTTAATACAGGCTTCTTCATCAATCGTTCACTAATTTACTGTAATAAAAAATGTATAGTCACGGTTTATTTTATAAACGTTTAAAATTAAAATTTTGATTGTATTTGGCTAAATCTATAAAATGTTCAAATTAATTTTTTCGTTAGATATTCATATAAATATTTTCTTTGTATATCTACAATTTAAAAATATTATATTGGAATTCTCATTAGTTTTTTTTAACCTAAAACAAAAATAATATGTTTACTGGAAAGTCACATTATTTTTTATGACTATTTGAAGTTCAGTATTATATCTATAACTTATTAAATGTTTATTATACACCCACCCTAAAAATAAATATTTTTTCTCAAATAATTTTTATATTTTGTTATAGTTCAAAAACGAATAATCTTAGATATTTAAAACTTTAATTAAATTCTTATGAGAGTATTTCTTACAAATAGTATTTTTTCAAAATATTTTGAAATTATGTATATTTACGATATTTTGTTATTATTTAAAACATTATTTGTAGGGACATAAAAGTTGTTTGTACATGTTATACTATACATACACAATGCCATTTTTGAAATACGTAGATTAATCTTAAGATATTATTTATTCAAATTATTTTACGAAAGGGTTGTACCTACTACCTATTAACTCAAAAGTAGGTATATAACAAGAATATAATACGGTATAAATTATATTATATATTATAATAATAATTATGATAAATGCAATGTTTTCGGGAAAAATGTAGCTTGTCAAACTTTACACAAAAAAAAAAATAAAATACTTAGCAATATCAATCAACATATAATATTATAAGTCATAATACATCAAAATTATACTTATTAATGAAGGTTGACTGACTGTCTCTTTCAAATTCAAATTTCACACACTAATTACAGTAATAAACTTAATCACTATTGTATAAAGCAACACTGTAATAATTACTTCTTTATCTTTAATTTAATGTAATTTTTGATTATTTTGTAAAATGGTACTGAAAATTGAATTTCTCAAAGCATTGACTAGGTACTATTTGTTACATGAAACCATAATATAGGAAATGTATGAATTTGTTTCTATTATGATATAGGTGTCTTCAGATATATATATGTAAGTTTACATGTAAGAATATGTAAGATTAAGTTAAAGCACTGCGTGATTAAAACCAAAATAATGCAGAAATAATAACTCAGAAACATAACGATATTAATCATAATTCTTTTTTTTTAAATATATATAATAATATAATTATTTTTGTTTAGTTTACTATTTTTATAGATTAAATTAAATAATTTGTAATCATCTTCATTAGAATAAAATATTAATACTTTGCAATATCTAAATATAAAGATTTGGTCTATAGTTTATATGTTTCAATTTTACGTTAATATGTCAAACAGCTAAAATAGATCGTATAATATCACAAAGAGTTGTATAAAAAAAAAAAAACCATAGATTTATCATATTATAATATTCGTCATCTGTGGCATACGCCATACGATACAATCGATGACATTCGTCCAAGACGATTAACAATTCTATAATAGTCTTAATGAACAGTCGTTAAACAACAGTCTTCAGTACATGACAAGTACTCTCCTTTTCATTTCGTGCTGTTTATTTTCATAAAATGTCTTTTTACTCCCATTTAGAATCATGATGAAGATCGTATGAAGAAAATTTGAAGTTTCTTCGGCGACGGTGCACCACTCCGGAGGACGATTGGCAGTATCATTAAGAAGCTCATCTGAATAACAAAAATAAATGTCGCAAGGCTGTGTTTGTTTAATACTATAATTTTTTGAACAGTAGTACAGTATATTATGAATATTTACTTAAATTATATTTAATTTTTATGGTTTATTTTCAGATAATATACTGTACTACGGTTTTAGGTGTTCTTTTTATTAATACGTTGATAAATTACCAATTTTTTCAATTTTTTTTCTTATCACAAAGCTAGTTTGTCTTTGTGTATGTTTAAATTTATATTTTTTATAGTTATTGTGCTGTTTAACTTTCTTATAAAAGAGAGTGAGGAATTAAAAAGGTGGCCACCGAACAGAAAGTTAAACTGCAATATACTATAATCTTTTTAGTTCTTGTTTACATTTTTAACTAATAAATTATGAATATAAAATTTCAAATTAATTTAAATTCAAAAATAAAAGAACACCAACATAGATTTCTTAAACATTAAAATTTTACTATAAATTTAAATTACATTTAATTAGCACATTATTTGAAGTTTTATAGGAACCGAACATTTGGCTGGATCATGGGCTACCCACCGACGGAGAATTTGTCATTGAGCTGATGGGAAATGTGTCGGCACTCGGCTTCGTTTCAACCCGGAGGAAGATTGGCAGCAGCAAAAAGAAATTCAACTGATAATCAACTGTCCAAAGTATTTGTTTGTATTATATTATAACTTTTAGAATCGTAGTAGGTACAGACGGTACAGTATACTATATATAATTATTTAATATTTATTAGTGAAGAAGAATTTGTCACGAAGCTGATGGGAAATGTGTCGGCACTCGGCTTCGTTTCAACCCGAAGGAAAATTGGCAGCATCAATAAGAAGCTCATCTTAATTTAGTTGTCCCCCCTTTACGCATTAGCGCTCATCTCTCATCCACATCCAACACATTCACTATCGCCGGCCGGCAACACACATATATTATACACATTACCCGTTTTATATTATATAATATTATTAACACCTACATAGTTTAAGTTATTGTATATTTTTTTTTTTATTATTTGAATGCATTCATATGATCAGTTGTGTATTTAGGAATTTTAGGATAAGAGCAACACATATTTTGCCGCCTCCCCCCATTAAAAAAAAATTAAAAACTTCTACGCCGCGCAATAGTGGTCAAACTGTTAATACCATAGAATACCATGTTATATAAATACTATAGTATTTAATATCTCTATGGCACACATATGTTGTGAAAAAATATTAATGATTGACGTTACTGCGCCAGTACTCATAAAGTACGAAATAAAAATTTGCCGTTCTGGACAACTGAACCCAAAGCCCCTACCTAAATACGCCCCTGCATATGATGCGTTCTCGCTTACGATGTGGATTAGGCCTACTGGGGACACCACAATAAAAAAACGCGCCTCGTGTAATACCTCATAAAATTATTAAACAATACGGACAATGTTATTGTACGTCGTTTAATAATAAAGTTGGTGTGGAAAATTACCTAACACTGTTATTCTTATCTTGTAGTTACCTTGCATACATTTTTTTTTATTAAATACCAATTAAATAATTATTTATATCAAGAAACGAGAAATATTAACGTTTTATAAAGTATTTCAATAAAATAATATTTAATATTTAAAAAATATTCTTTGATTATGGTTATAAAAAGACTCCAAGTATAGTTATTATATTAGGTCTTATTTTACAAAGATACTAACAAAAGCGGGTAAAGTTTAATATTGCCAGATATATTGTAAGTATCTATTACTTTACTTAAAACATTGAATTTACACATATTTTTATTTACTAATTATTGTGTATTTTATTAATGATTTTATTTTTATTTCATGTAAATTTGAAACTTACAATTATATTTTACTAATTTACTGACTCATTGGTTACTTAGGTATTTGTGTCTTATAATAAATACAAATGTTTGCATGTGAATATGTGATTGTACACATTTTGATTTCATTGGCTACAATTCCTCTAAAATCATTATGTTCTTAATCTTTTACGCTAACCAGTTTTCAACAAAAGTGATTTTTTATTTTCTTAAAATTCAAAAACAAATAGCCGTAAAATTTAAAATGTTTACTAAGTATTTATATTATCATTTTTTCTGTAAATGGTATAATTTTAAAATAATTGTAATTCATTTTGAGCTCTTTATAGACAATTATATTTGCGTGCTTTATTAGTGTTTTTTAATAGCAAAAATTGATAAATGGGTCAAAATCCTTGAAAATTGAATTAATAATTTCTTAATAAGTTGTTATTTTACTCATTAAAAATAAAAATAAATGTATATTCACAATATTTCTATAAAGTATATAGTGGCATAGCTAGGAATTTTAGTTGGTGGGGGGGGGGGAAATTTCAAAATTGTTCATAATAATTATGGATTACCTATATAACGTCAAATACACAAGCATATAGAATATAGCCATATAGGTAGTAATTAGTAATTAATTTCAGTAAATGAAAATAATAAAATAGTACAATGCAATATAATATATAATATAGTATATAATATACTATGCAACTTTTTATATAACTTGAATATACAGTTCTTTTAAATTACCAAATTTTGTTTAAAAGTTAATTTTCAGGGAGGTTGGAGGGGCAAGCACCCGCTTTGCGCCCCCCCCCCCCGTAACTACGCAACTGAACGTATATAATATACCATCTCCGCTTAGAATAGTTTTCTGTTTAAAACGAATTATATCTTTAAAATTAAATTCAAATTCAAATTCAACAGACCTATAAAAGTGACCTACTCGTCACCAAATGTATAGGCATATAGCAGCGCATTACCACTTTATACCTTTTCATTATAATTATTTATTAGGACACCTGTTTTAGAGCTGAATAAAAAAAAAAAATTAATTAAATTAATATTATTTTAAATAAAATATCTATAAAAATAAACTAGTTGTCAATAAAGCTGGCAGTTTATTTTCTGAACTCAGATGAGATTTAATTACTAATTAATCAATATATATATTATAAATAAATGTATCGTAGTTCAATCATGAGTTAGCTATCAAGCCGCATAAATAGTAAATACAATTAGATATTACTTGGCAGTTTGGCATATACCTATCGATAATAATACATAATACATTTCCATCGCGTGTTAAATAGAAATAGATATTTTTAATGTATTCGTCATCAAGTCATCTCATTTTAACATGCTAGCTTGGGCTACAATAATTACAATACGTGGTAAGCATTCTTATTGTATTCTAACTTCTAACCTAACCTATGTTCAATGCGACAATTCATCGATTATATACAAATATACAATATACGTACCTATACATTACATTAAATTATTGAGATACAACCTACCTACATATGTATATACTAGGGCACTAGGTATATAAATTATAAATGTATAAAATTCAAAAGTATGTATGTTTTAAAACAATAACATCGCCATTGTCACACATGCAGTCCACGGGGGTGCCAGAGGGTGCTTAGCACCTCCAGCTTATTTTGAGCTAAAAATATTGTTAAAAGTGTAATTTTGCGTTTATAAAAATAAGTTTAATAAGTTTGTATTATTGTATTGGTAATGCACTAATACCATGGACGATGGACGTATTTAATATATTATATAATTTACATATTATATGTGTACAATATTGGGTATTTGCGTTTGCGATGTTAGTATGTTACCTATTTATAATTATAACGCATTTAGATTTTGGAAACGAGACCTTAAAATCATAAGCTATCGGCTTGTCAATATTTAATTTATAGATAATTTTATTTTACAATTTGGTTTTTACGAATTAAATGTTAAGTACCTAAATAAATCCCACAAAAATTTGGTCACTAAAAAAGGTCTTTTAATAGTGATGTACTGATGTCTTATGATGTTTTAGGAGCTTAATATAAAAGTTTAATAGCATAGATGTCAGAATGAAAAATGTTTATACTATAGCATAATTATTATTCAATAATGCTATAGTAAGTGTATTTAGAAATTAAAATATTTATTTATTATCTACAAATAGAAGGATTTAGTAAAAAATTAACGTATGCATATATTTAATATATATTAGCAAATTTAGACATGGCTAATAGTTTATTGCACCGTGCCACCCGCCACAAAATATTTCATATAAAGTATACTATATATAAGGTAAATTTTTAAGCATGCTCACCCTATTTTTATGCTTAAATTATTTTCTCACTTAGACTCCATCCGCAACATAGATAAATACTTTTACCTAAAATTATTATGATTTGAGTATAGTCTTAGAGTTAAATCACTTATTACAAATTTATAAAGGATAATATTATTAATATTTTTAAGCAAATTATGTAATATAGGTTTTATATTTTATTGTTATTTGATTTTATATTCGACTTTCAAAAAAAAAAAAAAAAATCGAAATTTTCAATGTTTAAATTGTTTGAGACAATATTTAGACAAATCGATATGTCATACCCTCAAAAATATTATTTTCTATCGTTTTTGTAATGGGTGATTTTACTCTAAGATTAGGTAGATACTCAAAAACAAAAAAAATAATGATTCTGCATAAAATGTGTTTTGTCTATGTTGTATATGGACCAGATAGAGAAAACAAACAGTGCACTGACATCCTCTTAACAATTTATTGGATACTAACAAAGTAAAACAATAAAACAAAAATTATAATATTATAGGTATATTCTATAAATTTAATTCTGTATTCAATAAATCAATTTGAATTTGACTTTCCTCTAATAGGTTTCGACGAATTGAAACTTTCTGTTGTTTGCGGTTGTACCTATATATGGATCACCAGCAGCATAGAAAAAATATTATTTAATATACTTACGTGGTATACACAAAATTAGTTGATAATGGTATATAAATCATACTGTAAAAAATATTCATATATAATCATTAAATATAATAAAATCATAATTTCTGACTTGCCAACTATTATGTAAAAATGACAAATTCGCCGACTAAAACGAACCAGGTATCTAAAGTTGGTGGGGGGGAGGGGTGAAACTTACAATACGAATTGTCCCTTTTATCAGTGTTAATAATACAAAATACATGCGTGCGATAACCTGACCGTTATTTATTTTTTTTTTTAAGCTGTTATACAAATACAATGATATGTGAGCAATGAGCAATCATTACAAAAGGTAAATTTACTCTAATAGGTACCTACTAAACTACTAAAGCAGTAAAACTGTATGCACAGTTATGTCGTCTGTCGTACCATGTTGATTTCTGTCCAACTTGATCACAGTGACGGTAGTTGGTACTATTGGTAGATCATGGTTAATGAATAATGCCATATTGCCATAATTACAACAGTCAATCAAAATACATTACAAGGAACCTGGAACACGACACGAAGGACGAAGTAGCTGTGAACCCAGATTTAAGCTAACTAGTAACTACATTAGGCAATGGTTCTACTAATCGTAAATTTTCCATGTCGTTCGTGGTTAAAAAAATGAAAGAAAATAAATATTGCGATTGCATCCAATAATACATCAATAATATATCATTGTATAAAATACTATAAATTTAGCGCTTTTCAATGATACAGTTATAAATTTAATATCTGGAAGAAAACACCCAGATTGCCAGATACTAGATGTTTAATAGCTTTATAATAGCTTTTATAAAATATGATATTAAGTAGGTACATCTTGTTTCGATTAGGCGCTTATCGCTTATGTAGTTATGTCAACCATTTAAATATAATACTATCTAAAGTTCTAAAGAAGTAATTGCAGTGAAAATCAATAACTCAAAAAGAATTGAAAAAATACCTATTCCCGGAATGTCAATTATAATTTAGGCGTATACTCGCGTGGCCACATATTACATATACATGTGTCATGTAGGTATTTACGAATCGTAACTACGTGTATATAAAAGGTAAATATTAAGATCCCTTGTAAGATTATGGACATTGGTATAATTAAGTTAAGCTATACGAGTTGTGAAATATAACATTTTAAAGCTTTGAAAAAATAATTTCAATATCCTACTTGGTAAGTTTACTAAAAAAAAAAAAATATTTTGATATTTTCTGAAATTTTGTGGAGAGCTACAGCCACGCCCACGCGCTATTATAGCTTATACGTATCTATAAGTATTCTATTAATTCAAATACATTAATTCTTAAAATTACATGCTGAATTTATATTCGTAAATATTATTAAAATAATAAAAAGGTTGTATTTGATCAATTATCTTTGTTAATTTGTTATGAATTATGTCTTGCAATTTTTAACTGATGGAGCATATATATAGGTATTACTAAGATAAAATCACCCTTTGCTGATTTGGTCTGTGTTTTAAGAAAATTGACTTCTCTAGAACTGTCATCTATACGGTAAACAAAATAGTAAATAATATCAAGTACACTAGTACACTATTTTAGAAAGAATCTCATAAATTAAAAAACTTAAATAGATCGTCGCAAATTTGAAATTTATTTTTAATTTATCATTATTTATCAGACTACTTTAGGATAGATACCTCGGGCTACATAGTAGGTATTAAAAGTTAATAAATTAAATAATTATTTAGTTATTAAATTGATCAATTTTTAAAATACTGTAAAAAAAGTAGAACCTTAATAACTATTTGAGCTATAGGGAGATCTGAAGAAGTCTAGATACGATACTACGATAGTATTTATATACGTGACCTGTGGCCTGCACATAAATACACTTGAAACTTGTGCCTTGTGGCGGTTTCTATATCTTACTATTACTATATGGATGTCATTGGCGCATGACGATCGTTGTCGACTACGAATTGCTCTTATATAACGTAACCATAATGTATATCATTCGATCATTATTCATTGTACATTAATTGTACCTAATTCGACTTCAGCTTATGTAACTTACTTCAAGTTATAGTATCGTCGCGTGCGTTCACGAAATCATTCAGAGGCCGAGAGTATTATAACGATATAATATAATAGTAAAACTGGCAGAAGTTTAGAAGAGAGAAAGAACCGCTCAACCGTATAGCCCGCAGACTGCAGACTGCAGAGGTAGGTATCGGGATCGACAGGTATTTTACCCGTGTGATTACGTATACTTTCGGTATCCGCGGTAACGATTCGCCGACCGCCGCGACCGTGGTGGGGGATGCGACACGCGTGGTGCGCTGAATGCTGATCCGGAAAAAATATAGCAGCGCCAATCGTCAGTCGTCACCACTCACCTGCTTACCGAAGCGAAACATCTGATGATAACGATAACCCGTTCGTTATAGTCAACACTAAACACTCAACAGTCAACATTCAATCGTCATAATGGATGTGTCTTGTTCTGTGCGCCGTTAACTGTCTGATCGTCTGCTAATCACCGTCTAATCGTGAACGTATATTATTAACGCATACAGTGTACTCTGCATCCGAGACGTTCGCCCTACCGCGATATTTTGGGGTAGTGCAGTGCTAGTGGCACCCGAAAGAGCACCCCGACATTGCCAGGGTAATATTGTCATCATCGTAGACATTCCGTTTTGTCCACGTCGTCAAATATGAATTCCTTCGTGTTGAACAACAACAAGTGAGTTATGTTTGGATACCGCCTATATGTATATGTTTTAATGTTCATGGTTTTGTAATTGAGATGGTACTGGTTGATTTGGCTTGCGACTGGATACATAAATATACATTTGATTTGAGTCACAACGTTTGTTTTATCGCCGGGTAGCAGCTGGTCAGAGCATACCGATCGACAAGGATTCCAACTGTGACTAGGAATTGTACCGTACATGTCAATTAAAACTTGATCCTTGTACCACTACCGCATCTGGTCGAATGGGGTTGTGTAAGACATTTGTCCCTGACTTAAAATTAGATATCATTATGTTTATTAGGTATAGAAGTTTGCCTTCATCCTTTTGAAAAATGTCTACTGGTATCTGTATAGTGTCCACATAATATAATATTATGCCTGGTTTTCTAGCTTACACAACTGTTGAAAACTTTCACAAATTTTGAAATGCTTATAATTAAGATGAATATATTACTTGTGATAGTGTAGTTGTGTTTATGTTTATAAATACTGTAATCAATAACTATGTTGATAAAATTTGCTAATTACACTTTTGCACAGTGCTTACTCACAATTTACCACTACGCAAGTATATTTTGTATCCTACGTACAATAGTTAATACTATTAAATGATGTACCTACCGTGCATTATATCACATTTTCTCTTATTAACTATAACATATTGTTCTTAATGAATCGAGATAAACACTGAGTAAATTTCTTCACAGATAACAATTTTAGTAAAGAGACATAGTATGCTATTTTTCTTATTTCAAAATTATTGGGTTAGTATATAATTTATTTATATACAATATGAGTGTGGCCTGATTTAAATGCACATTATTAAAATTAAAAACATGATATATTATGAAAAATAATAGAAACAAAAAATGAATATTAGGTAGGTAATTCTAATCTATCAATGAAGAAAGATGTGTGTCTCCATTTGCTAGTTATAGTATGCATTTATTGAGTTATGCTCATAATTGTTGGTGCAGGGAGGGATTGCAATATTATAATATATTTATCTATATTTATTAAATAAGCACAGTTTGAACTGTATTTATCTTATAAGTATTTAAACCTTTATTTGGCAAATAATAACTTATACTGATTAAAGTACTAGTAAATAATATATTATTTATAATAAAGGTTTATTGATCATGAAACTATGGCTATTATTAAATTATTTAGTCAAACTACTTTCAGTATAGTTTTATACGTGTACCTCTCTAATACCCCTGTGTAAATTAATTACTTATTATAGTAATATTGAAAATTTATATTTAAATTATTCAGTGGGTCTTATGTTTTATTTTATATGCATTTATAAATTTAGTGTTAAAGAAATATCTATTTAAGTATTTTTGTTTAGTTATTATCATTGGTAGTATTAGATATATTATTATTTTTAGGCATATAGATATAAGAAAGATCTAAAAAGACAACCTAAGTATTTAGGTAATGCATTATTCCTTAAATAATTTCCTCATTGTACAGTAATTTATAGTTTAAGTAATTATTTTATTTTAGAAAATTATGTTATTTATAATCATGAACTAAGAAGATCTTCTTAGTTCATGTTTATAACTAAGAGTTCATCATACTCCCATACATTGACTTTGTCTTACTAGTTCTGTGTAACACAAAACATAGAAAATTTTACGTTAAGAAAAATCCATTTTACCATGTTTTTTTAGTATTAGAGTGTATGACCTATTGGCTATTATCAAATTTAACGGCAAAATAATTATCCCGGGCTTTTTGTAGGTTTTTTATATTTTAATTTTAAAGCAAGTTATGAGCATTTCAAAATTTATAAAATCACTTTAATACTAAAACAAAACAGAGTAAAATTAATTCTTTCTAGTATATAATTGTCAACATTATGTGTCAATAAGATAGTGAAAACACATGGGTCTGTTATCTATTAAGTACTTCTTAAGTTATATTAATTCATATTCAATATTTCAATGGTTGTTGAATGTTATATTATTCATTATTACCTAAAATATATAATATAATATGTTACTTAGGCATATTAATAGTAATGTATTTTTGGTGTTATTATCAAGGTTATTATTGGACAAAAAATTTATACCCAAAACATTTTTTTTACTTAAAAGTTACAATTAATGTCAACAAATAGAAAATTTGGTTTTTCCTTATCTATTAGGCTTTGGAAAGCTGTTTCCTAGAAGCAATGTAATATATTTTCTATCCTTAAAAATGTTTGCTTCAATCAACTTTTTATTTATATAGCACCTACTAAATGAATAAAATATGTTTATGCACTAATAATTATGGGGATTATTCAAATTTTAAGTCTTAAGCTATATTGTTTTTTAGTTAAATTGTAATTGGATTTTATTTTTTTTTAAATTATGTGTGAAATAATTAATAAAGTATTAATTTTGTTTAGGGTGAATGTTTTAGTAAATTGTAATTTGATTACTATTTTTTTTTCAGTTGAAGGTTCTAATTATTTTTGTATTGTATACTCTAATAAAGTCTGTTTTTGTCTATGATTATCAGCCTGGCATCCTGTTATAACATAATATGTACATATGGGCTTAGTTTGTTGAGAATCTTATAAATTAAGCCTTCAGTTTCACTTTCACTTTTCCTCAAACGAACAACTGCTGAAATTGTAAAACCTGTTTTTTGTTCTCTGAATCTATGTTGTTAGATACATGTGTTAGAGAAATTTGTTTAAAAAAATCAATACATATAATATTAAACATATCCTAGATATAGGTGTATTAAAGATACATTAAAAAAAATCTAAGTTATTATTTTTTTTATTTTTTATTCCACAGAATATAAAAATACTATAAATTAAATTTTTTTTTAATTATTTTGAATAAATTTAACTTAGAAGTTAGAATATTTCTTCCGCTATTTTAATATGTCATATTATTCATATTATATATCTTTTTATCAACATATTTATCTTAAGAAGATATTAGATATTTATTCAATGTTTATAAATAAAATATGATTAGGTCAAGGAAGTTAGTAGTTACTTTCTCTCTAGAAGAAGAATTGTGTAATTATTTGAAAAGAGAATTTGTTGATGCAACTATACACAAACTCACTATGCATGAAAGTTAACTATATGATTATTAACCTTATAATATCATAGAAACGATGCTAGTGAAATTTTTACTATATATAATTTTTGTGGTATTAATGTTTGCTTAAAATATGAATGGACTATGTTTTAGTTCCTTACATATTTGACCTCGTATTTGGCTATTTACTTTATCACGTGGGTATATCAGTTGTCCATTTATCATTCTACTGAGTTTCAAAATGTTTTACAATAATAAAAGATAATTTTTACTAACGTTTTTGTTAATTTATGTTTATTGCAATAAATCTAAATTTTTTTTTTAAATATAAAAATGTTTTGGTAAATTTGATATTAATTGTAGCTATAATATAATATTATACTTCTATTATGTTTTTAGTATCTCAAAAAAAGTTCAAGGTTCTAAGATATAATAAGATATGCTGATTACTAACTACATTCCTCCCTCCATTCGTGGAAATATTATTTGTAGATTATAATGCAGTATGGGTAAACCACACAGTTAAAAAAAAAAATACAACATTAATTATTGACATTTTCATGTATAATTATTATTGTTTTAAATTTTTTATAAAATTGTTGTGATTGATGTGTTATAAATGTTATAATAAAATATGCTATGTATCTCATATATAAGTAAGCATAATATATCACATTATTACAGTATGTGTACAGGATGAATAGGTGCACTAATATTTCGATCACATACAAGATTTAGATGTTAAATACATTTTAAAATAAATCATGAAAAAGTAAATAGGTAGATACTAGGTATATAACTTAGTGATACACATATCTGGGAAAAGGGTTGGAGTCTTCCACCACATTTCATTGGTTATTGATATTATGGTATGATATTGTAGCTGTAGTATATTATTATTTATTATTATAGGTAGATATGTATTAAAATATCATCCGATCAAAAGATGATTTAATCCACCTTTTGATGTGCGTAACTGTACGAAATTAATTTTGTTGATATCTTGTCAATTTATTTCGTTAAGATAAAAATAATCATAAGACATAAATCATCTTGTCAAGATATCAATTTTTGAAAGAGTTTGGTTTAGCAATGTTTAGCAGTGTTTAGTATTTGTTGGAATAATTATTGAATGTGATCATATTAATAAATAACCTTAGTGTATAATATTATTTTCGTAATTGAAAATCGTGATCTTTAGAAAAATGTTCATATGCAGCGATTTATCCTATATTTTTTTGTAGATCGTCAATATTTTTTTAATTTTAATCCTTTAGTAACATACTAACATTTAAGTATTTACAAAGAAGGAAATATACCCTATGCCTATGTCAAATACCTAAAAAATTGATTTTATTGTTGCGTTTTACAAGAAGGACGTATATATCTGAAAATATTAAAATATGTTAAATTCATTATACTTACATTATAAAACGTAAACTTCTTTACGTATATTACGTTATATTTTATATAATAAATAATTGTGTTATATTTTTATTTTTATAAAATTTACAATAAAATATATTTATTCATTATATTCAAGTACTCAAGTTGATTTGCATTACCTTTAAATATTTTTTTGTATACTAATTTTAAACCATTTTTCCTATAGTTTTTAAACACATTTAATTTAATCGTTTATTAATTACTAAATTTTGTCAACCTATGTAGTTTTTAGAAGGTATTATATCTATATGATAAAACCTATTTTATGCACGTGCTTGTATTTTATTATTGTTTATAATATAGTTCTAATAAGGATTATTTAAAATTATTATTTTGTAGATATTTTTGCGTTAAAAAACGTGATGTTTTTAAATATTTTTTTTATCGACATCCTGTTATTTTGCTTCTGTAGGTCTGCTTTTGACACGCGATACATTACTGAAATGCACTAATAAAATTGGTATTATGATATTGAAATAGTTATATTTATGTTAATAGAAAGTTATTATATAACGAGTTAATCAGGAACACAATTTTCTCATTAAGATGGAAAAGTTTTTTTAAAAAAAAATTAAATATATATTAATACATTTTTGGGTATATATCGATAGCTGATTTTTTAATATAAATCGAATATCTTAGTTAAAGTAAAATTTGAGATTTTAATGATTTTATTTAATAAGAATTTACGTTTATCATAATATACTATTGATTCATTAAATTGTGTTATTATTTATATTTAATTCACATGTATTATGTTGACACTTCAAACCAATTTAGAATATTAGATTAACAGACAAAGTATTTTAAATTTTAGAACAAAAATAATATGAATAGGTATAAGTATAACTAATAGAAAGTCTGTGTCAGCATCGTTATAATGTGTTGATGGGCGACGGAGAATGTCTTTTCGCGAGTTGTGTGTATGTTGAGTAATGACACTTAGTTATGAAATTAAATGTATATAATATGTAATACATAGTATTTATGTATGTGTTTATACCATTAATATTTAATTGTAATAATAATGTATATTATTATTATGTTATTATTGTTATTAAAACAGTAGGCAATTAAAAAATAGAATCTATTAAGAACATCGTTGCAGTTACGTAACACAACACAAATAACATGCGTGTATTTTGTTTTGCATAGTTACATTTATTAAGGCTTTAACATTGTTTATCCATATTGCAATTAATCATACTCGGTATTCGACTCATGTACGAGTACAGCGTACTTCATGTGTATTTTATGTCTGCGATTCTTAACTCGGGAAGGGGGTATGAAGTTTGTAGAGTTATGGTTTCATTTATATTATAATATACGTCATATACGTACTATAATCGCGATTAAGGAATCCGATATTTTAAATAGATCATAAATCGCGTTAAAAAAATCATAATTGCAATAAATAATGTGTAATTATTTTATTGTAATCAGTTAATGTCTAATATCTATGCTTAATAATTTAAAAACATAAAATGATTAAGAGATGTGTTTTGATATTAAATTGCTTATTTGATTACACATAATTTATTTGATTAGTGGAATTCACTGTTATATAAAGCGTATTAAATATTTTAGTTTTCTTATATTATTAAATGTTTTAAAAAAACTTATGTACTAATACTCAAGAATATTATAATATAGATAATTAGTTGGTGTAATACATTTACCTACGAAATGTATTTAAGCAACGTCTATTTATTATCTATTATAATTTATATTAATTTGTTTCGTCAATAATGAATACATAAATTTCTATAAGTATACTGAAATCCTTATGTGATTACAACCATTATTACACAATAATACAAGCGTGATGGCTGATGAGACACACTACATAGGTACTTCTAACAACTGTAATGCACTATTTACGAAGTGTACCGCATTATTATTTAATAGTAGGTATACTACCTAACTAATCGGATGTTGGAATTGTACGAAATATTTTATATAGCAATATTGGCGATAATGTGTTCTGTATGCACGTTTAGTGTGAGTAATATTAATTTCGCCATGTATACCTAGATATTTGTAATAATTATGTTGATTGATAGCTTATGGTTATGACATGAGTATACTTAATAAATTACAAAATACTTAGATATTATTATAAGTCGTGAAAATAAAAACAAAATATATTATTCTTAGTATTCAAACATGGATTATTTAGTATACTACGTATAAGTCTATAATGTATATAGATTTGATTATAATGTAATACTTTATATTTATTTCAAACACTTCGGAATTTATACTGTAAACTTAAGTAAATGTATTTGTTATTATATCAAATAGTTTTAGACAATAGATATTGTGCAAGTCCTTTGGTTGTGAAAGCTAAGCTTAAATATAAAAACAAATAAAAAAATATATTTTTTATTAAGTTATTTATTGATATAATTTCTGTACAATAATGTTTAAAATTATTACTTAAAATGATATGAATGATACGTCTAATTTAAAACAAATATATAACTACGATACCTACGAATGCCCTTGTCTTTACAGTTCCGAATGGACAATCTTCAAATAAATCGTTTTAAAATTTTGTTTTTTTATTGTGATCAGTATAAAAAAAACTGCTAACTGGTATTTAACTGATGCAATATTGAGTATATAGTAACGTATATAGGTATTATTTTCTCCATGGGCCAATTACATTTTTTAAGGAACCGGTAGGGAAGGGGTTTATAAGTATAACGTATTTACATAAGATACATAAAATATTTTAATTATATCTGAAATTTCACTATGTGTGTGTCTCCCATCCGTACGCCACTTATCCTGAACAATGTTAATTCTACTATAATTTGTATTTGATTTTATTGTTCCTATAAATATTTATGTATTGTGTATTATATGCTTAGTGTGATGTATAATACTTGATTATCTAATTCATACAATTTAAATCGTATTTAAGGTTAATTAAAGAAAAGAAATATATTTTCTCTTCATTAAATCAATATCATTTAACATACTATCACAATTATATTACACACTCTATATTATTATGACCTACAATAAAATAATAATAAAAAACCTCATTACTTATTCTTTTTGACAGATTTATTAAATTTGATCTGTTGGTATAGGTACATAGTACATTGAGCTATGTTATGAAAAAATTCTATCGTAAGGTCTGCACTATGCATTAATTGATTAATTATATACACTCAAATTTACGAAACAAAATAGGCAAAATCGGTGGCAAGCGGCAGTGATTGAATTATTATTAATTTTGACTCCTGGATAAAATAATAACTATATACCCATGTAACAACTAGATCGTTATGTCTCGTCGGATCGTCTATACTTAATTGTTGTGGTTCGTTAAATTGACATAACTAATATACAAACTTATCTATACAAGCTATATTATGTATAAGACAAGTATTCATAAATATATAAATTAAATTAATTAATAAACGTACTGTAATGAATGAGAAAAATGGTTATAAGTTAGTTGGGGACTATTATATTTTATCTCTAAATCATTACTTGTTAAACAATAGTTTGGTAATATTACCTCTCTAATCCTTGTAGCGACTTGCTTGTTGAAATCGTTGTTCGCGTTCAAGATGTAATATGAGGTGATCGATTTATTTCTTAAAATAATTAAGTACACATTTTTTCTTTGAACCACTATGATGATTTTATTTAATTTTTAATACACTTTTTAATACACGAATTTTAATTAATTACAGACGTTTATAACTGAATTATTATTACGTATTTTTGCCTGAACGATCTGCGTAGTCTCTTACACTCACCTTTGACCGTCCTTACAAAAAGACAATAATAACGCGTCTCCTATTGAACATGAAACTGGAATCCTTATATAATATAATATTGTATGTGTGTGTATGTACATGTTTTTGTAATATCATATCATTAATGGCTAACAATTATTATAATTATTTTATTGAATATTTAACATTTAAAATATATGCTTATGCGTACATCATTACAGTACATTAATACGTGGTTCTTCAATAAATCCTCTCCTTGAAATAAGAAATTAAGCCATTTTAAAATATCGGCCACATAGATTTATTTATAATATAATCAACTAAATAATAATCATTTTCAAATTTGAAATAAAATAGGGGAAAAAAATTCAAATTGACCAAGCTATAATACATTTTATATCTATTCGATTTTTTGGACATGAAATAAAATTACTTTAAAACATCATAAATTAAGTGCATAAAAAAGTAACAATATTTGAAAATAACACTTAACTTTCACCCCCCAAGACTCTCCTTCTGATACAGACGATACAGTTTACTTGCCAGAAAGTACCTACCAATAAATATTTGGCTATTTACATATTGAAAGAATATTGTATTCTCCTTTTATTTGGTATCACATAATTACATTATCAGTATACTTGAAAAGTTATGTTACATACATAACTTTAGGTTGAAGGTTAAAAGAGGTATAAAATATACTTTTATTTGAATAAATTAAATACAAATTAGGAACAATCGTTAACCTAATGTTTTTCCGTATTGAATTTCTGAACATTCCTTGTCTGAAAGTTTGTAATGGATATATTTAAATTAAGTTAAACTTTTTTAACATATTAGTAGCCAATTAATATTCGAATAATTCAATGCAGCCTATATACTTATTAGTACTTACATTTGTTTATAAAAAATTAATCAGTTAGCCTTTAAATTATTACGTATATTGTATATATAAGGTACTTATCGAGGTACTTATATTATATTTATATTTAGATGTGGCTAGTAGTTCCGTGGTTTATGTTAAAATGTTGTATAATGTATCCAGATTATTTGTTAGTGAATTTTTAGTATAATGTGAAGATATCAGGATAGAAAATTAGGAAATCAGTATAGCAATGAATTAATATATCGATGTCATAAGTTGATGAACACGTTTACGGATTGCATTTTATGACATATTATGTTATTATATTAAAGTAATCGAAAATATGATAACAATTAATAATTATAACATTCAATAAGTCTTGTATCGATTTAAAATTTGGTGTCACTGGCTCACTGCGGATGTGTGTATAGTATATATACTAGTATTTTGGTAGTGTTTCGACCTAACCAAATTATCGATTTACATTCAGCTTCATGTAATGCTTAAAAACGTCATAATAATATTATATTATTGTAGTATTAATAGTATTATACACACTTTATCAACTCTAATGTAGTATATCTAATAGAATAATGAAGTAATACAATTATCCTTTGTGCCGTTTAAATACTAGATGGATAGACCAACGTGACGGCCATACAATACGTCATAACAATTATTACACACACACACACACACACGCGATAATATTATTTTGATTTTACTAATTTACCCGACTATCGGATGGTGTGCTTAATTTTACCGAGTATATATATATACACAGAGTCAGCACTAGGAGTGGGGGAACGGCGGCGTCTTTCAAGGCAAACAAAGGTTATTTCCTAGTCCCTACTATTATAACATTCAGTCGCCAACAGTTATTATATACATTATATATACGCGAGTGCCGCGCTACTACAGCGCGCAAGCAAAAAATACGTAGTCAAGCTCGTCAGCATAGTAATATTATGCAGCTAGTAGTGGTCGCGATGAACTGCAGGCAAACGGTCCTCGTACGTTCCCGATTAGAATATGCGTGATAATTAAAATCGATTTTATTTTCTATTCGAATTAAATTCGTACGGAAACCGGACATTGATATCCGTAGAATTATTATTAATTATTATTTATAAACATAGACGTATTATTAAAAAACGCGCATAAAAGTGTTGGTCCTGGTACAGCTGCAGCGATAATTCATCATGACCATAATCGATGAATCCATCGTTGTCCCTATGGACGAACTGTCCGCCGTGAAACAAGACGGCCGTTTAATTATCGATCCCGTGTCTGTTGACAGGAAATCCGGTGCGGTCAAAGTAACAATTACGCCATGTCAGCCCAAAACCCTGAGTCACCTTCCCAAGAGGCCGCCTGTGGACATCGCCTTTTCCGACCTCATGTACACCGTAACCGAAGGCACCAAAAACAGTGAGTGTATTTTCAAACATTATATTTTTATAAATTATATTCTTATTTATATATTATGTAGATATGTATAGAGTAGAAATTACGTTGTAAATAAAAAAAATAAAAACTATAGCTTAAAATTGACTAGTCAAGTTGATGGATAAAAATCATGTTAGTTGTTTTGTTATTAGTTTATTACGTATTATTGTATTTGTGTCAACGAGGCCATTGCAGACGATATTATCATGTAGTTAATATAATTTAACCGTTGAGGCCATTTTACTATTATCGGTCCTGATAGTATAATTTCTATACGATTTGCCTTCATGTCAACTAATAGTAATGGATGGACCATATAGTAGTTGGTAGGGTTTTGATGATCATTGTACACTTAAAATTCACATATAATTACAACTTAATCTTTATGTCCTTACTCATTCATTGCTACTATATAAAAATGTATTTTCCTAATTATACGATTCATAAAGTAATGAAAGGTAGTAGAAATTTAGAAATAAGGTTATTATGGCCAATTTAACTGGTATAATAATATGTATAAATATTTAATGTTATTATAGGTATAGGAGAATTGCCCGTGGATATAAGGTCACACCACTAGGAATCTAAAACATGATATGACACAACATACTATTTATTTATTGAAGCGTCTGAAGTCCATCTTGATCACGCGTATTATTATGTCGGACACATATTATATTATTATTACAGTAGGTAAATTATTACTGATGCGAAGGCCGACGAATCAGCGTTTTCTCATTGTTTTCTTATTAGTTGTTATTGTTTTCGAGTCCAAGCCCGTTATAATATAAGTTATAGGTATATATAGGTATTAAACGGTAGGCAATAACATCTCGTGTATACCTATGACGTATATTATTCTGGGTTGAATTCTTTTGTTATTATTTTTCCCGTTGATTTTTAAATATTAAAATAATAGTAAATTAGCTAGTGTACCCTAGGCCAAACGTCTACAGCAGAAACATCTTTTCATTATAATATATTATTACCAAATACATAACGACGATTAATAAGCGGGAAAGAGCAGAAGGTCGAGTATCCCCCCTACCTGTAACCATAGCGTATATAGGTATAGTCCGTGAAAAGTATTAGATCTTCTAAACAGTGTTTTCCAAACTGTTTAAAAAACCAAAATTACAAAATCATTGCGCTTTTAATTGCTTTCATTACTCCGCAGTTATCAAAAAACTACGATATTAATAAATTAATATACTATTTATAATACTTAAGTATTTTTTTTTTTATGGTTATATACGCAGTATATTTCATCATTTTTTGTTGCTATTCAAATTTGATACATATCAGTTTTTTTACGTTTTGAATTAAATTACTAAATGAGGTTATACTTATACATGACATCAAGAAATCGAAGGTTACATATTTTAATTTGTATAATTTTAGTATTATTGAACTTAAATTTTTTAATCAATTAAATAAATTGTCAAAAAGATTTTTCTAGGACGGGGAGCTATAATAATTTTGTCCACTGTCGCCATAGAATTTAAATTAATATTGTGTTATTTCACGATTGTATTATATCGATAGATTAAAAAAAAATTCTTCTACTTTAAATTGTTGTAGTCACGACTCGGGCTACCATAATAATATATTATTATAATTAACAACTGACGGTCAATAAATATAACTATAAAATATCTATGGCCAAGCGAAGACCGGGTAACCCCAGCTAGTATAATAGATAATATTATAATATTACGATAACTAAAAAAAACGCGTTTATGAAAAAAAATGTATGAATTAAATATAATTCCTGGGGACATTTAGTGAGGAGAAGATATGTTTCCTTAACTACCATTTTTCTGCAAACGACACTAAATTGTTATAACCTGCTCAAAAACAATAAAATACTACCTATGTGTAATACTAATACAAATATAATTACATTTTTATTTCTTCTATTTGATAGATACTTGGTTTAAATACAAATTAAATTTCATATAAATATAATATTAATTTATACCTACTATATTAACATTCACCCGAATGTTATGAAAGAAAATTGTGGGTTTAAACATTTTAAAAATTAATATTATACACTATATATTTAAATTAATATAACTAATAAATAATATTCGTTATTTTGTGTTCATTTCATACCCATTTTAAACGAACTAAATTCTAATGTTCGGTTATACTTTATTATCTATAGGTAATATATAATCACAACTTTGCATTTTAAGTTTAATTATATCTTATTCGAGCGATAGCGATTATTGATCCATAATGCATGAGTTGAATATTGAACATTTTATGTAGTGAATTTTTATCAATAATTATATTCAGCAAATATACATTATACATATTATGTAACGAATTAATAATAATAATAAAATTGATTTACAAAAATCATTGGAATTTAACCCATTAAATATTGAATTATTGTAATACATTATACGTATTATAGTATTATTGTTTATTAGGTAATTATTAATTATATATTTTTCGTGTCAGCCAGCAGGTTAACATTTAGAAATTGTTTTATCATTTCATTATAGTTGGACTTTTTTATTTAAATATATTGTATATTATATATTCCATACCTGTCATTTTTCGCATTTACCTATAACCACCGGATATGTCTCGATTACTATTTATCCATGACCGAAACTCGTTTGTGTATTTCAATAACAAATACACGACTCTCGCTTATTATATTCTAAAGACAATTTCCTTATTGTGCTGCCTCTAAAAATACAAAAATAAAAACATTAAATTGTTTTAATTAATATATTAGTAAAATTAAATTCAATAATATTTATCATTGTGATTGTTAAAAAAAAAATTAATCTTTCATTATTATGACTAATAGTCATAGTGTCACTTATGTTTATACTTGCACATACTTCAATATTAAAATTATATTTTACAATTTTTTTGCGGGCACAAAATAAGAGGATATTTTTTAATTTTTAAATAACAAAATAAAATAATATTTTAATTGTTCCATTAAATCAAAATTCTCGGGAGTGCTGTGCATAATTTTGAGACGCTTTGTATTTATTTGTTTTAGTTTTTTGAGTATTTAGAAACAGTTTAAAAATCACTTTCAATATACTCTAGGCTTATAAATTTGAACTTAAGATTCAAGTTTGAAATTCAATGAGCTTCTTTTACCCAATAGTTGTTAATAGCATTGTAAAAAACAGAAATTAACTGCAAAAGCATCAACTTAAAAAAATATCTTGATCATTTATTAGGATAACCTTATCACTTATTATCATTAGGTATTGAATCACATTTATATATAGCAATAACCCAAATGATAATTTGAATGTCTTTGAAATTAACAATGTTTTTTCTTCAACGCTTCAGTATTTACAAGTTATATTTTTTCAAATTTTTTTTTACTTATGACTTAAAAAACGAAATCAGTATTATTTTTACAGCATATTAAAATTACAAGGATTATCAAGTATTACATTACTTACATGTATGTATGGAGAATTCTTAGCGAAATTTTAATGACTAGTAATGTGTGTATTAACCATTGACTTAAACGTTGACCATTAATTTTTTTCTAACCTAAAGAATCTTCGTCAGACTTAAAATACAAGGTCACGATTTGTGTAATGTCCTCGACCAGACCGGTTGTTCTCGTATATTATAGTAGGTATACAACTTTTCAGATATAAGGAGAACCCCTAATCATATTATCTCTCAATTTGTATTGTATGCAATGGTAATCCTTTATACTTTATATAATAATAATATTATTTATTTATTATTATTACATATATTTCCGAACGAGAATCTAAATTTAACTTATAACATTTTTATTTCTTTGATCGTAAACTGTATTACTTTCAGTTTTGCACTAAGTATATCCATCATTTTTGAAGGTCCTACATAGCAGATTAAATACGTTCATAATATTTAATTCAAATTATTTTATACATTTCTACTCGCAAATACCTTCTATATAACCTATTTTATAATAATTATAAGTTGTTTTCAACGTTAATATCCGATTTCAAATCATGATATCAGTCCAATAATTATCGTCGGTATCTTTTAGTAACCTATACTGTTCAAGAGAATGTATATATATAATTTTTTGAACTAGTCTTAAATTATAAAATTGTATTGACACGTTTGTTTATTTTTTTTTACTGATAATCTCTTTGTAGGTTACTGTTCTTAAAAATATGGATTTTAAATTTAAGTTCATAATGTTTCCTTTATACCTGATGTTTAAAATATATTTCACAATATCATATTTGTATGCGTAATACACTATATATATATATTAATGTTAAAATATATATAAATAGATAAATATAAATAATTGCGGAAACTGCTTGCTATGGTTGACCTTACTTAACATTCATATCTACATAATACGTAGGAAATACCTTTTTTTTTTGAAAATGTATTACACTACATACATAATTAAATACCTATTTGATTTTGTTGATTTGAATTAAAACAACTTTGCACCCTTGCGAATGACGCATTGGATCATTTTTTAGTTTCAAGATGTGTTAGTTTTATTCAAAATACTGCGATGATATTTCACAAACTTAAGCAAAACAAATTTTAATTAGTTCATTATTTCAGTTTTGTAACTTTGAAACCATAAACAATATTGAGAGGATCCGAAATCAGCATCTGTGTCGCAGCGATAAATTTTCAATACAATTTCACATGAAGAAAACCTTTAAACACGCAGTTTTTTTTCTAAAAATATTTGTTAAAGGAAATGTTAAAAAAATGCTTAAAAATAGGAGATCATCCTCTTAATCGACTAAGTCCGAAATGTTGAGTTTTTATGTAACCATAAAAAACAAATTAAACAAAAGGTTAAGTTAGGTTAGGTTAGGTACACTTTTTAGTGTAACAATTTAAACAGTTTCTGATATATCTTGGTATACAATAATTTAACATTTCGGCTTTTAGTTTCTTTAGGATTAAAAACAATTTCAGTAAATAACTGAGCGGTTTGGGCTTATTTTAATTTTTCTATAATTAGATTTGTATCACTAAGACGCCACTGTTCACCTTAAGTTGAAACATTTTGTCTATACTATGTTTAATCTATATTATTTTCTGTCTTTCAGCTTCAAAAAATATTTTAAAATCTGTAAGCGGTCGTTTGAGGTCAGGTGAATTGACAGCTATCATGGGACCGTCCGGTGCCGGAAAATCCACACTGTTGAACATACTCACGGGATACAAGTAAAAAGAGTTTATATAATGTTATTGTAATATTCCGGCCATTGTCTTGTATTGTTAGTATTTTGTTGATTTTTACTATCGGAAAAGTATAGCAGATTAGAGAAGTATTTTATATTGTTAAAAAAAAATGTTTTTTCTACTCACCGTTAAATACTTTTGTTTGCATTTAGAAATTGATAATAATTATTTAGACCATATTGGCATATCAACTGAACAAGGTTATACTCGTGTCTATATGATATGTTCATTGTTCACAATGTTTATAGACTTATCTATCATTTCGATAATAAATGAATTGGTTGTTATTACATATTTCTTTATTGTTGATTCATATTTTATCACACGAAATATACATTTCTTTTTCGTACTATAGCATTTGTTGGTTCTATTCAATGTTTACCCATATAGGTACTCATTTATTCTTATAAAATACATGTACAATACAATTTTGTAATTATTATAAGTATTTAATAATAATTATATATTTATATGTATTAATGCCTTGTTCTACTTTACTTTTTAGATGTTCCGGTGTTAAAGGTTCTATCACGATTAACGGACACGAAAGAAATTTGAGTCAATTCAGAAAACTGTCATGTTATATTATGCAAGACAATCAGCTTCATGCCAACTTATCTGTAGAAGAAGCTATGCACGTGGCTACTTCGTTAAAGTTAGGATCAGACATATCGAAGGACAGCAAATATCAAGTGGTCAGTTGCAGTACACGTACTGTTTATTTTTTAATTATTGCCGTTTCTTACGACCAACTAAGATAAATATAATCGTGGAAACAAACATCGCCATTATTCGTAAATTTAACATTATTTTCAGATTCAAGAAATATTAGAAACATTAGGTTTGCAAGAACACCGAAGGACAATGACAAGCAATTTGTCCGGTGGGCAAAAAAAACGTTTGTCCATCGCTCTTGAACTTGTGAACAATCCTCCCATTATGTTTTTCGATGAGCCAACTAGGTTAGATACATTACCAGCACTACAATAAATGTCCGAACACGTACAAATATTAAAACATGTTAATTTATACAATTTCAGTGGCTTAGACAGCAGTTCTTGTTTCCAATGTATTTCCCTACTGAAATCGCTTAGTCGCGGCGGCCGTACTATTATCTGTACGATTCATCAGCCCAGTGCTCGACTGTTCGAGATGTTTGACCATCTGTACACGCTTGCTGAAGGACAATGCGTCTACCAGGGATCCACGAAACAACTCGTCCCTTTCCTCGGCACTCTCGGACTCGAATGTCCCAGCTATCATAACCCCGCGTCTTACCGTGAGTCAAATTCAATACTCGAATAAACCAACTCGACGTATAATTAATAGTATTTCTTGTGCAGTAATTGAAGTGTCATGTGGCGAGTATGGTGACAATGTACGAAAATTGGTGACGGCCATTAAAAATGGAAAATACGATATTCAAGTTGGCAAACCGTTTCCTCAACCAGAAAATTTGAATAATGTCAATCAAAAAGAAATAATGAAAAGTAAATATTTCTATACAATTAATCATCTTTGAAACTACAAAACGTTTTTTAAATTATTATTTTTAATTTCTATCCTTTTATGGTTTCAGGTAGCAACTTGTCTTCGAACTTTATCGAAATAGATAAATTATCGAAATCTGTGGATTCTGATAGTTTATTACAGTATGCAGGAAATCAATTTTCCAAACCTGGTAAGTAGTAATTTAATGTTGTATACATTTTTCATTATACCTATGTACAATAACTTTTCCTAATATTTTAGATGACAACTCTGTTATCAACACAGAGTTGAGTTCGATAAAAACTGGAAATTTAAATAATGCAGATGAAGCTACTGATACCTTATTAAAGAATGGTTTACCAAGTAGTCAACAGCGATATGCTACATCTGAATTCGCTCAATTTTGGATTGTTCTCAAGCGTACACTACTTTTCAGCAGAAGAGATTGGGTATAATTTTATAAAACTAGATAATTTATTAAAATGTATAAATGGGGTTAATAATACTATACTATATTAATAATAACTGAATAATTTAATTTCAGACTCTTATGTACTTACGTTTGTTTGCTCATATTTTGGTTGGATTTTTAATTGGTTCATTGTATTATGATATTGGTAATGATGGCGCCAAAGTACTTAGTAATCTTGGATTTCTATTTTTCAACATGTTGTTCCTTATGTACACATCAATGACAATCACTATTTTATCATGTAAGTTTACCAATTCATTGTTTAATAAATAATTACAAATTAATAAAATACATAATCCATTTTTATAGTTCCTCTAGAGTTGCCTGTTTTGATCAAAGAAAATTTTAATAGATGGTATTCTCTTAGATCATATTACTTGGCTATTACATTATCAGATATTCCATTCCAGGTAATTTTTTTTTCATATTAGTATAATATATCAATATCGACAATATCTAATAAATATTACAATTTACCCAAGTAATAAGGATAACTGTTAAATATCTTACCTTTTAATATATTCTCATTTTTGTTTTCTATCTAGGCAATATTTTGTGTAATGTATGTGGGTATTGTGTACTACATGACTTCACAACCACTTGAAATGTTCAGATTTGGAATGTTCTTATCAGCCTGCCTTCTTATATCATTTGTTGCTCAAAGTGTTGGACTTGTAGTTGGAGCTGCAATGAATGTACAAGTGAGTAAACTATAATTGATAGTAATAATTACATTACAACATTTATAACTAATTTAAAATCACTATTTTTTTAGAACGGAGTGTTCTTAGCACCAGTCATGTCTGTACCTTTCTTGCTTTTCTCTGGTTTCTTTGTGAGCTTTGATGCTATACCTATTTATTTGCGATGGATCACATACCTAAGTTATATCCGTTATGGTTTTGAAGGAACAGCATTGGCTACTTATGGTTATAATCGAACAATCCTCCAATGTCACCAGGTATATAGCAATACCTTATATTATAATGTCATGTACTTGGTTTAAAATCTTTTAAATTTTTAGATTTATTGCCACTTCAAAAAACCGAGTACTACACTTAGAGAATTAGATATGACAGACGCAAGCTTTTCTTTGGATATTGTTGCCCTGATTATAATATTCTTTGTGTTGCGTATATCTGCATTCATATTTCTCCGATGGAAGCTCAAGTCTTCACGTTAATTTATATGTAAATTATTGAAAAGCTCTTCTATTATGATCAACTATACGTTAATAGTTAATTAAGATATTTGATTATCTGTGAATGTATATATAGTTTATATATACAAATCTATTATTATTGCCCGGTTATGGTTTATACAGATTTTATAATAATTAAATGTAATTTTGTGATATAAACATTTTCAACTAAGCAATATATATATATATATTTTGACGAAAAAATATAAAACTACGAGGCATTTGTTTTAGTAGATTTAACATATTGTATTGTTAAATTACTGTGATTAATAGTTGAATAGTTTTCATTTGTTTATTAATTTTTTTAAACATTTTTTTTTATGTATTTGTTTAATCTTAGAACTATGACCAAATTTTATCAGATTATTTAATAACTTATTATTATTGTTTGTATTTCTTTTTTATATATGTATACATGCATTCTATACAATGTTAAATCAATTGTATTACGAAATATACTTTGATCTGATTCCTTTTATTTTATATGAGTACTTATTTCTCTAATAGCTATTTGGTATAAAAATTAAATCATTTTCGATACCAAATAAAATAGTACTTGTAATGATGACGATTTTACCATTTATGGTTTTTCAATATAAAAATTATTCTGTATTTAAAAATATTTGTATCCTAGTAATTAGGATCAAATTTTATTATAATTGTTCTTTAATCATTTTATATCTTTTGATTTTCAAACATATATTATACACAATTAGTATTTATTATTTGAATTAAAATGTTAATATTAATGTACCACAGCAATAACAATTTATAAGTGTGCTGAGGATCATATATTTTATATTGGCGCATGGAAAGTTTCTATGTATTAATGACATTGTTTATGCTCGGCATTGTGTCTGTGTTGACCATAGAGGTACTACATTGTACAATATAATTCTTGTATTGTAATGCATGTAGTTTATTTCCTACATGTCCCAAAAATTCTACATTTTAAGAAACACTGAAAAATTTATTCAAGTAAGTATAAAACAGATAATATTTATTCAAACAAAAAGTACATGTGGATCATGGTTATCTTCTCGAATTGATCCAGTGTCATTGAGGATACGCCAACCGCTATCTTGCAATTGGAACAAATAATAATAATTACACGTTTAATACAGAAATTATAATAATATGTTAGCAATCATAACTACTGTTTATTATGTGTATGATTTTTGGAGAAAATAATTATAAAATAAAAAGTTGTAAATTGCAACTCTTAAAAATACGAGAGGTATAACTTAACCTAATCTATAATATATTTTTTGAATTATAATAATTATACACAGTCATAATATTCAAAATGTAATCAACAATCTATGAGGCAAAATGGAAAGTGATAATTGATGTTTTTTCTGTTTGTGGTTTCGTTTGTAATCTCTCTCCGAGTATAGTAAATACCTATAGTATAAATACACCCATCTTCGTTTTGCATATATTTAAATTATTTGACAAATTCCTTGCCAATATTTATACATATATATACAGTAAAACCTCAATAAGACGAAATCACTTGAGACCATACAATATTTCCGTGTTAAAAGGGTTTCCGTTTTACCGAAGTTCCGTCTTATCGAGGTTTTACTGTATATATTTGCATACCGAATATTATATTGTATTAGACTTCCCGGAAAACAGATGCCACCTAAAATGCACGTGCTTCACTCGTTTGTGTGCCTATATTATGGTTATGTGTATAAAATATCCTATAAAGCTATAACGTATACCTATGTATTATTATCTTACCACTACGGCACTATGGCACTACCTAGTAGGTAACTAGTATCTATATGAAAAGTACTTTCTATAGATTGTCAAGAGTAGATTCGTAATTCTCATTTGATATTATCAGCCAAAACGCATAATATTAGGTTTAGGTATCTACTTGGTATTTTACCAAAAACAATACAAAATAAATTTTGATTAATAATAATAATAGGTAATGTTTATATAACATATATATAACTTAATTTAAATCAAGTAGATTATTGTCGAAGACATGCACAAACGATGAAAAGTATGACTATAGTTTAGAATAATAAAATTTTTTTTCATAAATAAATTTTAACTGTAAACAATTAAGACTAATAATGTACAAAGGTTTGTTAATAACTCCGTCCAATAAGTTATTTATAAGAAAACTGTATAAAAATTAAATTAAAATTTCAGTTAATCAAATATAATATTTACTTATTAATCGTATTCAAATAATTAGAAATTATTAATTTTAAAATCCTATCGTTGTATTCTCTGAAATCAGCAAAATCGTAATTGTATCTATTTAGTATTTAGATCTATTGTTATTCTGTCGGGTTAATTTTTCCTATTGCTTCTTCGATATACATGATGAGTGATGACTATACAAGTCCTCTATTATTGTTCTATCAATTCACAGATATCTGCATACTTTAGTTAAATTTATAACTATAAACATTGTGGGTACTTCAACATTGCCTAATTGTGCCTACCTAACTAATTGTTTATATTAGTAATGTTGATATTGCTAATCTAGTTGGAAATTATTTAAATATTTCACGCTTTGACCAATTATTTTATTTTTTATTGTGTATGATAAAAATATGATTGTTCTAAAACGTTATTTATATCATATTAAACAATAAGACGAAAACTTACAATATTGGATGACTGGATAAGTGATGAGTCTGACCTTAAAAATTGAGTACAAACGATCAACGTCCTTATAGCTATTATTGTAGGTAGCAAGGCAGATTTCTACAGTAGGTACCAATATTATAATAGATACCTCCACATGAAAATTGTATGATTACAATTGTCGTTTTTAAGTGAACGTATAAGGCGTACAACACAAACCTTCAAAATATGTTCTTTTATTTAACGGCTAAAAAAAATTATGGTTTCAAAACAAATCATATGAAATGCATACCTACTTAAAGGATAAAATAATTGTGTTTATATATATGTTTTCTTAAAATGTTTTTCAGTTCTTCGACCTTCAAGTTGTTGAAATTCTAGTAGAATATAACGATATTATATAATATTCTGGAGGTATATCTGCAATATTATTGGTTGGTGCAGTATGCATTGAAAAACAAAGACCATCGACATTCGACAAGCTCGTTTTGAAAAATTAAACACGTAAGTTGTTTTCTATTAATCAAAAATATATTAATTTACTTCTGTACTTTATTTTGTATATGTATAACGCGCTTTTATTAACGATCGTGAATAATATTTAGCTACTAAAGGTAGGTCCTATGTATCTACAAACCAATAATACTTGAGTAATATTTAAAATAATGGTTAAACCAGTAAATATTTATATCCAAATGACGATATTTTTACTTATATAAACAAATGAAATCATAAAAAACATCATTTTATCTAATAATAAATAGGTATATAAAATAAAAGTATTTATATAATTCAATACTAAAATTATCTATACTTGGAAGAAGGTACTTAAATGTCATTATTCAAACAGTTTTAAAAATGTATAATACCTAACATAATAATGATATAAAAAACCAATAAAACGTTTTGGTAAATTTAACTTTTGATTCATGATGATATAATGACTTAAAAATATAATAATTATAAGAATACGAGTAGGTATATGGGTATACGAGGAGTTTAATTTAGTGCTTGATTTGGAAAATATATACTTAACTACTAGAGGTACACTGATTAATGGCATATAATATGTATTCATATAATTTTTTTTTTTATTAACCATTGACTCCATACAACCCCTTACCGTGAAACGATTTAAACATCTAATTTTAACCAATTTTTAACTTAGAATGTCTAAAAAAATTTTTCCTTGGTAAAATATTAGATTTTTTTTGGTTTTTGAAATTATCTTCTTATGAGGATCCTTTCATTAAATTTTAAGTCTTAGCTATTGAATATTTTATATATTCTTAACTTCAATATAATTTCCAAATGTTATTTGACAAATATGGTAATTATATTATTGATTATAGAAAAAATCATGCCGCACATATCTTTTATATTTAAAAAAAAAATTGAATATGAACTTATGAGAAAACTTATATTAGACTTTTAATATAAATTTTCATAATCAAACGAAAATTTTTTATCTATACCTATTTACTAAAATAAAAATTAAGCATTTTTCTACTATTGAAATTGTCTTCGGATTCAAATATACAAATACAAAAACCATATTATTAAATCAATACATTTATCGCTTCGTATCTAAAAGTAATGATGATTTGTATTTTTTTATTAAAATAATATTATTTAAAAAATGTATCAGGAATAGTGTTCATAAATCCTTGGGAACTAGGTACGATTGTGCAGGCATTTTCCACTGCTTAATTTGGGATTGCGAGAATCAGCTTTATGCCAATCGAGTGTTGAAAACGACGTTAGCACTACTTGAAAGGAAATGTTTCTCGCAATATATAAAGCAATGTACCATAATAGCATATTATAGGTGTAGTAGGTAGACATTACACATACATATGATTAATGTGTATAAGTCACTAGGAGTAAGTAGGTATTATGGTACATTGACACCGAACTACTCAAGAACACAAAAATAATTTTTAGATATAGCTCTATTTACCGCATAGCTCTATTTATTTTTTGGGCATAAATTTTGAAATAACTTACTTACCTACGTGGCTATGTGGTATAGAGATAAACGGCAATTTAATTCATCAAGCCACGAATAATTGAATAATCTTGAGTGTGCGGCGTATACACTGCACATGTCCTGACATATTACTTAAATCCTATTTATTTTGGTATCTATGTACTATGTGTTTATTATACAGTATATTAAAAATTTACAAGATATTAAAATCAAATATTTGACCGAGAAATGTCTAGTCATTTTAGCGATATTTACGATATTTGCGATATACTTAAATTGAACACGATGGGAAATCCTATGCGTCAAAACTGGTTCTTAGTAAAAAAAATTCGAAGCGGGTACCATAGATGTGAATAAACTTCCTACGACCGAGACGTTGGAGTACATGTACTCAGCACAAAATTATCCATTCAAGAAATGACGTTGTCTCTAATTTGACTCTCCATTATATATATATTAATTAGGTACCGTGCTATTCGTGTACCTATAGTAGGTATAATTGGTTATTGACCCCGTTGAATAAATTATTATTTTAACAATATTTATCGGCGTTCGCATTATTAACTTGTCTATAAGGTAGTTGGGTAAACATCACTGTATACATCATAATTAGGACTACGTATAGGATTTAAGACATTTAGGTATTATAGACTTCACCGTTAGAATACCTATACGTAGAAACGTAGAATGGCTTTTTGCGGTGAGTAACAAATGCATAAATTATACTGAAAATTGCAATATACCTACGATCCAATGTGTTATGGATAGAGCGGTTGAGAGAAGAAAATTTGTATAGGTACTTTCTTGTTCAGACGTTTGTTCCTTAGTAATTCATCTAAGTATTAAGAATTTAGGTATACTCATTGCTGTTAAATCCCGTGCAGCCTAATGCGCTTACAAATAGGTAATACCTACACGTATTAAATTATATTATTAAGTATTCATAAAATGTATACCTACACTCTTCAACAGTATAGGAATACCGTCTGCGTCTACGTCAACGACAGTTGAACGTTTTATTTCCTATAATTTATTTAAATCACAAACTATTTACGGAAGAGTAGTCACGTCATTATAAATAGTTTTTAATAGTTAAAACGACAAATTTGAGTGAAAACAAGAATCCCGTCTCGTCTGGGATTAAAAATTTGGTTCGATTTTCGAGGGCCACACTTTTGTGGTTCTTTCTGTAATAACTGCATAGTGACAATATATCTGTTTCCATGAAAAAATCTTTGAAACTAATTATTTAAATTTGTAAATGTACTGTACCAAAGTTCCAACTGTTCCAAGTAATACTACATGTAATAGTGTTTTAGTACTTTGATTTTTGTAAATAATCGCAAATTGTAATTAATCCGTCGATTATGGCAATATAAGACAAGTATAAACATTATTTTTAAAATATCACGTGATTTTTTAAAAACAATAATTTACTTGTATAACTAGCTGTATAAGATTATATTTATTAAATTTAACTCTTATACTTAGGTATATAATATGTAATACAATATCTACTAAATAATTTATATTATTACTGTTAAATGTTAATTTATACTTAAACTTTACTGTGGCTGTAGCATAATAACTTTTTTAATAAATTCAATTATTTCTTATTAATAAAATTAATTAGTTTAATTCATTAATTATGATAATATGAAATTATACAATTATACAATTATTAGAACATTTTTAAATATATTTTCTTATTACATATGTGCAAATGTTATATTTTGCGCTATTACACGGACTCACGGTTCTCAAACTAAATTTTATGCTTAGCAGAAACGCCGTGTAATAAAATTAATGTCGATAGACATTGGAATTGAACTTAATTAATTTTTGTCGAAATCGGAATGTCTATACGTATGATAATAAATTAAGTAATAAATCATAATGGTACATATTATGATTGTACTGCCGTATGCTGTCTACATTCGATAGTGTTTAATTACATATTATTATTATTTTTAACGAAGAAACTTGTATTCAGTTTTTAAAAACTCGTGAACTATTTCAAAATTTAAATTTTTATATAAAATTAAGCACTATGGGTTAAATGTGTGATTGTAAAATAGAAGGCACTTTTAAAAATCAATGAAAACAAAATCTAATGGGTTAAATTAATCAAACTCTAAATAATACCTATGATGCAAAAAAACGGGGCTGTCAATAGTGGTGTTTATAGTTGATAGCATGCGATTGGATCATTAACCATTTTTTATAGAGATTTTTTTGTGAACAGCATCATATACGATTCATGTGCCATCATTACATTTTATAAATATATAAAGGGTGGAAACTCTAAGGTCCAATACCTAACCCTAATCGTTAATGCGTGCCAAATGTATTAATTACTAGAATAATAATTATTGTTACTCTTAAACACAAGTGACATGAATTATAGCTAGGTATAATAAAAGGTTATGTAAAGGGCGTACGTATTTACATATCAGGTATAGCTGTATAGGTATTATAATAATAATGAGTACTGTTTAAACGAGAGTTGGTTCACCTTTAATACTTTTTAGGTCATTTTCGTAAAACCTTTAGATGATTTGAAAAATAACATCGTAGCGCATGGAATAATATTACTACGTATATAAGGGGTTGGTAACCTTTTTAACCACGTAGGCCTAACCTACATAATATAAGTTATAAATTGGAAAAAGAAATTAAAAAATTTAATCAAATATTAACAGTGTAAAATTGTAAATCAATGCGATTTCTGTAACTGCAATATATTTGTTAGTTTTTAATATCAGCTTGCAAACTTGTGGTTGAGATTCGTAAATATCAAGTTTAAATGTTTATCGCTAAAGTGTAAAGTGTTAATTTTTCCTATAATTTACAATTGAAAATGTCTGCTTATAAATACGTATACGTATATACTTGTAAAGTTTGAAACGTCGCTGTATCATTTTGTGTACAAATTGTCTATTTGTTTAAATGTAGATATAGCCTACATAGGAAGGCAATTTAAAGTTGAGATAAGATAAATTTTAAGCTTTCCGAAAAGAAGTTAAAACGTCGTCGTTTTGAAATTCAATGATTTCCATCATGTGTACATATACAACAAATTATTGTTGACAATTATTGGCATCATTTGTGTTTACTTTAAAAGGATTCCGGAATAATTGTACTTCTTTATTATACTTATAAAAATTATCAAATGTTGTCTAAAATTATTTTTGTAATTGTTTATTGATATTTAAAAACTTAGTTTTAGTTAAATCCCACTGCAAAAGTTTTATAACAAATTCAATCGCATATATACAGTACGAAAAATGGTCAATGTTTTGATCCAAATGATTATACAATAGTTTTAATTTTACTTGAAATTGCTTGAAATTAAGATATATAGGACAGCAAAATATCTTTTACTTTGTAATTTTATATTTAAGTCATTGAAAAATGTTATAATATCTATTAAATTTCTAAATTGAGAATCCATGTTTTGTTTGGTAGTTTAGAAATAATTTCATATTTGTATACATAAACATATCTATTTCCAATCATAAATATAAAAATCGTTTAAGTGCTAGTAGTCTACTTAACCATCTGATTTTGTAAAATATATTACGGCTTCATACTTCAATTCAATTTTAACCAAAAATTGTTGTAATTGACTATGACCCAAACCATTCAACCAAAATGTATTGAAGAAATTATAGCAGTCATAACTTTTTTCCATGCAAGAACTTTACAACACAATGTTTCTTAGCGAAAGAAAATTCATCAGAATTTCATAATCGTTTTGCAACATTATTTTCTTAAATTTTTTTACTAAGCCTTTTTTTAAGTGACTCATGTTTTCCCACTATTTGTTATCACTCTTACTAATTTTTTCCACTTTAATCCTAAATTGATTAGTGATTTATTAATATTTATGAACAAATTTTCTCTTGGGGTAGTCCCTTTTTAATTACAAAGATCAATCAGTACTTCGGAAACATTAAAATTAACATCAATCTCAGGAATAAAAATTAAAAATCACGCTGTATTACGTATGTTTGTATTTTCATTCATCGCGAGTGATAAAAATTAAACTATTTAAAAATTATATTTTATTAAATATTTAATAAAGACTTAAAATTATTTTTTTTTTGAAATCACTTATGATATTTCCAAAAGTCACTATCACTATGTTATTTTTTCAAAACTGAGTGTTTTTTAACAAATTATATACATAAGGGTTTAGCTTTGTTCTCAGCTATGAAAATATTAATCATCCCAAGAATTATTGAAAAGTTGATGTTTATCACAATTTTTTCTTTTTTCAGTCCCCATAATTATGTTAATGAAGTCATTAATTAAATTACGAAACCATTACAAATGGACGCAGTTACATATACACGAAATAAGCACGCGTTACAGTCGCGGGTTACATTAATCGCTACAGTCGTGAAGTATGTCGATCGTTTTTATCTTAAATCCTACTGGAAATACGTGAGCGCCACGCGTGTATAAACTATAAACAATTATACTATATATTTTTGGAAAAATCCCATAAATATTTATAAATTATATATTTTTATTTTTTTTTTATACAGCTTTTTTATTAAATCATGGTAGTAATATGATATTAAGTAAATTAGATTAAAGTTAAAGATAACAATATAAAGTAACTAAATATATACAATTATAGTACTACAATATATATTTTAAGTGATAGAAAAGGAGAGTTCCAAATCGGCTTGCTATTTTAAAACGACTGAGTGGTTGGTTTTTTTCATAGTAAGATTGAAATAAGGGGGCAGAATAACGTAAGGTGCAAAAGGATGTTTTAAAGTTAATTTGGGATATTTTATACATATACATTATAATTTATGCTGATAACTATGATTTTAAAGTCAATAAAACTGAATTATATTAAAATGTATTTGTAAAATATTTTTGGAATAATTTCGTGAAAATTTAACATCTTTTTGTGGGCCATAAAATATTGCTTCGCGGGTCGTGGGTTGCCGGCTCCTAATCTATAAAATTATATATGTAACTATATCATTTCCTTTCTGTACGATAGAATTTCGGGCTGCAGACGCATTTCCACTTCTAATAATTATATTTGAGAACAATAAGACTAATATCTATGTACACTTTTTTCTAAACTGTTTGATCGCTGTACATAATTCAATAATTATTGTAATTCATTCATTCGTTTCCATATGAATATTTCAAGTTCAAAATAAACATACCAACCGCAGTTATACACTAGTGACTAGTTAGTATGGGTACTGTCGTATCTGCAGTTTACCTACTACATATTACGTGTCACCCGAACCACCGTCGCGAGTCTCTTGTAAGCAAGCGATATCTATAATAATCTATACGCGAGGACGATGGACTTTAATGGGTTTTGCGTAATATCGTTTTATCACTTACAGCTAAGATATTATAGTGTAAGACGGAACGCCAAATGACACCACAACATAACGACTTATGGTGGAAAAAATAGACAGCAACAAAGTAATTAGTAAAAAATAAGAAAACGAATTAACCGCTGTTCTCCGATGTCGATATATTTTCATTAACATAACAAGTATTACGTCATAGACCACTTGTTACACTGCAGCGAATCGCCAACCGTAATAATTATAACAATATAATACTCGTGTTATTATATACAGTGTTCAGTCAACAGATTTGCGGCCATATATATATATGTATATATTTATTATATGTTATATACATCCTGTGGATAATAATATACAGCGCAGTGTACCCGACAACTACTGTAGATCGTATCACTTATGTCTTATAATATCAATTCCAGCATATAAGCAAGGATTTAATAATGACACATAAAAAACGCTTCGAAAACGAACTTTTCCTGTTCGCGAGCATAGCAACAATATATATATATAGCTATAGGTAATAATACGTATTATATTATTATTACGGTGCCTATATATACCTACTATTATATCAAAACAACACCACTTGCTATACGACGTGCCATAGCCGCCGTATCGCGGGTATATACCATCATCATTATAAACTGGCCGTCTCGCACGAAAAAATAATGACGTTTCACGTAATAACACCTGTGCGCGGACGATCGCAAGGCGTATTGTGTTTATGACGTGCGTTTCGCAATATACTCATATGTTATATTAAAATTCGGTTGCACACACCGCAGGACACGACGTGATGGTTGCTGGAAACTGCTTTACGGTCCCGACGCGTACGGCGCGGGGTAGGTACATAATAATATATACAATAATAATTGCGCGATAGGTAATAATAATGTCCGCCGTTGATTAAAAATAGTACAAGTGATAATCAATATCATTATTTTCGCACGCATGATATAGGATTCCGTTGGCGCGGATTCGAAAAAAAAAACGAACGGTCCGCGTCAGCGCCGCAACAATCTACTCGCGGATAACTACTATACAACTGGCCGGCCAGCGCGCTATGATTATACTATTATAATATTACGTATGGGTACCAGCTACGCGTATACATATAATGGTACCTATAATGGTATATATTAATAATATGATCGTTGATCAATGGTAATATTATATATTAAACACGATGATGCGAAACAGTAATGATTCCTCGGAGCGTCGTTTCCTCTATAATTTGTGCGCGAGCGTGTAGGTACGTATTATATATTACGCATATGCGCGCAGAGTTGCGATAACGTTGTCGGACAGCGGTTTTTACGTAAGAGTTTATAATATTATAATCGTCGTCGGATCCGAGAACGATATATTATTATCCTCGGGTCCCGAACCGCCTGATTCAAACTGCGTCATTCGTGTCCGAAATCTGCGAATAATAATTATTATCATCTATTATTATTATCGAGTACTGACGCAACTATGCAAGCGTCCGCGTAAAATACTCGACATTATGTTATATTATATTCTATGTACGCGGTTGGGGAACTGTGGACCAATTTTTCACCGTAAAATGGAATATCTCAAATTACATGGCCAACGGGTACAGTGCGATTATTCTTGTGGCAGCGATCTGAGTGATCAATTCCTTCGAATCACTGCGTTTGCACCCTTTTTTATCCAAAGTCCCAATTAGTATGTTGTTAATATTCTTATATGTTATGTATATACCGCATTACTACATAGTACATAATATGGATCAATTGTATAGGTACTTATTGATATAATACGATTAGTCAATTGTAAACGATCATAAATTCATAAACATTTCGTCGTCGAATTGTATATATTATTGTCGACGTTTTTCAATTGAAAAAATCAAAATGTTGTGTCACCGTGGATTGCAAGCTAGTGCGGCAATGACCATTTATTTGCGGTGGTTTTATTATTCTTTAACTTTTGAACTTATATACCAATATTATTGGACAACTGGCACAGTTTAACCGAAATAACTCAACCATGTCATTCTAAAAAAATGGTCACTACGGACGAGTGCTTATTATCGATTTCAACAATCAGTAATAAAATTTAAATAATAAATTATATAGTGTTAGTATACAAAGCTATTAATTGAATTGCAACCACTTTCATTATCGTTAAAATCAACGTTTTTGGAAATTCACTACCCAACACATTTTTTGAAGAAAAAAAAATGATAATTTTATAATACCTACTGTATTGTAATGATTTTTATTTATTTAAAGTAAACTATTGCCCCAAAACATTAATATTTTTCTAAAAAACAGATGTTTATCTTTATACGAATAACATTGTTTTTAATATTTATTCGATTATTGTATGTTATTCATAAACGCATACAAAACTACAGTTGTACAAACATATTATACACGTCAGCATTTGAACTATTGTGAATACCTACTAACAATAGCTAATTAGTAACCTATACCATTAAACAAATTTTGTTTAATGACATATCTAATTATGTTAATATACGATTTTATAATGTTATATATTAATAATTATTTTAATTGTCTATATGCATATTAGACAGTGTACCTATATTGGAGTATTACATATTTACGTACATTCAACAGAGTGGTAATAATAAGGGCGGTTTAACAAATATAATACCACTTTACAACCGACTTCTATTCTATACACTACTTAATAATTAATATAATATAATAAAAATTAACCCATCAGATTCAATTCACTCGGCTGTAATTTTGTATAACTGTTTATACTATAGGTACTTAATAATAAGATATAGAATTTATTTATTTAAATTTGATTTATTTTCATCTATACCTTTCAAAAAATCAAAACACAACTTTATAAGCGTTGTTCAATAAGCGAACGTTAATTTGAACACATGCAGGAATTTGTATGTTATTTATTTAATTTGAAGTCTCTCCGATCCTGTATACACTATACACAATACATCAATATTCAATCGTTCGTTATGATATCTATCATAATATATTCCCATAAATCATCTGTTACTGCAGTCTACAGTTGATCACATTGTTGTTTATAGTTTCATTTTTTGTTATTTTATTAATATCTTATAAGTCTTGTTCAAATTAATGAGATGTTTTTTTTTTTTTGCTAATACACTATAATATAGATATTAAAATTTAAAACTATGACTTATAGTTTGCTGAAATATCTAAATTCTTAACTAAACTGTTTTTGTCTGATATATATTTCCGTTTCTAAGTGTATTATAAAAAATTACAACAGAATTGTATAAATTATAAATTATACGGTTGCTTCAATCATAGTTCTATCTTCTATAGTAAATTCACATGATGTATCACATATTTTTCAAGGCTTAAGAGATTATACCTAAACGATTTTTAACAAGTATAATATAATGTATTATGTAATATATGTAATTATATTATTATATACAACAATCTAGATGTTGTATAAATTAATGTATATATCTAGTTGACGTTATTAGTATTTCCTATATATTAAAGATATGTATGATAAGTTGTTAGAAAATGTAACTACGTAGGTATCTATGTGTGGATGGAAACGTGTGAAGATTAACTTAAAAATAATAAATAGCTATAAAATGTTATATTCTTTACTTAAAATTAAGAATAAAATATAAGTATAATATATGAATCAATTTTCCGTCATAATTGTGGACTGTGGAGTAGGTATCTACCAACTATACCGTCCATACCGTACTTCAACGTAAATGTCACCAATAATCACAGAGCACAAGATGTTGAACATCAAAACATATATTAATACTTAACAGTTAACAAATTAATATTCTTAAATAACACAGGACACCTAATCAACCTAATATTATGGTGTAACAAGTTTATACAAATGTACGCATTTATATTAAAATAACATTTCTAAAAAGATTATTACGCAAAATAATTTATGTAGTGGAAGCTTACTAAAATAAAAAAGTAATATTTTAAAAATAAATATCGGAAAAGTTCTTAAAAATATATTGACGACAATGAAGTAGGTTTTAAAGATTTGTGCTAAATCAATTCAAAAATATCAGCATTTTATCTACATTAAATAAAGTTCGTAAATTTGAATTCTATTTATATATTTAGTATATAAGATTGCAGTATAGCAGACAATACAAGTAAGATTATAAAATAAAAGTGTTTATTGACGTAAAACATTATAAAGGTATCTAAACATAAATTAATAATAAAATAATTATTATCGTAACATAACCTTGAGTAGTTTCTATGCATTTTTACAATTTAGTATGTGTTTTAAGCACAAATTGATGTGATGTATTTATTGAATAGGTACCTAACGCCCATCTATAAATTGTTTTCTTAATAGATAATGACCAACATATTTTTAAGAATATAATAATATATCATTTTTGTTCTTAAAATACCCTTAAGTATTTGCAATAGAAAAGAAACTCAAAACGTATTTCTTGAATAGATAACTTGGTTTTGTATTTTATGAATTTGCTTTTCTTTAGTAAAACCAAACTAATCAAAATTATTCCGCCAAAAATAGTCAACATTTTTTACCTTAGAGTTGTTCGACAATCATGCGATTTATTGACAACTATTTTTCCTGTTTACTAATAATAAATAACAATTAACAATAGTTTAAAAGACAATACAAACCAATTATTTACCACAGTATTTCAATTGAAAAGCCTAACAACTTAGATATACTTATAATACAGTTACTCAGATACTCTACTTGCATTAAGAGGATAAGGATGTCACATATTGTTTTCTCTCTCTAGCCCACGCGCAACTAGACAAAACGAATTTACGCAGTCTAAGTAGAACTCGCTCAATTTTGGTTCTAGAGTAAATATACCTATTATAAAATTAAATTTTGATAATATTTCTGAGTACAAGATGATGAGTTTTTCCATTGTTCCCAATACAATGTTAATTATATTATTTAAAAATAACTATGAATTACAACATTTTTAAATAACCTTTACATTTTAAAAAATTTAATTTTTTTAAAAAAATTCAACGTCTTGTACTCAGAAATATTATCAAAATTAAATTTTATAATGGGTATATTTATTCTAGAACCAAAATTGAGCGAGTTCTACTCAGACTGCGTAAATGCGTTTTGTTTATGTTGCGCGTGGGCTAGAGAGAGAAAACAAACAGTGCGCTGACATCCTCATAATACAGATTTTCGATCCGTTCAATATTTAAGTATTAACTGCATAACGATCGTTTGTTTTTACTCGTTTAGTCATTTATCATTGACACAATATTATAATAATTGACCTATGAACAGATGCCAGTATACCTACCACATAAGACATAATAATACATATAAAATAATACAAATACAATACCAACGATTATAGTTGATTGGATTTACACTTTTACCTATACAGATTTATCTATTGCATGTACAATGTCAAATGTCAAATAAACGACGTGTCGACGTAGTATGTATAAAGAAATGTATGCAGGTTAGGTCCATTATATTATATAGGTATAATAGCCAACAGCGGTATTGTTCCAGAACTCATTGAGTGTTTTGAATAAGAATTTTTTTTATTAAGATTATTAAGGTTATATAATCATATGTATTATATCCATCTGTATATAATTTATTGGACAAAAAAAACTGCATTCGCGACATAGTGCAGTGTAATAACATACGTATAATATAGCATATTATAGTGTGTCACTGCCGTGTACGAGAAGGTTATACTCGCTGCAGAGAGTATCCACAAGTTATAATGTTTATCTGTTGTTTTTATTGTGATGCGAATTTTAGTCGATTTTTTTTTGTCCTCAGATGCAAACATTATAGGTTACAATCTCAATTTTCAAATCTCAAAGTTGTTACAGCTGTCATAAATATGTTATATTTTCTACATTCTCAAAATAAGTAAACCTTAATGATGTTCAACATATTTTACAGCCAGTGTATATCTGTTTAAGGCCGTGGAAACAAAACAAAACTGTCATATTATTATCATACTAGAACATGTGTATAACTATAAATGTGTGTATTATTGTAAATATTATAAGCTGATTAAAATGTATATTATTAAATCACATACTATAATTTTTATTATGTTAAACATTGTCGTATACAATATAGTCACTATGAGTTCATTAAAACATATCAATACAATAATTAATAATAATATTTTTAATGCTTTAATTGTTTTATCTAATTGGCTTAAAATATAGGTAAGTACATCCATATTTTATAATACATACCTATGAAACTACTTAACATATGGGATATTTTTGACCGACTATACGTGTCCTTTACCTTGTAATTCATTTTCATTGCAATGTTATTACAATATCCAAACTATATTATACAGCGGTCGAGCAGTCATACACCCTACCTAATTTTGATTCTATTATTATTATACATGAATACTTTTTTAGTGACTAGTTTTATTTTTTCGTGATTGACTACATCAACACGCGCTTATATTTTTTTGATTGAAACCCGTCTAATATCGTTCATGTTGTGATTTTTATAGTCAGATAGTTAGTGAGTGGTCTACCGTGTATAAATTACATCTTACACGTTTAGTTGTAAGAAAATATTTATTACGTTTTTTAAATTCATTTATCCTACCGATATTTTTGATAATAGTTTTTTGGTGCGTATAAAAGTCGGTCTAAAGTTTTTATAATTACCTATATAATTAATATAATTATACAATACATTACTGAAATATTAAAAATCGATATCAGGTATGATACACGCATATTATGTTAATTTAGTATAATTTATATTTACTTATATAATATTCAAGAATATATTTTTTATTTATTCATAATTAATTTGGATAAGATAAATATTATACTATGATGATTTATATCATATTAAAAATAATTAAAGAACGATTATACAAATATTCAAATGTAATATAAATTATATTATATAATAAATTTAATATAATGATTAGTCATTAGCATAACAACATAATTTATAATAATTTTAATGTACATGCAATATTCGTGACAATTGTTGACATTGAATCAAATAGGTAGGTAAAGTAAGTAGTCATAGTGCTGGATCTAAGTCTCGGAAGGCTGAGGTGTATTTATTTATATTGGAGGCCTTTTAAAAAAAATTAAAAAAGAAAATACTTCTATCCGATAATCTCAGGCGCCAAAATTTTGTCATGTTGCTCTTTTAAAAATTTTCCAATTAACTATTTAAAAATATTAGTATATATGGTATAATAAACATTCATATTTTCTTAATATGTACGTATAAAATAAAGACATACAATCAAGACGGCAAGATCGATATCCTATAACTTATAATACAATAACTGGGTATTTATAATATAAAATAGGTACCTATGTATATACTATTTAGGCATTTGTATAGTTTTTATAAATTAATATTTTTTTAAATTGTAATATGTGTACCAGTACCAATGTCATAATAAGAAACAATTGTTAACAAATTCAACAATTTAATTTCGTTATCAATTCTAAGCTTGTAAAATTGGGAAGAAAAAATGTTAAAAGGATATAATATAGAATATGCCTATATTTAATGTAGCACAATCATGTTGCGTTGTTTGCAGATAAAAAGGTAAAACAGGCGCAATCATTTTGAAGATACAGAAATTGTTTACAATAGTGTTGTTTTATTTAGAAATTTCATTTGATTATATTATATTTCATACTATATTTTTCTAGAAAGAAATTCATATAAAATGTTTAATTTATGTTATGTTTACAGTCATGTGCTCGTGATTTATTTATAGTCTTATTTTAAAATTTATTATGAAAATAGGTTTTCTTTTTTATCATTTCAGTATAATGCATTAATATTTTTAATATTTTTACCGATGTAAAGTGGAAAGATTTTTTTCCGTATACTTTAGGTTCTATGTATAATGGTTGGCGGTTGTATAATCTAATCTGATATAAAATGTATTTACGTAAGTAATATCAAACACTATCACTAAGTTGTATTCAAATATTAACTCCTTATTGCTTTATTAAGGCTACCTGGTACTATAATAATTGGTTGATGGTCGATAGGCATATTAATTTTAAATGAAGTGTGGAGATAACTGAATAATAACCTTGTAGATTTTAGGAAATCATTAAAATATAGTATTGTCTTAATAAATTAATCCAAAAACGCAGTATAGTCTGTTTGTAAGTTAATAAAAACTGACATTTATATTTTTTAAGAGTTTGGTATATGTGTTGCTTAATACGAAAAGACACAAAATATCAAGGTTTTTTAGAAGTTGTTTTTAAAAATAAAATACATAATAATTAGAAAAATAATCTAAATTAAAATACATAGCCTAAATTCCTTCTTTTCTTTGATAGTATATGAACGCCCATGAACTACGATTCTAATGTAGTTATTTAATATTCATATAATAAGATTTTACTTAATGTACCTAAATTATGTACATTTTATTGAAATAGCAATACAAACATTAAACCTTAAATATTTAAAACAAATATTTTACATAAATATTAGGTAAATGTATATACTTTATATATAATACATAATAATATGTATTATATAATTTTGATACATTTAAATAGTTTCTAGTTATTATGTATTGATTTTTATTCATCGGTGAATATCAATGGAGGCGTTAGTACCTAGACATTAGTGAATAATGAACAATCATAGTTAAAATTTAAAAAAATCATATCCAAATTTTATTCGTATATATATATATATATATGTACATTAAATACTTACTGGTTGTGAAACTATCTAAGCTATGTAGCTTTTATAGGTAAAAAACAGTAAAATATTTTATAAACCTATAAATTATTGTATTGAGACCAATTACCCAAAACGATCTGATTGCTCAAAAGTATTGATTTAAGTATAATAATATATAATATATTCAGTATAGTAAAATAAATATTACGACATGTAGTAAGCAATACAGTGATCTTAATATCCACTGACCATTGTAAAGTTGTAGGTATCTAGTGGAATTCCGAAAAAAGAGAAATATCTATTGTATTATTTAATGACTACTATTTCTTAATTTTAAACTATTAAAAATCTTTTAATTTGGTATCATAACAGTAATAATATTTTTTTAAATTAAACTTAAAATTTATCTCATGTTAATCTGAGGGTACTTGCAGCTTATTTTATTATTTTTATTTTTTTTTAATATTTTATGCTTTATAGTCAAAATATAACAGTATTTAACTACACACCGTGCATACGTAAACATAGTATATAAAGCTAGTTCAAATTTTATTTTACTGTATTATAAAATACAACAAATTAGAAGTTTGCATTGATATTCAAAATTATTGCTACTTTTAAGTAAGTAATCATTTAATTACCTAGGTTAGTTTATAAAAAAATTAAATGTCTATAAATGTCAGAATATTATTAAGAAAAATATAATTGTAAATAAAATAGTAAAAATATTTAAATAAATATTCAAAATTATTTATAAAAAGTATCTATGAAAATAGAAATATTCGATACATATAATTTAATTAGCTTATGCACTATGCCTATTATTTGTGCAGGGATTATGCCTAATGTATATATAGCCTGTCCACAAGAGTAAAAGTGACTAGGATTTTCCGGAGATTTAATAAAATGTTTATATTTAAGAATAGGAATCTTTTGAATGGTGACATTTATACAAAAACTATAGAGGAATTTTGTTGCATTACAAAGTTTAAATATACCAATATGCGTAAGTATGTATACCTACTTTGCAGTTATGCGTATAATTACTAATTAGGCATGTCAAAAGGAAAATGAATTTTTGCGGCTTGTAAGTATTTCGATTATATAATATAATCTTAACTTAAAGGTCATAAAAAATTTAATTTTCTCTTAGGTCCATCTCATTTTTTGGTATGTTAATTAAACTATTAAATATCATCCAACCGTTTTCCATAATATTAAAATAACAATGCAAATAAAATATATCTAAACAGAAAACTGACAGCAATAAAATAATGCTAATTAAATTAGTTATATACTAAAATATAAATAAACTTTGGTTATAAAACTAGATCAACAAATAAAAAAAATATTATTATTAATAAAAAATAACTTAATCAATAATTGGTTAAGACGAAAATAGTTATAATTCTTAAAAAAAAGTATGCGAATACAATTAAACCTACTAAGGAATTCGTTAATATAAATAAATAGTTCTGAAAATATGTTTTAAACAAAAAAACGATTTATTATATAATTATTTAATTAATAGTTTTCATTCCATGCTATAACATCTTAGTGCATAACAGTAAAGATAAATATCTGAACACAGAAAAATACAGAATAATTAAACAGTCTCATATATTTACAAGTTTGAATGACCTCCTATTGTCAAGTAGAAGGTTAAATATTATATTAAAAATTAGATTTAAAGTATCCATTTCCGTGGATTTAATTAGAGTTGACTAAAAAAATATTATTTATTTATTCTAAAATATTTTCTAGGTAAATTGTGTGTCTTGCAAATTTATCATTGTTTAAAGACTTATAATTAACGAGTAAGTACTCTGTACATCGAGAGGACGCTTTGTGGCCCAACAAAAATCGGTTCTTCTGGCTCTGCAGCCATCAACACAAATTTCACTTTGGCAGGGTGTCACTCGGATATTTACAGAATATGCATTATCTCGTTGGATAGAGTCAAGAGTATATCATAGAATTTTCAAACTAAACTTCTTATCAAACACGTTTTCAAAATACAAATTCATAATTAATCATAATTGATCCACCCCTGGTGCAATAAATAATTATTAAATTTGGTGTACAATTTTATGAAAAAATATTTTATGTAGTTAAATTGTTTGATTTAACTTTCATAAAAATCGAATGATTACATATATGGCTATATAAGAATATCCATAGTTTGTTTATAAATCATTATACTAACAAATAAATAATTATACATTATATGTTAAAAGTGTTAAAACATGTACCCATAAAATAAATAAGTTATAATTATGAAATCGAAATTTAAATTTTGTCCATGGAAATATTGAAAAAATATTATTTAGACAAGTATATATATTAAAATAAGTAGATAGATACTATACCTATCACATTTTTATTCTATAATTACATACCAATATATTAAAGCTTTTAATGCCGAAATATTTTTATTTTACACTACATTTTGAAGGAAATCGATTTAGTATCCCCTTGACCCATTGTTACTGTACAGACATACATTATTATTATAAGCAAACCAAATAAATATAGATAAATATATCTTATCAATATAGTTCTTTAGTAGAAAATAGATTATTATTTGAGAGAACCAGTTGGATAAATAATTGTTGATGTTCTGGACCATACCAATATGTTATAAGGTCAGATGAAATGCATATAATATAAATTAAATTAAATGAAAAAACTAAACTAATGGCTACATACAAATATTATTAATATTCGTAATTACAAGTGGTTGGACTTGATTTAATAAAGTATAATTTGATTATTTGCTGTTATCATTGACAATGAGTAAAATCTTACATTTTATGATCCTAACCTTCATTCCTCGTAGTAAATATTCATTAAAAAATTTCACTATTTCACTATTTTAACATTTTTATTTGTTTGTTATTTTTGGATCAAAACTATGACAATGACGATTCAAAACATCAAAGATGCTATTTATATTAAATTGTCGATAAAAATTTAAATTCAAAATAATTGTTCATACAATTTTTTAATAAAAAAAGTAAATTTATCTTTAGACATAATCTTTATAGATAACAAAAAAAAATATATAAATATATATATGAAAAAAATAACATACTGTTAAGCAAAAGTTGTTATAATAAGTTGCTACTTTATTACAAAGATTTATTTTGACTATGAAAGTATTTAAATTTATGAACAGTAAACACCTAGTAGGTACTGCTTATTAATTACTTCCTATATTAAATGACTCTTGCATCTTGAATTACATATAATTAATAGATTTAAACATATTTTTCTGAATACTGAAGAGCAAAACTTCTATAGTTGGGAATAGTTTTGATCTTGAAATAAATATTTTTTTTTATAACTCAAAATATGAAATATTAACATAGTTGCATACCAGTAAAATAACGTTTCTAGTATTAAAATAAGTATTATTTTATTTAAAATTTAATTGATAATTGGATAGTGGACATTCCTGTTATGTGAAAATATCATTCATCTCATATCTGAAAACAATGCGATTATTACCCTGAGAAAATTAATAAATTCCATGTGATATAACATGTAAGTATATTATAATAAATATTTACACCTTTAATATTTAATTGTGTCTAAACATTTTTTAGAAATAAGCAACAATTATATTTGCAAGAGGTTCATTGATCACCTTGGATTTCACTCAACTCCTCGATCCAAAGTTTATCAACTAATAAAATTCCTGGTAATCCTTCAAGATGTCTGACGTACAAATAGTGCAGAGACTTGTTAAAAACTAATATTAAATTGATGATTGGTGTTACTAAAACAAAATTATGGGAATTCCTATTTAAAGAACATTAAGATATTTCAGTTTAGATTTTAATAAAATTATGAAATTAGATTATAAATTATTAACTATATAGATAATACATATAATAATGAATACAATTTTACTAGATTCTTCAAGTATTATAATTTCAGTGTTCTAGTTTATGTGTTATCTAAATGGCTACACGAGACTAAGAATCATTATACCCCCATGTTTTAACTTTTATAATATATACTACAAAAATATAATAAAATATATGATAACAATAAAAACTGATTATATTATAATTTTCTGAATAAAATATTAAAATATCTAAACTTATTAATACCACGAAATAATTTTCATATTATTCTAAAGTACATCAGTATTGATTTATAAGTTATAAGACAAAAGCTAAATTTTTTGGCAAGTATTAATTAAACTTACGGAATTAAAAATGTAATAATAATTAAATAATGAAATAAATAGATAACCCTTTGGAAATATTATATGCTAATTCGTCTATTTCAAATTATTTATCTTATAAACTTATTGACTATTGTACCACAAATGTACAGATTATAGAATTTTTTAAATAAAAATTTAAAATGCTAATTCATTACTTTTTTATTTTATTTTAACTAGCTGCATAAAGGCAACTCAAACTTGGTTAGCATTAGTACATTACTTCTCCCCATTTGGCATCGTTTATTTAAATAAATAATACACAATATAGTTACCCTCGGTGAGTGCTTAAATTTTTTATACATTAGGCTTAGCCATAACGGGGATAGACTCTGACTTACTTCTTCACAGTTTACTAATCCATCAACTATCTCAATTCTTCAGAATCGTTTTTTGAATATATCCATCGATTTATCATTAAATTCAAATTTAAAAAAATCTATTACAGGGACCTATTCAATGCCAAAGTATGGTAAGTATGTATACTCGTACTTCAAACTTACTATACATAATATATATATATATATACATATATATATATTGTATATTAAAACACAACGAATTCTCCGGGTTTTAAAATTTAAAATCGCAATTTTAAGCGGTCAAGGCTTATTGAATTTAATCCTTAAACATTTTATTTTAGTACATTTATTTAAAGAAATATAAAAAGATCTGAGATTCTTAAATCATCCATATTATTAATCACAAATCACAAATGTGTTTTTCTTATCCTCAACCGTTAAATGGACCCATGGACATATTTATTGCATCAATAATTATAGTGGTTTTTCTAATGTTGTGACGTTTGTACTATGACTGAACATCGTATAACATATCTAACAGTCTAAGTGTATATTAAATTAAATGCATATTTTTTTTTTTGACCTTAAACTATATTATATACCCCGTACCATAATGTCAATAAAATAACAATCCACTTAGAAGTCGTATTTATTATTATTACATTAAATTAGACTAACATTAAATTGATTATAACAAAATATATATTTTTTTAATTATAAGAATTAAGAAGTTAAAAGTCATTTAGTAAAAAAATACTGACAAGATACTGAAAATAGAAGTTTTTCACCTTGGAGCAAGATAGTGTAGAGGTGTAGGTAGTATTATTATACTATAAATTTGAAAGTAATGACAAAGCATCGCATTGAAAAAACAATACTGAGCAAAGCTCGGTTAATTTAAGCAGTTGTGTAGTTTTTGAAATTTTAAGTACTCATAAAAAAATGTTGGTAAAGATTTTTAAAGTTTAATAAATAAATAGTTAGAATATGATTCAAGTAACCTTGGATAAAAATTTCAAGTCTTAGTACTTACATGAAAAATATATGAATATGTCTTATCATAACAAATTTACAAGTAAATAAAAGTAAAATCAAATAATACCATTAATAAATTTTATTATTACTATTCAAACTTTCTTCACAACGATTTTGTTATTTGTATTATAAATAATAATATAAAATATTTGTGTTCATTACCTTTACCGCCTAAACACCCGATCATCAAATTAAATACTATTAATTCACTATTTTTGTATATTATAATTTATTTAATCCTAACAAGCATTTTAAGCACTCTATTAGTATTTTTTGAAACATGAACATTGAACATTGTATAATAAGTGCTACAACTTTTCTCGTGCTTTAAAAAATGTCGTCCTTGCAGCATTATGAATATGCTAACTTTAATAATTTAAAGTGCTACAGTAATAATTATATTAATTACTGTAACAAAATACATATTAAATTAGCATCCAAATCGTATTATTTAATATTGAAATTATATCTTCATGCAATTATTTAAACTTTAAAAATAGTAAAACAATTAAGATAATAATTGAAAAAAAATACATTATAATACATATTATATAAATAAATAGCAATTTTAAAAACAAATAGTTCCATTGGAACAATCCTTTTCCAATTGTTAGTTCGAATAAATATTAAATATAATATTTATGACACTGAAATTGGATATATATATAATATTATACCTAAATACCTAATAGAACTTATCTATCAACTTTTTTAACCAATGTTGTTGAATATGTCCTCAAAAAATATCATTTATTTTGCATTTATAAATACAAAACTGTATAAACTGATTACTGATAATAGTATAAACAAATTATTACAATAACACAATATCATAATACTATGTAAGTAGGTAATAAAAACATAAATAGTATACATAATATAGATTTTACACAACTAGAAGTAGGTATACATAAACAATAAAATGCAACAACTTAAGATTTTTTGTATAAATATAGGTAGGGTACGTATAGTTTATAAAACAAACGACAGACAGCATTATTGTGGGATTACGGGTAACCCTCCAACTCAAAGTTGTTTAAAGATTTTTAGTAATTTAATAATCGTATAAACTGAACCACATCTGTATATAAATGCAATAATCTCGCTTTGTTCGGAATCCAAGTTATATTTGTCCCCGAATACTAAAATATATGCACTCTTCAATCTACGCGTATTTGTTCAGATCGACATAAATATTCTCAAAAATAAAAACGCATCAGTAGGTGTTATACAGACAGGCGCGAACGAAGGGGGGTAGGTGTTTAAACCCCCTCCGAAATATCAAGAACAAAAAATAAATTACCTGACCTACTAATGAATAGAATTATATTATAAACAATTTTTCAACCCCCCCTCCCCTACCACCTTCAAAATTGTTATTTGCGTTTGCGCCTGTATACAATACTTACCAATATAAGACTTCCAGGGTACACGAAATCAGTGGAGATGAGCTGACCTCATAGCTTTCAAAAACACATATCCCTGAGCCTGCGAAATAGATATAAAATCGAATAAAAAACCTATCGTAAGTATTCCGTGTAGATAGCCATAGGGAGTATTATAGGTTTTTTGAAGTTCATAGTTCCTACAACAATAATTAAATTAAAACGTACCTATGGACGTGTGCATTTTTTGATTATAATAAATAACGAATTTACCGCGAAATGCACTCCGTTTAATTTCGTGATGCATCGTTCAACAATCAACATGTTTTCGTCGTATCGCGTAAATCGTGTTGTGATACGATGCGCTCAATCTTAGTCACAGGTGCGTCGGACGGCTGTGACTGAGAACGCCGCTAATAAATTGTCATAGGATGCGTTACCGTGGTAACGCACGGCGCCGGTCTTGGCGAGTGACCGGCGGAGTGGTATATACCTACCTAATACTCGCTGTTTAGACAGTGGCGCGTAGTCTGAACAGAACGGCTTGCCGAAACGCACGTTCGCCGTTGTAGTGTACGCGTATTTCGCGCAATCTCGGCTTTCGTTTCCGATGAATATTTTTGCTATCGCCGAGTTTTCCGTTTTTTATTTTTTTTTCAACCGAATAGTTTCGTTTTCGTCGACACGAGTTCTCCTGACTGGGGTTTTTTTAACGTTTACCTATGCGCGCAGTAGTGTGTGACTAAAACGAATCGAGATATTCAACACCATATTAATTGTTATCGTATACACATAAATACACTCGAAAATATAATTATTATATTATATATACACCACAAGTACACCGTACCCGTGTTTTGGGCAGATGCATGAATAGCTGCCGAATCGATTTTGAATAATTTTATCAAGGTACATAGATTTTCTATGAAGTTTATTGAACTCAATAACATTAAGGCTAATTTATTGAAGAATAATATTATGTATAATATGGAAGACAATTCGTTCGAAAATAATAATAGAGCTAATGACCTAACCTATATTTATATATATGCATAAGACAGTTCATTAAAGTTTATTGATTTTTAATTTTATGTTACTTTTGACGATACCTGAATGATTTTTACTTTTTTATTCAAAATGTTGTATAATGAATGGCACATTCTTTCCAGTAATTTTTATCGTTATTTATTTATATTATGATTATTGAATTATTATATACATAATACATTTATATCTACATACTTGTATTATAGTAATAAGTACATAATAGTATCGTGTCAATCAGTGGCAGCTGCCAGCTATTTTAAATTTCAAGGGTACTGATTGATACAAATATTTTATCGACTTATATATACTTATGGACACTAAATAAGTAGGTATTTAAAACGATTTTACAAAATTCTATAAACATAATAGACAATATCTGGTACTAGTACTAACAATGTATTTATAAATTAATCACTAGTTTATATGACTCTTTGTTATATATTAAGGATGATTATGAAAAAATATAAATGATTCTAATCCAATAAAATTATATTATTCAATTATTGCATTTTATACGACTTGGTCGAAATGTAAAGTAATCTATAGACTATTTTATATATCAATATACCATCATATAAGGTTTCATATGACCTAAATGTGCATGATATTGTATGCAAAATATTTAAATATTATTGTTATCTAGAGCAATTATCATGTTTTGTGAAAAATAATTTTTATTTCTCTCTAAAAAAACATTCTTAATTTTAACTGAATATAATACAATATATTTACATCACAAAATCTAAAATTTTGTAAAGTTTTTTTTAAATATATAGTTTCAATCATTATACAGATTACAGTTAATAAAAAATAATTATGTTTATAAACGCAATTAAATTCTTTTTATATGCTCATAGATTGTAATTTTGTAAAATTTAAAAAGTAAATTAAAGGATTTTTATTTGCCATTTATAAGGTTATGATGCTTGTAAATTTATTCTAGAGATATTATCAATCATAGCATTCAATAAAGAGCTTTTTGAGTAGAGCTCGTATGACCAATAACTTGACTTTTATGCCTTTCAGCCGTTTTAGATGTATACTCAACGTTAAATAAATAAATAAATTAAATAAAAATATAGTTGTATAAATAAAATAACATTTCTGAGGGAATCTCATAATTTGTATTAATATTATGAAAAAAAAATTTCGTAATTTGGGTAATACTGGGTAAATGTATTCTACAGATTTTAAGAATATTTTAAATACGTTAAACAAATATATCAGGAATTCTTAAAAATATTGTTTTAGTTTTTATGTTTACAAAAAAATAGATGTTTTAATATTAAAAACAATTTACAATAATTTATGACCGATTTGTGCAGTTTTCAGTGAACATGTTTTACATGTTATACGTGTGAGAAGATAAAGATAACAAACCTTAGTGTGGCGTTGTAGTATTTAGAATTAATATGAAAATATGACTAGGTCTTTCTTCATATATCCAGTAAACTCGTTTTATACAAATTATGCAATATGTGCTTTTAGTGTAGACAGTAGTCTATAATATAGTCTATGTTTGTTATTATCGTGAAAGGATTACGTTTTATGTGCTACACAACGCGTTCCCAAAAGAATATACAGATATTAATATATTATAATGCTTAAAATTAGGAATTTATTTTAATAAAACATTAATAAGTGTTATTAATTTGTTTAAATCTTATCTATTAAGTACTTATACATATAAATATAGAAATAGGATACTATATATATATATATATATATATATATATATTTAGATAACAATTTTAAAATATAGTATAAACGCATAATAATATAAAACTATGCCTGTTTACAATTAGACTAAGCGTTTTAAATCGATTAGTTAAGTGCAAAATTGTCTTAGTTTTTTATATTGAAAACTTCGTGTACTGTTTAGTAATTTACATGTACTTAAGATACATTTATTTTCATTAGTTATTTTAACTTTAACTAAGTATTGTTATTTAAAGTTGTGAACTTTAAAAACAGTTTAATAGTAGGTATTTGCGTATTATTATTTAACGTAATAATAGTAAATCTACTTATTGAAGAAAAACTGATTATCACTTAAATGTATCAAATTTTCATAGGCGCAATTTGAGGGGGTTGGGTGTGCTTAGTATCCCCCCCCCCAATTTTGAAATTAGCACCAGCAAATTAATTCATGTTAATTTATATTTTAATAGTAACAGGTATCCACAACCTTAAGATAACATAATAAAAAAAGATAGAGGAGCTTCAGCACCCTCAGATTTTTCATTGAAATTACGCTACTGCAAATCTTATAAGATAGGTATTCCAACCATAACTATTCAATTAAATACGAAATATTTACTATACAAAGTAAAGAAATAACAATAATAACATTATAAATATTGTTAAAAAGCAGTATATTATTTCATTTTAAATATCTCAATAAATTAATAATAATATAAGCACAAACTACAAGGTGATTCTATTAAAGGTAAAACCTAATTTTCAGGAAAAGTATATAAATGTTTTTGTAAATATTTCTTTTGCATGATTTAAAGACACAAAACAAAACTTGAATAAAAAAATGTAATTTTATACTATTCATTTATATTGTCATAAATTATTAAGATTTTAACTTTTTGGAACTATAACATACATTTTTAATCTCATACTTTTCACAAAATATGTTCCAAGGAATTTTAATCTATAAATGTTTGATTTCAAACGAGTAATTTATACGTATATTATGTAAACATATTTATTAAGTTTATATGTAAGGAGTTTGGTGCATTGAACAACATTATGTGGGGACGTGGAGTACTTCAATTATCAAAAATTAAATACTTAAAACATAAAAATTTAATAAGTAATATTTTATAACTATAACTAATTAACTACTAGATTTAAATCTAATATTTATTTAAAATTCTCATAAACAAAATTCAGGAAATTAAATAATTACGTAAAAAAGCATTTTACGAATTTTCGAAACATGTTGCACTGTTACACAAAAGGCATGATATTAATTATTCAGTATTACATATAGTAATCTGTTATACCTACTTAGTTTTTGTTATAAGCTGACTATATTTTTACGTCTTAAATATCCAAAACAATGGTTATAAGAACAAGTAACAAGTACTTACATTTTTAACATTCTACTTACTGTTGTATTATTGTAAAGATTTTTATTGTATTTCGTAAAAACACTAAATAAATAATTAGTTACTAAATATTACATGCGCTTATATATGCAGACATAATTAATTGTTTTCTTTCTTGATTTTCGTCGTTGACATTATACAAATAAGTTTTTCGTGTTAGTTTCCCAGTTTCACTACGGTGCATTTAATTTTTTTTTTTTTTAATTAAGCTTTCATTAATTCTACACAAATAAATTTTTATTAAATTTCAAAATTAAAAATTAAATTAGTTATTATGTTTTGCTAATAATATTGTTTTTTTAAATAAACTATAGTTTTCAGATATTAGTGAATAGTACTTGCTAAATAATTAATTCATATAGAAAAGCAACATGTGAGATCTCTATGTAAAACAATAAAATCAAATACATAGATGATTTAAAAAGTTTTTATGTGTGATTATTATTTGTGTTTTATAATAACTGTAAACACATAACAGTTTATTAAAAACCATAATATCCTACTAAATAATATAAATAATAATATAATATAAAATCGGTGCCTAAACCTTATATTAAGCTTACTTCGTCTTTTCATCTTAAATCTTTTGATTGGTTTGCTGCAATTATCCATGCTTCCCTCTTGTAACTTAATTCCTTTAAAATCCTCGTAGTTATCCTTTCTTATTTCTATTATAAATGGTTTTCATTAAGTTTACTATGCATATTTTATTTTATCTGAAAGCGTATTAATAAGAACATATTTATACAATATGTATAAGTTATTATCGGATCGTTTACATATTTGGATTCTTGATTCCTCGAGTTTTTTTTAAATATAAGAACCTAAATGACATATTCTGCAATGATATACTGTCTAATACCTAATAAATTAATGGAAAAAATAATAGTATTATAAAGGAAGTTCAATAACTCGTGAACTATTCCCATTAATATGATTATAACTACTATATAGTAGTTAGATAATAATCAGTGTTATCTACGTGCGACGTGCAGTTCTCTAAAAAAAAATATATATTTGACGAACTATCTAATATTATATTAAACACAAAGACCTTGTGACATTATGCGTACCTATTACAGATACACAAACATTATAGTAAAAAAAAGGATACCCCATACACGTTTCATCAGTCATATATATTTTCGGTCCTGCTAACAACATCCGTGTCAAGGATCGCGCAATACGTTCGATGATATCACATTAGGTATAGGTTATTTTTGTCTATTGTCTTAGGAATAATGCATAATTTGTGGGAGCATAAAATGTTTTTCGTTCGGAAAAGAATAATTATTATGCTGCAATAGAATGAATATATTATAATATATTTCTCGCCATGGCTGGTAACTACAACTCGTGGTCGCCTTTTTTGACTGGATATGATTATCGCGTATTATTTTTTTTCCTCCGATTCGTAAACATTTCTATCATAGTGAATTCGATAAATATATTTAATCGTATTTATTTTTGTTTACACCGCGGTTGACGACCCGTGCGTCGGATACAGGATATTATGCTGCAGGATATAATATATACGATGGTTCATCGGAACTTGGCCCCAATGAGGTTACGAGCTTCGTTATCCAAGACGACGAAATTGGGCGTACACTACAGCTGCAGTAAACCACGGTTTTGCGTAACTTATACCACCAATCGCCAAAGCGCCCGTTTGCATGTAGGAAATACGTTTAGGTATCTACATAACATAATAATATTATATTATCAACACCGGTTTTCAAATATATAAGATTTATTTCGTGTGTTTATTCGTGCATCCTTGATCGCCGATAGTCGATGCTTTTGCAGTTTGACTGGGTAATCGTCACGGTTACTTTTTCTTATATAATTTGAAGTTCACTATCGTATGCCTGTATAAACAAAATATAAACAATTTTAAGTTTTACGATCATTATATATTATACACTTGTCGATTACACACATCTTAGGAATAAAAATGTTTTTTGAAAAATAGGTCATAAACTCATAATAATGTCGAATTAGATTATACTATGATTTGATATACAAAAACAGTTCAATACATCGTAAAATCTTAACACGGTTTATTGCTCCAACTATAACTCGATTTATTGACACAACTAAAAAGAAAGGAGCATGTTGATCGTAAGTCCTATGTGTTGTATTCATATGAGAGGACATGATAATAATACCTGCATTAGGCGCGGCATGACGAGTATACATATCGTATGGGTATGATATTATTATTTACTTAAGTAGAGAATAATGACGGATAAAAATGTTATATAACGATGGACAGTTAATAAAAATGAATATGTTATAACTAATATAACTTATAAAAGATTATAATGTTAATTATTTCAAGTAAAAATGATTACAACAAAATGGTGAAGAATGTAGTTAATAGGAACTCATGTGTGGGGTGTTATTTTGTAGATTTATAATATAAGTGTCCATATTAATTAAATTTTGCTTAATTGTAAATTATTATGTAGGTATACTTATTAATAATTACCAAAAATTTAACCCCTGCCTATATTTAAAAACCATACATCAAGAAACAGAAGTCAAATGTATTATCAAATATATCTAAATTTAACATATAAATATCTTATCTTTTAGGTAAATTTAATGAATTATATTTATTTATTTTTTAATCTTGCTTTATAGTTTCTAGGAATATATAGTTACACTATTATAACTACTTTACTCAGTAAAATTTAAATTTAAATTTTAGTATGTATATATATATAATTCCATTTAATCCGTAGATGCATAAAACAATAAATATAATTCAAATAGGTTAATTTAAATTTATTTAATTTATACCATTTCATATTATAAAATGTTGATCTTGAAAACTTGTACCCACAGCCTGTAGGTAGCCTACCTACATTACATACTCTTCCTGTCTTCGTGTAATATTATATTAATGATTTCAATGTTAACAAGTACTCTTATAAAAAAAAAAAATAGTTTAAAATTGAAAACAAGTTATTAAATGTGTTTTATATACATTTCGTATTTAGTATCCCTAATATTAAAGTAAACCTTAGAAGATAATGACTTTTTTAATCAGATATTTTAGTGATTGCACTAACATTGTAACGTCAATATTGTAAAGTTTATTTTTTCATCAGATTAGTGTTAACAATAATATTTAAAAATTGTGTCGAGTTATTGTTTATCAAACTTTGATCTGTTAATTCATAACTTAAATTTAAAATTCAACATTCTTAATCCTTCTTACTACTTATTATTTAACTTAAGAATTAAATTATTATATTATCACGTTTAATATACACGCATATATATATATATATATATATTATTATAATTTATATATTTTTTATGCGAAATTGCGAACTTAATAAGACAATATTCATTAATCATTTGTTTTCATGCATAAAAACTTAATGCATAAATTATTTTTAATTGACGTTTGTAGTCTGAAAATATTTATGTATATCAAAATTATAACCAAATGTCAAAGTTACAAATAATTTGAATAATAATATATTTATTTAATATGAACTTTGTGCATACTGCACAGTCACAAAAAAAATATTGTTTTAGTATTTTTAATTTAATTGACATCTCACATATCTGCGGGGTCAAAGATTTAAGATTTTATTATCAATTGTTTTGTGTTTAAAAATAATAATACCTAGTAAATATACAAAATATTGCTAGGTTATTTTAATGTTTTTAAACTTGTGTACGGACAATATTCGATAAACAATAGTGATGTTTGTTTTCTGACTCAGTCAATAATTTTATTATTTCAATTATTTTATTGTAATTTGTAATTTATAGAATAATAATAAGAAAATATCTAATTTTGATAAACTATTCATTGTATAATTTTTATTTATTTTATAAAATTTTGAATGCCTGAAAACAAGGTTACATAATGTCTTATTATAATTACATATATCATATAAATGATAAAAAGCAGTATTTACATTACTGAATTTACAATCTTTTACATTGTAATGACAGTGATTTTTGGGGGGTTTTACGATAATAGTATTGTTTTATTTCTATCGATGCATATGTAGTTTTGGAAATTAATATTAATTGGAATTTTGATTCAAGGTTACCATTGTATCATATAAATTGTATACACAATACATTAAAAAACATGTAAACTCATTTGTTTTAAGAGGTTGTAAATTTAAAAAAAAAAAATTGTAAACATTACTATAAATTGTATTATAATGGTAAATATTATAAACTCTACACAGAATAGAGATTTATTCATTGATATATTGCCGTATTCATAATTAAAATAATAATAGATACAATAGGTACTTATATATATATATTGAAATTTTATTGCTTGTTCATAATACAGTGGGATTGTGATGATCGGAACCTAGATGATTTAAAATTAATTAAAAAGAAACAAATTAATTAATTATGAGATAAATACCTTTATAGCACTTTAAATTATTGGGACCTAAGAGGGTTATAAATGGACTACGAGGGACGAATATAATTAAAATAGATTGTTTTTTAAAACTGATAACGAAAATTCATTGCCAGAATTTAACATAAATACATATGTTATATATTTATATTCCGTAAGTATAATAGGTATATCATTTTTTTTTCAATTATTGATTCACTAAATAACTTTTTAAGAGCATTTTCATGAGATTAATATTATAATCCATGCCCTACCATAACTAAACAATAATTATAATTATAATAGATATTATGAAATGTTATTTGATAATATTTCGCTAATTATAAACTAGTATTAAAAAGTATTATATTTAAATCTTACTAATGCTATTCAAAACAAAAGGGCCAATCTAAAGTACCAAACTTAACGTAAATACTCCTTATTGTTAATATATTTTAATAATTGTTTAAATGTACGGCAGAATAGGACTGGATTCTCAACCCCGAAGTTTCATCAAACCAAATTTAGTTAAACAAATGCTCAAAAGGTGGAATCGTAGAATAGGTACTAAAATCAGTCTCCCTGTATACCCATATCATTCTTTTAGATTTTGAGCGAAACGATGAATGTATTGATTTTTTAATTATGTTTGTTTTTTATTTGTATGAGTATGTGATAATTTGTTGATAAAATGTTTCGACTTTCAACTTTGAGGGTGGTTTTGGATAAAAGATTGTATCTAGTTTGTACTTCAAAATACAAAGAAAAAACGAGAATGTTTACGTTAAACCAAATTTTGACCCAATTTATTTATTTATTTTACTATGATTCAAAAACAGTTTTTCAGGAGTGAGCGGATGTAGTTTATTGAATAAAAAAAAGCTATTTAAAAAAAATTACAGTAAGAACTTATTACTTCGTTTAGAAAGAGGGAGATCAGTATATCTTTAATTACCACATGTACTCTTTTACTTTATTTAAAATGCTGTTGTATTATAGTTGAACTTATCTTGATAGATTTAATTTATATTTTAAATGACTGATTGTATTTTAAATTTTTACTGTAATGACCCTTAACATTATATTTTAGAAGTTTTGGTTTTAAAATTACGAATGATTAGAAATAACAGTACGCTATAAATATAGTTATTAATTATAAAAGTAAAAATTAAGTTATAACTTATATGTAGGTATTTTTATTTTTATAATTATTTTTTTAAAGTATATCAAAATACTGAAGTTAATATATGACTAAAACTTTAAATTAATTTTGTTTCACTAAAAATGTGCTTTATAATTTATACGAAACAATCCTACAAATAATATGTTGCTAATATGTGATTTGTTGTACACTTTATTTTATCTAAATAATTTTAATGTATAGGAATTTTTTTCTAGATTAATTTTAAAAACATTTAAAGGTTATCAGTTAAATTTATATTATTAATCACATCACCTATATTAACTATATTTCACAATTAAAGTATTTGAACATTTAAAAACATATAATAAGTAGGTCAATAAACGTAATTATGTACATGTGTAGTCTGCAGCAATTCTATAGTCTATACTCATTATTTAATATGATTATTTTACCGAGAAATCATATTATATTTATATAACTTTAAAAACGATATTATTGATAGAATTATTAATTATTAAAATTATTAAATATTAATTTTTTAATCATTAGTACCTGGTACGAAAATCCCGAAAAGGTATACGCTCAGTTATGCAAATCATTCAAAAACGAATGTTTTGGAAGTCTGCAATGACTAAATACGAAATAATATGTATGTATATATATATATATATATATATATATATATATCATAGGTAAATATTAAGGAAACTTGGGGTCTGCTCGGAGCGTCTTCAAAGTTAAAGCCCTCAGAAGGTTTAGTCCATCTACAGCACAGCACAGCACTTATTAATATGTTTATAATAACATTAATATAAACATATTAGGCATCACTTATTAATTATTTACTTTATTTAATGTTTATGATGAAAATGTAGGCAGTAAGTTGAAGGTTGAAACCTGCTTAACTTTTATAATAGGTAAAACTATCAAGCCCATTCCCTACAGATATTTGCACTGCTATTTAAATATCCCCATAATATCTACTACACGGTTACACTCAAATTATTTGAGCTCATTATAGCTTATAAAAGTATTTATTTTTACTGCGAATTTTTAAGTGTTATGACTAACAGTGTTTACACATTTCGTCCCAATGTACTATAGCTGAGTCACTACAAGTTATTAAATTAACCCCGGGGAAAATTGTTTGCCAAAGACTAGTACGATCATCATCGTAGAGACTAGAGATACCTGAGAAAATGTACTAACGGTTTTCAATATATTAAAATTACACGTGAAATCAGTTCACGCGCACAAATTAAATCTAAACCTCATGCGCAAACGCAGGGGAGGTGGGTGTTTAAACCCCTTCCGAAATATTAGGAATAAAAAATACATTACCTGACCTACAAATTAATAGTATGATATTTATGTACATTTTTTCAACCCACCCCCCCTGAATATTTTTCCTGCGTTCGCGCCTGCTAAACCTCATTTATATATTATGACGTGGTATAATCCACTCGGCACTACCTGACACATGACTAACTTACAATCATTACAGTACTTAACGGTTTACGGTTATAACTAGTATATAATATACATATTTATATACGTGTGTATGTAAGTGTGTGTGCGTGTATCTATTAAGAATAGTGCACAGGTATTGCGTATTACGTGTGTGCAATGTATAGGTTCATTCACCATGCATTGTGCCCGGACGAACGTCAAACATCGTGTCGGAAGACTATTTTACCGTACAGCATCATCACAGGGTTTGGAGTTGGTGATTCCTGTAGGCTGTATGTATAATAAATAGGGACGTAATAGGCACACCGCGGTCGAAATAACATACTTACAAAATTTCACTCTCACACACACGCCACTCGATGTTACCGTGTTATAAAACGTAATAATTATATGATTTATGACCAATATAACGCAGCACGTAGTCAATGACCTATACTATTGTTTAATATTATTGTTATTACTATTTATTTTATTTTTTTAAACAGATATACACATATAATATTGGAGTAAGATTTTCGTTTGAATGTGTTAAATTCGCAATAGGTCACTAACACGCGTACAAGATAACGTTATCACATCGATAATAATATAATTATAAAAATATGTAATTTAAACTGCAGCAACAGCAGGTATCTAAGTCTATTTTTTTGCGCTTTTATTTTGTTGATATTATCGTTGCACGTTCACCTAACCATTTGATATATTCACATGACCCACATAGTCCGGCCGGACAATTCCTGATATGAACAGATCTCAGCCGCAGTCGATTTACATTGTACGTACTACGTCGCCACTCGTCGTACGCAATTGATGTAACACACTCGTAAAAAACACACAACGACTAACAATACTATAATATAATAACTGAGCAAGCTGTGCAAGTGGTAACGTGTGTATACGGAGTGCTCCATTTAACTGACTACGTTCATTTTCGAATTTATTTTTGTGCTTTCAGAAAAACAAATATGTTTTTATATAGGTAGTTTGAAGTATTTATGTTAAAGTGATTGGAAACGGTGATTTTCAGTATTCGTCTAACACTCGTATATATAGGAATTTAGACTTGTTTTCATTCCAACGTAGGTACCGTTAATCTAGTGAAGCCATAAGAATTATGAAAACGAATTAGAATTCATCGTCGACTGTACTTAGGATCTATTTTCCCAATTTTTTTATTTTATCTCCCTAAATCCTAAAAAAGTTGTACTAAAAAGAAGTAAAAAAAAATAGAATATTTAAATTTTCGGAGAAGTTAAAATCAAGAAATTATAAATGTGGAAAAATTAATCTCAAGTAGACTTGACTTAATAAAGATTCTAAGAACAGTTTTGAATATTTCGTCAGTGTTTTTTTTATTATAGTAATTTTTAATTTTTTTTTTTTAAAGCAACTTTTATAGTGTAAGGTACCCTTGTAACTTTACAATCTTAAAAGCATTTTTAATAAAAGAATATTTATTCGATATCTCATAGTAAATAAGTACATTAAAAGTTCAAGAAAAATACCCGTTCTGCTTCTGATTGTGAAATTATTATAAGACATAATATTATGTAGGTAGCTTTAAAAACATTTGAAAATCTAAGAAACAATTAAAAATAATATTTTTTTGTAAAATTATTAGTAGTTTAAATATTTCAAACTGAAAATAACGTTGTTTTCGAAACATTAAAATCGTCAAGGAAAGTTTGTGTTGCCGCGTGTTGATCGTTCATTAAGTGTATTTACACAATATAGATACGCGCATATATGTAGGTTTATGTATATATAAATCAAACACAAGTAAACCCTATATAATATAATAATTAATAAAGTAGTGTTCTGTATTTCTGCAGCCGGTCAGACTGGTGAACCAAGTTGTTATGCGTTGGATAAAAAAAATGATTTTTTTATTACATGTTTCTTTATTTCTATCGTACTGCAGCAGCGTGTATTATATAGATAACGAGAATGACATAATATTCCGTACATCTGTATACGTTCACACATATACGTATAAAATGTATGTGTGTGTGTGTGTGTGTGTGTGTTTATATACATATATAAATCGGGAAAAGAGTATACTAGGCAGTATAGCATAAATATGTATGGTAGAAATAAAACGTACCTAATACTACCTATACTAAACGCCATCGGGTGTTGAGCAACACGGACGATATTATTACACGCGGTCGTAGCGCGGAATAAATGCGGCCAAGTGATAGTGAAAGTGCCGGCGACCACCATGTGATCGTATAATGTAAAATGCGATGCAGTGGCATCTCCAACGATCATAATAATAATAATAATATATAAATTATTACGTTTTTTGTTTTCTAATAACACTACACATAATGTAATAATACGTGCCTACTAATTTTTTATATCCCACATACCATTAATTCAAAGTTATTGGCAAAAAACGGAGGGTTTGGAGGATTATTATTTAAAACCCGATTTTAAAAGCTTAAAAGATTCAAACCCAATAATATATTCGCCAAAACTTCTATTTCGGCAACATTCATCACTTCATCAGTCGCTCACATCGTGGTATCTGATAAGTCCGTAAATGTACGTGGTTATGCTTAAAGGGGAGTTGCAAACGTGTATCTATTGTATTTTTATTTATCAGTATGTAATTTGTGTATTGTTTTGCTAAATAAATTATTGCAATTTGCTTCCCCACAAAAAAATATCAAGTACTGATGCATTCACTACAACAGCGTTAAAATTTAAACGTTACTCACATACTTCTAGAGATTTCACGGTTTTCGTTTCAGCGCTTCGAGCACATCGCTGTGTATTGATTTGGCTCTTGTTCGATATCTATACAATACGTCTATACGTCATACCACCGTAAATGTCGTATCGGTACAAATGTTATACATAATTATTTTTCAAGCAGTAAATGGTGATAATGTTATAATAATAACAACAATGTAATACGATCTATATATACAATACATACGAGTACATCGTCGAAAAATGAATGATTGTTTATGTATCTTAAAATGTTGAGAATGTTGATTCCGTCAAATATTATAGAAAATAAGAAATCCCACGTAATTATTGTTTTGTAAAATATAATACATATGCACCTAATTTTAAATAATTCGATTATTATTATTTTTTTTTTTAATATGTTATTTTTAGAATTTTAGATACCAACATAATATTATAATGAAAATTTGACTGCTTTTTTTTAAATTAAATATTATGCATTACAAAAATATCATCTTTAAAATTTTTGTCATATTTTCAATATGAACAGTGTAAACACTTGAATATAGGAGCTTAAGACATTAATACAAATATATGATGATATACCAGTTCTCAATTTTTTTTCGTTTATAAAAAACGGGTTATACTAATCGTCTTTACTAAAACAATACAAAATCTATCTTCAGGCAAATACAAGTATTTAGTATAAACAAGAACCTGTTAGTTATGACATTTCAAATAACATATCAAAGAAAATAATGTATGTAAAAAAGAAAATTTAAATGTTCACACTATTTAAAATATTACAATTACAAAGTATACCTATTGTTTTGTTTATTAATAAATAACTAAAATACTAAAAAATATTATGGTTAGGGCCTGGATAGGATAATTTTTTGAAAAATCTACAATGGTTATCTCTTAACTAAAATATTTCTTCTGTAACATATTAGAGCATGTAAAAAACTTGTAAAAAGAGAGTAATGATTAAGCGCCAAAATAAAATAATTAAAAATGATTAACGAATAGTTGAGATAAAACTAAGACAATTTAACTATAATTTATAGATCATAGACATAACTAGATATAATGCCAAGCTCAGAATATTTTCATAAATTTGTTGATTTATCAATATATTTTCTCAAATTCAAAATAATAGCAATTGTTTGTCTAAAGGTAAGCGAAGCAAGGTGAGTACAGAAAAGCCAAGCTATTCATCGGTTAGTTGTAATCTAGATTAGTATATCCTACCTGCAGTACTTTAAAAATAAAATAATACATATTATCCATAACTAATTGAAATACACGTTATTTAAAGATTTAATTGATTTATGAGACATATAATTTAAACAATTATCTAAGTTCAATGTGTTTAGACAAACATACTATAAAAATCACAAGCTTGCTAAAATATGTTGATACAACAGAAAGCTAAAATCAAAAATTAGTTACTAGCTAGGTAGTTATAAAACAAAATAATGATTTGATGAAATACGATTATAAATGTTAAATAAGACATTGTATTATTTACAAGTTATTGGTTTAATTCAGTTGCGTATACAGTGGGGAGATGTGGGGTCAGGTCCCCCCCCCATTGGTTTTTTATTATTTTTTGTTTTTGCTTACATTATACAGTATGCGCTATAATGTAATATTTTGTAATATTATGATCTATCGAGCTATTGAATTTTGACAATTTTGTCAATACTGAATACCATTATAAATGTATTTTATTTTATTTGTATGGTCAATGACGACTATGATTATACTTTATTATAACTTATCTTATAATTAATATAAACAATACTTTATACATAATATAGGTACACGTAGTTCGACTAAAACGGCTATGCTTCCACAACTAGTCTGTGTTTAAAATGTTATCAAATATTATTATTGTTATTAAGTTATAACTTATAAGAAATGACTAATGATCTCATTATCGCTACAGATTTACGAGTAGTTTACCGCGTTTACAGATAGTACATAGTACGTACCTACCATTCATTTATCTAAAATCTAAAAAAAATATAATAACCCAGCATTTTTAAGGTGTTCATTTACTTAATATGGGTATAGGTATTGGAAACGCATAACTTTTATTTGAAAAATAGTTAGGTAATGAGTAGATCTAGGATTTCTATGCATTTTCATGTTTTTTCCTTAAGTCCAAAATTGATTGGTTGTCAGATATGTCTACGATTTGGCTTATTCTTGATTAAACAGTACAATTTTTTTTTTTGTATATTTTCGCATATTTTTGCATATTTCGAACATAATACATATAACTGCATATACATAAACTTTTGAGAATCTTGTTAATTTTAAATGGTATTTATTTAATGAACGTCTAAAATTATTGGTTTATTTGTCGAATTATCGTAAATATATTACCTATCTAAACTAAAATGTACTTAATACTAAAGAAGAATAAGGGATTCAAAATATTTCTAAAAATATGTAACATTATAAACGGTGAATACAAAACAGAAGAAAAAGATTTTAATATTAATTTAAATCCGGGACAAATCACGTAATTTAAATATGCTCCAACAACATTGTGTGACGTGGAAAGGAGTTTCAGTCAATATAAATCTTCGATTTAATCGCCGGTCGTTCACATCATTTGAAAACATAATTTAATAATAGCATGTAATAATATTAACTAATATTTAAAAAAAATTGTTTTTGCATATTTTTGCATATTTTGGTAAATAAAATGCATATTATACAATTTTTTATCGCATAGAAATCCTAGCCCTAGTAATGAGAAACAATATTGATAAATTCGTCATTACAAAATAAGTATAATATATACAAGGTCTTGATTTTGATTTTTCATGTTTCCTGAATCTGAAAGTAAGTACAGTCCTATACCTAGTATTATATTTTATTGGTTAACCTTATTGTTACACACCTCTTGTTTACCTTCAATTTAAATTTGAATTAAAAATATAAAAAGCATTGTAGTAGTAAAAACAAGAAGGAGAAATTAAAAGATATTGTCATAAGTAATAAATGAGGTATTATTATTTATTATATAATAATGATATGTCGTATTATACTCTGATAGATCATAATATATATTAGGTTAAATTATTTAATTTATAAACTTTATACAATATAAGATAAGTATAAGTAGTCTAAGTAAGTTTAATATTTTTGTCTGTGAAAAGTGAAAAGTTTCTGTAGATATATAAAAATTAAATCCAAGGAATGGTTAAAACACATTGGCTAAAAAACTGATTTAAACTGAAGAAAACCAAAAGTACCTACGTCCTACATACATATGACAAAATCCCAAATTAAAACGAAAAAACAAAACAAAACAATAGGCACTTATTAATAAAATATATACTAAGAATCAGACACACCAGAATAACATATGGTTTTATAACAGCTAAAAAAGATTTATCGAAATGCAAAACTCCTGTAGAAAACCTAATCCTAATGGTTAAACAGGTGGTGGCTTGGGCCAAATACAGAAAATCGCCAGAGTTTATTTTATATAAATAATAAAAAATAAAATTAATTACCAACATAATTAAAAAAAAATTCGGCAAGTCTTTTTGTTGTTCCTATAAGGGATCCCGAATGTACCTAGTCATCAATAAATTAATATGTAAATTTTAATTTAAAAAACATAGAAGTGTAGTTTATTTAGTTTATTATTAGTACAAAGTAAGAACAATGAGTAAAAGGTTCGTGTTATAAATAGATAGTAAGTTTTACTTAAAATATTTTATAACTATCATACTGTAAAATAATAATTTACATAAAGATAAATAGTTTCATAGTTCCATAGTTCTAAGATTAATATATTTTTTGAATAACAATAAAATAACAAAAATCATTTAAGAGGACGCTATACCCGCATGTATTGTCTCCGCTTACAAACGTATATCATGCCAAATTTTTGTTCAGTAGAATACATTTTATGTATTAAGCTTAAATATTAGAGTGAAATGACCTGTGATACATATGTAAAATAATTATATTTAAAAATGATCCTAATTCATTTAAAAATTAAAATATCGTAAAAATCCGACGAAAGAACACAAACGATAGTCTCACCTCTAAGTTTGATAATAAGTCATTTCACTCTAATATTTATGATAGACATATAATATTGATCATACTAAATGAAAATGTTAAAATCTCTTCAGACACATAATTTTATCAACAACGTTAATTGAATTAATGGATTAACAAAAAAATTCAACATTTTATTTATAGATACCTCAAAATATATTGAAAATTATATGATGTTTAGAAAATTATAATGGATATTTGGTGAAAATATTAAGTATTGGTTGGTTATCATTCAAATTGAAATCAACACAAATTATTTGATAATGAAACTATTAATCTTAATTAAATCAATACAATATAAATAATTGACAGAGAGAATAAATTAAAATCATATATGTTAGCTATTAATAGTTAAGTTTTACTATTTTTACTCGAGAAAATAAAAAAAAATAGGTACAATTAAAAAATGTCTTAATTTTTTGAGTTTTTTTTTTTTCAACTTTCATGTATTTATCTATAGTTATATTATCTTCTATAATGACTATAATTATGTGTCACGTGTCACCGTATAAGTTTCTTATATATTAATAGTAGATAAATTATTATACAAATATAAATATACAACAAATTAACATTTTATTTTTAGTTTTGTTAAGACAATAAGGATGTTATTTTTCAATTGTCATTAATAATATTAAAATTCTATAGTGTCATCGTAATAATATTATAAATTTTTAATATTATTTACTTAAATAAGTAAGTAATTGTTTAATATTGTGTTTTAAAAAAATTGGCTGATTGATAAAAATAAACTTATTAGATGTATAAAAAATTCAAATAACTACTTACCAGAGTAAATAGTTTTCAGCATTTAATTTATTTATTTTAAATCAAACTACTGAGATATCTAAAAAAACAGTGTCATACAAAACAGTTCTAAACAATAAATTAAGTTAATAATAAGATGTATTATAAATATTATGCTCAATATTTAAAAATTGTAATCATTTTATACTTATTTCATGATTATATATATTTTATACTACAAATATACTATTCTAATTTTCAGATTTATTTTAAAAATGGATCCACTTGACGATGTTGAATATGGTGAACCCCATAATCACCTACTTAAGAGACCACCTGTAGATATCGAATTTTCAGATTTGACTTACAGTGTACCACAAGGACGAAATGGTGAGAAATTAAAAAATATAGTTACTGACCTTTTTATGGTAATTATTTACAAAAATTATGACCTTATCGAAAACTATTGTGTTCATTGCATAACAATATTATATTAAAACTTAGGATGACTATATAGTGAGATAATTAATCAACTATAAAAGTATAATTTTAAAATTGTACGTGTGTGACGATAAAAATATTTTTAAATTGAAATTAAATATTGTTGTTATTCATATTTTGTTACTTGTAGTCCTTGCATCAAGACATTTAAGAAAATTGTATTTATCGATTAATATACGTTACTATTTTGATAAAAGTATAACTTATTAACAGAATACATATAGACGAGATGATCATAAATAATAGTAATTTAAATATACGATTAGTGATTACTCATCAAATAAATATTATTGTCTATAAAACGATATTGTGAATTTACAATAATTTATTATTGGTGAGATAACTTATCTATAATGACATTTGAAAATAGTTTTTTTTAATGATTTAATTATTAGGTATTCAATATGGTTGCCGCGTTTTTGGGCACTCTTCTATGTTTACTCATCTCAGCACAAGATAATAGTGTATTGCTGTATTATTTTTTGTACATTTAAAAGCATTAGGTAGTAAACAACTGTGTTCAATCAATCACAATCGATTTTGAGTGTCGAAAACTTTACCATAATTTTTTATGTTAACTGTTTTTTAGATAGTTGAAATCTTATAATATCCACAAGATTTATACTGCAATAAATACATACAAATGTAGATTTATACATACATAAAAATATTTATAAACAGTTAGGTAGGTACCTAGGTACTGTAAAAATAAACTTTATTATTTATACGGGCAAAAAATACAGTAAATAACAAAAGGTCTTATAAAGTGAGTTTTCATTCAGTAGAATCGATTTTGCATGTTAGGTACCTCCTACCCTTTTTATAATATAAGAGTAAATTTAACTATGATTAAACTTAAAGGTTAAAAACATTACCCATGATTGTATGTCAGTTTTTTACGATTTTTAAATTTTCATGCAGCTTATGACTTATGAGTAGATATGTAAAATATTGTAAATTAAAAATGCTCACAACTCAATTAAAAATTCAATTATCATAAAAATCCGACGTATAAACGTATATTCTTCTTACCTTAGTGTTTTATTATACATTAATTCATCTTTATTAAAAAACAAACAGGAAATTGGTTCTGTTGAACTCAAATTTGTTATTTTGTCCGTTTGTAAGACGCAAACAATAACATATATCGCCCTTTTAAATAAGCAAATTAACAATATGTACATTATAAACTAAACAAAATTAATTTAATAATTTAAATTGCGTAGTCCTTTCTCTTTTACATAAGTATTCAAAGAAAAAGTCCATATGCATGTGTATGTCTTGACATAGGTATTTATGAAACAAAAATCATAATTATTCAAAATGTATCTGTTTTTAATCTATAAGTACGTGTTATATTATAAGTTATAATTTATTATAGGAACATTACTTTCATATAATGAATAATGATATGATAACAAACTAATTCTCGTAAATCAATACATATTTAGAATAAATTGATGATATTACAAAATTCAAGTAAACAAATTCTTATTTAAAAAAACACATTTGAGATACAATTTATTGAGTTTTATTTAATAGCCTTAATGGATATGATAATTAATTAGATAATAATTATTAGTTATATTTTCTTAATTTAATTTATTTATAAGCAAGTGTTAAAAAAAATCTAGCATTGTCATGGAAAATTACTTCATCCAAGACTAACGAAATAAGATGGTTTTATTTCACTTCTGTCTTTTTCTAGTAAAACTAGGTATATTATCTTATATAATGGACACAAATGATTAAAAATAATGACGGTTACAGAAAAATAGTTTCAAGTAAATGTAACTTACTCTGCAGATTCCCGGGGCTTTAAAAATTGCGAACGCAGCTATAGTTGTATTAAAGGACAATGACCTCTTTAATGAAACTAGTTATTCGTTGCTAAATATTTTATACAGGGTAAACATTTTATATATTCCTCATTTATAAACAAACAATATAACTGTTGATTTTAAATGGAAACGTTAATTATAATAGTATTATTGTGATAAATATGTGTATATATATATATATATAACTTGCAAATTGAAAGAAATTATTCTAAATAGAGGTATAATGCGATGTCTCAAAATATTCTATATCTTAATTATTTAAAAATATAATAGTGTTTTCAAATTAATTATTGTGTATTGAGTTAATTTTTAACGGTTTTAAATGACAGCACCCAAATAAGATATTCAATTTTTTCATGACACTTGTAAGATAATTATTGTTATATTTGTCTTATCTACAATTTACCTACTTATGTGCATAGGATGTATCGTAATATGTTAGCTACTCTTAATAATTATTCAACGACCTCCTAACCTATTAGGTCAAGAGCTCCTGGGTTGTGAATTTTTGTACTAAAACTTACTAGAGTAGTTATATTTCTATAGGCTGTAAATAATTCTAATTCATATAAACTAATTATTATAGTTTAGAAAATATTTTTAATTAATGACCAATGAACATAGCAGCCGAAGTTCTATTAGAACAATAAAAAAATATATTTAATGTTTACATTTCCAATTCAATTATTCTTAGATAATTATTTTTTTTTTTTGACATTGCAAAGGTGATATACCGGATACAAAGGTCAGATATAGCCAATTTAATTGAATTAATTATACTATTAATGATCTTCTACCTTTGCATTTGTATTGTGTGATAAATAATTAATTTATATTTTATATATACATATATAAATTTATTTTTACTTGACAGAACATTATTCTATACTACAGAATCTATGAAGTACCTATTATAATAGTCTATAAAAGTCTTTAAAAAAATATATTTTATTTGAATTAAATTGATTTAAACTTCCAAGTGCAATGTGTACTGTATACAATCCAAGAAATACTTAAAACTATAATATATATTATATAAATAGTATATATTAAAAGACAAAAAACTCAAGGTACATTTAAGGTCAAGGTCAGTTGATTTAATTTGGATAGTTATACTATGTCAATACTAGAAGATATGAAATCTAGGAAAATATTTTTAAAATAATAAGAATAACTAATATGTTATAGTTTAATTTCTCGCAAAGTTTTACAATTCTAAATAGGTACCATACTATACGTATACATTTATGTACTCGTAATATAACACTGCAATATTTTGCTTTAGAGAAATAACTAAACTAAATAATTTATAGCAGTAACTGTGGTCGGTTTATTCGTGTGTAATATTAAATTGGTACTATTTCATACGTTTATTACCTATATATATATAAATTATAATTGTCTATAGGTTAGGTTATAATTGTTATCATGGTTTTATAGATTAATGATCAAACATGTGGTGAAACTATAGTGCATAAGGCTTAAAAATATCAACTACTAAAATAATATATATATATTAAAAATATATGATTTAAATACCTGCATATATCATATGTGTTCTTTGTGTAACAGGATCAAAAATTATTCTTCGAAGTGTAAGCGGTTTGTTCAGATCTGGTGAACTGACAGCGATACTCGGACCATCTGGTGCTGGAAAAAGTACATTGATAAATGTATTAGCTGGTTATAGGTATTAATTTTATTCATACATATATTTTACCACTAAAACTATTTTCAATACTTCTTCGGACTTGTTAGGTGTGGTGATGCTCGAGGTTCCATCATGGTAAACAGTCGACCAAGAGAAATGAAATCATTTCGAAAAATGTGTCGTTACATAATGCAAGAAGACCTTTTGCAACCAGCACTTACAGTATTAGAGTCTATGGAAATAGCATCTGATTTAAAGCTTGGTTATACAATTTCTAAAGAAAACAAACTTGACTCTGTAAAAACATCGCAATTACGAATGACCGATAAACATATTTTATAATGTTGATAAATGTTTTTTAGATCGAAAACATTCTTCAAATGCTACGACTAACTAAATCAAAACATACGCTCATGGAGAATTTATCTGGCGGAGAAAGAAAACGATTGTCCATCGCTTTAGAGCTTGTTAACAATCCCCCTGTAATATTTTTGGATGAACCTACAACGTAAGTATTTTTATTTCTTTATTTACATAACTATTTTCCTATTGCACAGTATTACATCAATCATTCTATTAAATATTATAGCCTTTCGAGTCTTGGTTAACCATAAATAACCATAACTCCATCATAATAATTTAGTATAGTATTATATATAGCTCTATAAGGCATAACATTTTTCATTTTTATTTCAAGGATTCATACAATCATACAATATAAACTTTAATATCTTGAATGCACTCGTTACCTATCGCATACATTTGAAAATAATAATATCACTTTTATTTCTTTTAATACAAAATATAAACATCAATTAACACGCGTCTTTGCATATAACATAAATATTAAAATTATACATCACATTATTTATTTGCAATAGGTAGATACTTAAAATATGCCCTTATACTAATGCATTTAAATATTTTAAACTAGGTATAATACTATTTTTTTAGTAAACAAATAAAGTATTAAAGATATATGTCCGCTATTGTCAAAATATTTTAATATATTTAATAACAATAAAATATATATTGATAAAAGTTAATATTTGTAACTAATAAATAAAATGTTTAAAAAAACTATACAAACGAAATATTTTTTATTCATTCTACTTGAAGAGTACCTATCTACTTACATACCGATACCGTCGGACGACTTATCTGATAAATGGTTACAAAATAAACATAACTAAAATAGTATTAAATATATATTATTATATTTTTGTAATATTATTATTTTTGTACATAGTGGTTTAGACGACTTATCCAGTTCCCAATGTGTGTCATTACTTAAAGATCTTGCTTATGGCGGTAGAACAATTATATGTTCCATACACACACCCAGTGCAAAATTATTTGCAATGTTTGATCATGTATATATAGTCGCCGAAGGACAATGTATGTTCGCTGGAGTTGGCCAGGATATGGTTCCCTACCTATCTACCATAGGAATCAATTGCCCTAAACATTACAACCCGGCGGACTTCAGTAAGCATTGATGAATGATGACTGATGATGCTTTAAAATTAATTAGTTTTAAAATCTAAAAAATTGCGTTTTTAGTGATCGAAGTTTGTAGTAGAGAGTATGGCGATTATTCGGACAAAATGTCAACGGCCGTAGACAACGGTAAATGTTTGAGGTGGTTTAAGGATAATTCTGAAACAAGAAAGCCAATTGTACGCCGAGCGTCACAGTATGATACGGTTTCCAATCACCTGTACGATTTTTCTAGTACAGGATGGTCTCAATTTAACGTGCTTCTCAGGCGGATGATGATACAACATAAAAGAGACTACGTAAGAAACATAAAAAAAGAAGTACACTATTGGAAATCGCTATAATAACATATTATTATTAATTTTAGACATATTTATTATTCAAACTATTCATGTACACATTTATTGGCCTAGTAGTTGGTGGGATGTTTTTTCAATTTGGAAATGACGCTTCTATGACTATTTTTAATTATGGTTTCATATTTATTACCATAATCGTTTTTATGTATACACCACTCATGCCAGTATTGTTAAAATGTAAGTTTTATTAAGATTCATTATTTATTACACGAGATGTTTAATTTTCAACTAGAATATATAATTTTAGTTCCTAAAGAAGTTCAGCTATTAAAACGAGAATACTTCAACCGATGGTACGGACTGAACGCTTATTTTTGTGCACTCACGTGTTCACAACTCCCAATGCAGGTAAGAAGAACCGTAACTTTTAAAAGTTATAAACTTATAACTTATAATAAACATATTATATTACATTAAATGTTATTTTTAAAAACATATTTACACATTATATATCTTATAGTTAATCCTATCGTCAATCTACATAGCAATAACCTACTTCTTAACTAATCAACCATTAGAATGGGAACGAGGAATTAAATTTTCCGTCGTATGTTTGATGGTGTCCTTATCATCAGAGAGTATGGCGTACGCAATTTCCTCGCAATTCAACGTTACGGTAAGTTCTTCGAGATCCACAGTGAATGTTGGTCCACTATGTCATTTTTTACTACTTTAACCAATTGGTAAATCCTAATTTAAAATATGTATAATATAAATGGCGTGAAAATAAATATTTAAAGGTTACCCAAATCACTTCACTGCAAAGTACATAATATAAAATGTCTTTCAATTGTACCACGGCATTTAGCTATTAGTTTTATTTTGACTATTGGCTGATCACTTGAATGGATGTGTAAATGTGTTAGATTTCAATTCAACGATAAGTTTATGTTTACGAATTAAGATTCATAGCGAAGAAGAGGAAAGGTTTAGCATATATTTCTAAAATAGTTTATACTATACTACAATACTACATTTGTATTATTATTATTTTCTCAACTCGAAACGTAATTGAAAATATTATTTTAAAAAATAATTAATATCCGACCATCAATCTATCTGGGAATAAATATTCTAAATAATTTATCTTTTAGTACGATAAACCAAATGTATAAAATATCAACATTGTCTTATTTTAATTATCCGACATTAAAGTAATCTGTATAACAAATGTGTAAGACATTATTTATTTTCCTAGTAACAAGACGTCATTCGTCCTTCATGAACAGTGTCTACCGTCTGGATATACCCACTGGTATCGCTAGGGCCAGAAATATAATATAGATTACCTATTAATGCACTCGTACTAATTTACTGCGGACAATGACGAGGATAATGAGAAATGAGATTAAATTTCTTAAGTTCCGTATTATACTTAAATATTCATTATTAAATATTAAGCCCTTTAAATGTTTAATAAAAGCCAACTATTTTATAATATACGTATTATACGGCTAAATTTGATCATTATTTTTTTCGTTTCGTTACGCATTTCCGTCAAAATGGAATGCCGATAACGTAAAAAAAAAAACAAGTTTTATTCAGCAATAATTTCTATAGACTGCGTCTTCTTACTCCATCGAGCACGTAAAATATAACAACTAACATTTTTAATAACTTTCAAATTTACATTTCGCAGTTTATATTTTACACATTATTTATTAATTGATATACAATTAAATCTATTATTTATATTATGAAGAAAACGAAACATATTCGATTAAATATGGTAGAAAAAAATCTGAAACTAAAGTGTATTCTATTATGTAAGGTCTAAATAATTTTATAAGGAAATCAAAATAGTATAATAATTAATAAATCATGTTTTAGAAAATAAAACACTGAATTCAAGTACAAATATAATTATTGATATATTGTGCGTTTTGTATGTATATATATATATATATATATATAATATGTATATGTGTACAAAGGCATAGATATAATAAAATAAGGAAGTTTTTTCCACCTCCTAGGATCACATTATATGTAGCTTACAATTTTATATAGTATGTCACATTCTTTTGCGAGTTTTATTATACAATCGTAAATCTCGTTTTGCAACTGTTTTACAACTGGAATGTGGAGTACATCTTACCTACGACAAACTTCAAGTGTCGTTGAAGTACTACAGCCGTACAGGATTCCTCTTTGTATTCGTGTTTGAAAACACAACACTATGACGCACACGCAGAGTAGATTTTCTTTGCTTATGAAATGCGGTTTTCGTATGCCACCTGTAATCCAGCCCTGTAATTAGTTATAATTTATAACTTATTATTCCGTAGGCTCTAATATTATATTAATAGGTATTACTGTACCTATTAGAAGTTTGAACGTGTCCATTATGATCGTCATCATTATACCATCACTCATTATCTAACTATTACTATTATTATTACTATTATACGGTAGATATAATTTTACATCACTATACTTGTACATCTGCAGGAGAGAGCACTATTATTAATTTCAATTATAACGCTTTATTATATGATGTCTTTCCGATATATTTTCCTATAACAGATAATCAAAAAATTAAAAATAGAAACTGATTGTTCTTATACACAACAACACAACATACGAACAATAACAACAACAAAAAATATTCTTTCATATATTATGCAAATAAACATCAAATATTAGCATATTTTTCTCAATCCTTGGTTGTTTTGTACACAATATTGTAACTTTACTGTACTGTCTATACTGAACTAAAACTTTGAATGACAAAATGTCTGCCCAGTCAGTTTGATACGCGTTTTGCGTATGGTACGTGTACGTGTCAATACAACAAAGTGTCTCGTTTTGATACGCGTCGTTTGCGCGTTTTCATCAGCGCGCGTACCATACATACGCGTCCATGTGAAATGGGCATACGTAAAGCATTACTACACGTTGATGGATGACACAACTGCTATATTATAGCAGCTATAACATTCACCAACTAAGCACCCCATTTATGATCATTTTTTTCTTCACGTTTTTAAGTTGCTACTGAGAGACAAATGCTTGCCTAATATCAGACATACGCGCGAGTCGTGAAATGTTAAGATCATGAACGCTTTAGCTCGCATTGTACATAAATATCAACGTGTGTTAACTTCGAAACGAGCGTGATCTCTATTGCTATTTATACACATCGACAAACGAAATTTAATTAAGCTCACAAAAATAAAACGGTAACGCGCTCAAAACAAGTAAAATTCAATCGTATCTTTCTTTTTGCCACCGTCTCATTTAAAACTTCCAAAAGTGCTTCTACTTGATATATATGGGGGAGAGGTAGTAGGACCTGGAGTACACAATTCTGTTGAAATTAATATATTAATTTTTGAAATCAACTCATTTTACATACATTTTTTTAACGATATGTATATATATATATACAATAAACATTAAGCATGCATATATTTTATGTGTTGTCATTTTGATAATTTAATCAGTGAGTATGCGTTTATATATTTATAATATATTGTCGATTATAGGTTTTATATAATATGATTCGCATAAATATTCAGTACAAATAAGGCTTACAATTTTATGAGAGGGTGACCATTTTTTCTTGTGTTATCGCCTCATGGGGTGAACAGTTTGCATAATACTTACCCCCATGAGAGGGTGACCTGAAAACATATATGGCTCGGATTTCAATGAATTTGCATCTTATTTTAGAATGACTTACGCGATGTTTTCCAAGCTATAAATGTATTTCAAGTACTCCATGTTGTATATGCAAACTTTTTGGGGGCATTTTTGACGTTTTTTATTTTTTCAAGACTTTTTTGGCTTATTTCTCGTATTATGATTAAACAAATTGACTTCATCGAAATATAAACATAGTACATAGTACAAATATGTAATGCATAATAAACTAAAAATGTGATTTATTAGTTTTTACTCGTTTTTTTTTATATTTATAAACGTACCCACGGAATTTTTTTTTTTTTTTGCTGAATTTTAATTTATTTATTTATTTTATTTTACTCTATAGTTTTGTTCTTTGAAAAAAAAAAGCATTTAATATAAATGTATATTTAAATTCATTGTTTAACGATTTTGGGTCATAAAAGCATTTTCACAAAGGGCATTTAAATCCGAACCCTAGTTTATAATGTATCGCGATTGTACCCGAATAAATCTACTCACACTTACTTGTACACTTTACTGGTGTTTACAGAACAGCGTGTTCTTCGGACCGTGCGTGGCGTGCCCGATGATGCTGCTGGCGTCGTTCGGGCTGGGCTACGAGGAGAACGAGATACCCGGCATCATCAAGCTGGGCATGAACTTCAGTTACCTGCGGCACGGCGTCGAGGCGCTCGTCATGGCCGTGTACGGCAACGGCCGCGGCCGGCTGGAGTGTCCCAAGAGCGAGGACTACTGCGATCTCCGTGACCCGTCGGCCCTGTTCAAGACGGTCGGCATGTCCGAGGTGACGTACTGGGGCTCGATGAGCGCCCTGTGCGGCATGTTCTTAGCGTTCAAGGTGGCGTCATACGTGATGCTCCGGCGGAGGCTCAGCACCAAACCGTCGCTGCTGCTCAAGCTCGGTTTCGTCGGCCGCTTCATCAAAGCCAACTTTAACATTCCTCGCTGACCGCCGCCGACTCACTCGCTCGCTCTCTATCTCTCTCTCTCTCTCTCTCTATGTATAATGTGTGTACATAATAAGATACCAAACAGCATTTGTGATATAAACTTTTACTTTACGATAACTTTAGATATATACTGTAAAATAATAATAATATCTGTTTTTTACACCATATTATATTGTCCTAATGATAATAATAATAACTGCAGTATATATACACTGTATATACGATATGTTTCGACTCTATAATAATATGTATATTATATATTATATAATATTGAATCGCATGTATATAACATATAAAGGGAAACAGGAATGACCGATTTATGCGCGTATAATGTATAAACATATTATTATATTTAAAGAAATAGTTTTTTTTTTTCATTATATTTAATTAAAAGTATTTTTTTTTTTTTTTTGGCGATTCGAATCTTTATGACTTAAATATTCGTAATACACGTGTTATAATTATATACAGGCTGTATCAAAAGTCTTCATCCGATTTCAAAAAATCATATAACGGTACCTAGTTCACTACAATCATTACGGTGCCAAATTTATGAGCTAGACAACTTAAAACAAACTCGGTCGTCGTCTTATCTTTTCATTAGGATATGGGTCGTTTACCTGCGGGTAACGATTGCCGAGCTATATAAATCTGTAATCGGATGAAGACTTTTGAAACACTCTGTATTATAAATTATAAATTATCCATCTTACACGTGATCATCGCGGGAGATTAACGATTAAATTTATAAGCGCTACAGATTTTCACGGTACCCACTATACATATCTGCATTCTGCAACGGACAGAGACAGGTAATAATAATATATATATATAGGTGCTATCTACACGCGCTTCTGACGTCTGACGGTTTTTGTTGGTGTGCGGCAACAACATGATAATTAATAGTAATAATAATACTCAGATGGTCGTTCAAAAACATAATAGAACTCTACTAGGTACTCCATAGTGTGAGTATATTATATATTATATAGGTACGTGTATATATATAGTAAAAAACCTTAACGTGCGTGAATAATGAATTTGTACATACTTTGTACCGCGAATGCGCTTATTCATGGTTTAAGACTATTATCGGATGGTTCTGCAATTGTTTTGGTCTCTAGGACGACATTATACCATTCGTTAAGTAGATATACTTACTAAGTATTAATAATGAAAACGTGCTAATACTTATATTTGTATGCCCGTGACAGTGTTTACCAGTTTCCTACTATGTATAAATACAATAGAGTACAATATTTGTTATGGTCGACTGAAATTGATCAAAAGATAATTTTTCAACGATTTTAATATACACGACATTGTGAAAACAAAGAAATCTTACTGTCGATTGGTCGTGTAATTCATTATTACCTATTCCGTATACAATTGTTTAATTTTATACCAACATTAGAAAAAAAAATGAATTCTTATTAACTTCTAAAGACCGATAAACTACCTACTTATAGACATACTGTTTAATAAATACGACAGTTAAAAAAAAAAATCATCAAATCATTCGAATTAAATAGGTACCTATTAATTTGAAAAATAAACTTGAATATATATTGAATAGAGTGCCAGCAAGTTGGATACAAAATACAAATGATTTGAAGCCTAGATAAAGATATTTAAATTTCTAAAAAAAAACTTATTTGGTTTAAACGACTTAGTGTTGATAGATAATAGTAATAAAACTGTAAATATAGATTATTCTGTACAAACATTCTAAAATATATATATATAGGTATATTGAAGACGTATACATACCTATATCCCGACTAAAATCGTTACAGTTGAACTTTTAAATTACATTTTATGAAGCGATGATTATAATATTATGGAATAATTATTGATTATTCAACATCACTTGACGACTGATGTCAATATAATTCTGGTTTTTAAATAAATTTTGAATACATATATATATATATATATATATTATAACAGTAATGATCAGCAGGCACCAACAGATACATTATTCATGATATGCAAATAATAAATACCTAACTATTTAATATTCATATTCAATTATACGTATAGCTATTCGGTATAACGAACTGAATTGATGAAGTGTGCGGAACATCATAATACACAATACTTATAGGGCCCATACCAGCCCATACATCAATCGTAATTACATCACTTGAACTGTCATTGTAATCGCCTCGACCGCAGTTTGTTTGACGATCATACATCATTATGCCACCACTCTCGAGCATAGGCGTTTTTGAGCAACTGCCGAGACACTATAATATGTACATAACATAAGTATCTACGGGCAACATTGCAGGCACAACGACCTAATGTTTTTTTTTTTTTAGGATGTAGAAAGATTAGAATGTCGTTTCACACATCGCCGGATCACGAGTATATTATGAGTTCCCTGCCTACTAGTTAATATGATGGTTTTTAAAATATCGAGAAAACTATATTGTAAGTCGCCAAAAATAAAAACCGGAGAACTCGGTGTTAGGTCGCTATGCTGTATGCTAGATTACACTTGTCGAGCTTACCCCGTGACTGAGCATGTTGTCCGATATCGCAGTATCTAAGAGATGTGTAAACTTTGAATTCGTTGTGTATACGAGTGTACGATCAAAAAAAGGATTTTGAGAGGAGGCAATCAATTATATAGCCTTTATTTCTAAGCATATTTCTAGCACTATTTATTTACATTGCAATTAGTAATTTATTTTTCTATTAGTAACAGTAGGTTGCTTGGACTTATTTTTGAAAAAAAACAAACCAAATACTTACTACATGATTTTAAATTATAAAAAATTGATTGTAATTTATGGAGTAATAAAATTCTTGTACGGTTTCGTTGTACAATATATAACTAGTTACCTATAAGTGCTAATAACCTTTAAGTCAATACCAACGTACTATAAAACGATGTAAATAAATTCATGGCATAAATAGCTTAAAATTAATCTAAAATCTAAATATTTTTTAAATTTTAAATATCCATATATTAAATAGCTCAAAGTTTGTAGATATATGTGTATATTGAAAATTGCATTGTGTATTTAAAATGTGCATAGATAATTATAGGTTATTCTCATTAGTAGAAGAATGTTTTAATTTATAAGTTACTACAATTGAGATTTTTTGGGCAATACTAAAGCACTTTACAGAAATCATATTTTTTTTAATTCGTATGAATTACATGAATATTTTTGGCTATTTCTGAAAATAAGAAATGAAAATTTAAATTTTACACTCAATTTATTTTTATTATTTTTATGAATAAAACTTATGAAGAACGTTGTACCTACTATATGCTGTGTATGGATATTAAATATTTTTTGAATTTCCTAATCACAAAAAAAATGTCATACATTTTTGCAAATTTAACTTCAAATGCTCATGAAAATTTATTGTGGATTTATATACATTTTTTTTAATTACGGTAATAAAATCTAACGATGAACCTTTTATTAAATTGTCATGCTTTCTGACTGAGTAATAACATTTTTTATCGACATTTAAAAAATAATAATAAAAAAATTAATATGCCTATAAGTAGCTCAAAGAAAGTCAAAATATTTTATCAGACCACGTATATAACATTTAATTATAATAAAATTTGGTAAAAAAATGCAAGTAGGTATTACAGAGTTTTGAAGCTTATGATTGAATGACAGACGCAAAAAAACACACATCATTGTAGGTATGGTTACCGCAGGTTACCTAACCCAATACATTTATTATCTTTCTATGCAGAATCTAATGATAGTCGAAAAGTTCAAATATCTGTAGAAATCATAAAAGTAAAAATGAAATAAATATTTTGTTCGGTCGACTCATAAATGAATACATAATACCAACTACAGTGCTACATGTGTCTAATATTGCCTACCATTAATAATTATAAATATTAAATGATATATTATATGTATTATACCTAATAACTGTTATAACATATTAAAACTTTTAAATTATTTTATAGGTAGGTAGATAGGTAGGTGCTACGGCCTATGCGTTTTGCCATTACTGCGGGATACACTTAAATTATTATTACACACGTTTATACGCTTTACACAATTACACAATATTATTATTCGGCTATTCGTCTCTCTTCAGCTATACTTTATTGTGTATATTATGCGGTATGTATTATTTTAACATTTTTTCCATACATTTTAGGTCACGCATCAATATATAATATATTGTTCAGAGAAAATGAAAGTTGGCATATAAACGATTTTCTCCCGTCTGATAATAACACAGCCTTCCGAAACATGTACTTACCTGTCTATTTAACGAAGCATAATATACCTTTCGATTATCCTTCTCCTCCCATACAACCAAACGGACAATAATATAATAATAATAATAATAATAATTTATTTCAGTTAATACGTTTTCAGTAGATTGCACTGAATATATGTGTAACAGCAATCTTAGATAGACACCTACCTATAATCATTTATTCAGCACTTAGCTCAATATTTCAATTTAAATGCGATAATAAGTGTCTAAAGTATCAACAACAAAAAAACCCAGTCGTACCAAAATATTAATATCATAAATTATAATATATATATATATCACTTATATAATGTATTGGTATTATCAATAGATAATCATCAGTACTCGTTACCCAGTAGCATTTCTCTGGGGCAGGAGATATGACCACATTTGTCAGTGTCAAACGTCCCAGCATTTTATCTTTATTTATTTATACGCCACTGGTATAATACCTACCTACCTATTATACGACCTTTCTAACTACCTGACCTTGGCAGGAGAGTCAACTAGTCAAGTATAGGTATATTAGATATACTTAAAATTATAATTCCACGCCATTTAAGTCAAAATTACATACCACAACGCAGAGGGGTCTGTCCGAATATTGCATGCCATCTCCCAAATGGGTCTGTCCTAACCACATACGACATACCGTGTGTAGAGTTTAACTTTATTTTAAAATATTTATATTGATAAAACTGCTTGCAGCATAACAATTGCTAAGAAATTATTTTTTTTTTCTTTTAACAAGAAAACGACGACATTACGTTGTTACTTTTCTACTTGAAAAGTAAAGTGATTTCATTACAATTTTATTTGAGTAACGAGTAAAGTAACCTTATTACATTTATCGCTAAGTAACGAGGAAAGTAATTTATTCAACACTATACTAGGTACTCACATCAGTAAATATTGCTACCATAAACATCGTTAGTTGGTTAATGTTTAAGTTTTTGCTGGACATATATTATATATTCTACCTGTACGTTTGTAAGTAGGTACAATTACTTCAAAAAGATTGTTAACGAGATCCTTAAATTCTCTATGGCAATAAATGATAAGTGAAATATCTAAAATAAAATGCAATAAAATTCTTCATTTATAATCGATAGATCATCATCAAAAAATCACCTAATATTAAAATATCAATATATAAATAATTTAATTACCTAATTAATTAAATAAGATATGCGTTTTATCCGCACAGTTATGTATCTTTCGAGCTATTATTACATAATCTAATCATTGGGTTTTTATCTTACCATAATAATAGTGCAATGCGTCTAGTTTCGTGAAACATTCTTCCATCTATCGAATTTTCATTTAATTCAACAATATATTTCAGCTCTATTGTCCTATTGAGCATGACTGGTCCCTCCAAAATAATATCAAAAAAAAAAATAAAAAGTAGTTACAGCCCATTAAAGAGCAAAAATATTCTCTTTCCAACCGAGAAAACTCTTTCAACAAATTTAAATGTTCAGATTAAATAAATCTAATCGTCTTAATGAATAACAATGGCATAATTACAAATTAGTAATATGCCTTCAGGCGTATCGATGATACCACCGGCAAGAAAGTTGGTACTACTTCTGATAATTTTCAGAATATGCAACCAAACACACTGATACGCATTCCTGCTAACTACTTAGATAGACGATAGCTTTTATTAAGAGGACGTCAGCGCACTATTTGTTTTCTCATCTCTCTGACCTACACGCAATATGACAAATTTTACGTTCACAATAATGACTACAACCATATTAATTTCTTAAATTGAAGTGAAATGACCTCTTAAAAAATTTAAAGTTAAGAGCAATGAGCATTATCTAAGCCCTAAGGCATCTCATAAGTGTTTTATCATATTTTAATTTTAAATCGAGTTATGAGTGTTTTAAAACTGTAAATTGTTATATACGTCTTAAAAAACTCAAAACTCGCTTTGAAATTAAAATATAATAAAATGCTTATGAGATACCCTAAATAATATTCTTAACTTTGAATTTTATAAGAGGTCATTTCACTCTAATTTGACAAATTAATATGGTTATAGTGATTATTCAATCATTTTAAACGTAAAATTTGCAATGTTGCGCGTGAATTAGAGAGAGATAACAAATACTGCGCTTATATCCTCTTCAAGTTCTCTAAAGAAAACGAAGAAAAATTCGGTGAAATGCATCCAGTTTTAGTTGGTAATTCTGGCCCGAAAACTTTAACGGTATTATTTCTACAACTCGTACTGGTTGAGTCTAGTTCTATCCGTTTTGAAATTATTTTTGACTCAATTCACAATGCCATTACATATTTACATGTATTTAACTCGCATTTTATTCATTTCATTAGTATCAAACGGATTAGTAGCAAATATCCTTAAGACTGTTGAAAGCGGTACGTGTTTTTGTACATTTAGACCATTCCTTTGTATTATTTTAGCGTTATATAACGGAACGGGTCAAAACCAAAAGACTATTTCTGAGATAGGTATTAATCCATAATCGTCAACCAAAATTAATTCCTTTAGAAGAATAAATCATACAAAGATTGATGGTATTTATTACCCATGTTGGTTCGTTGAATTGAAGATTTCGACAAATAATCAACATCTATAATAACTGTTGTCGTATGACAAGTGCATTATTTATACAGTGCCACGCTAATCATCAGTGGTGCTGGTGCCCTAGGGAAATTATATTTTGTGTCCCTAATCATAGGCGAACATAGGGGCTTTTTTACCGCCGTTTATAAAGTATTGCTATTTTTGTCGCCCTGGAGTACTTACCCTAATTACCTACCCCCCTTTGCACGGCTCTGATTATTTACCATCTACTGCAGTCTCTTTGTTTTTCTTTAATAAGTTAAGGGTATTTGGATAGATTTGGTGGGAAATATGTGCTGCATTTTGAATACTAATTGCAAGTGATTAAACTTATTTTAACTGCATTATCTAAAACTATTGATGTTTTTAGATATAGGTATATTAAAATAATTATAATTATCTTTAATTTGACTGAATGTTTTTCAATTGTTTTCCTAGAATAGTTAGGAAGTTTTTTTAATAGTTGATAGATCTTTTAGGGCTAGGAATACAAGCCGTATCATCTGAAAAGATATTTACTTACAAATTTCCATTAGCATGTAAAGGCCAGTATATAAGGTTAGGAGCACCGATTGGGAAACAGTAGTTTAAACAAAATTTGTTTTAAAGTATAAATCTTTAGTCACTAGTTTACAATAATCAAAACATAAAAAATAATTTAGCTACAAAAAATATATCCATGTAGTATTTCAATGAATGTAATGATAACTATATTTTAGTAATAAGGTATTCAAAATAGCAATATAAAAATAAAATATGTCATAACTTAATAAAAAATTTTAGTTTAAAACTTTTAAAGTACAATATTAAAATGTACACAATACACATAGTATATAAATTATAGGGTGGTCCATAATGTGAAAACAATTTTTAAATAGTATTTCAATGGAAGCTCCATTATCCTACATTAGAAATATATAGATACACTATGGAACACATAAACATATTTACAAAAATTTACTTCTATATACACCATTATAATCCAAAAAGGAAAATATTCATAAATTAAAAAATAGATCAAATATCATACCTAGTGCATTGAAAAAGGGAAATCAAATAGACAAAGTTCTATGTCTATGTGCTTTTTTACTAAGGCCATTGAAACTTTTACTATCAACACTGTCTATCTCTTTATTCTTTAGCATTGCTATTAAATTACTTTCTTTTTTATAGTTTATTTTAAATTTATCATTAATTGGTTCAAATGAAAAATGAGTATTTTCAGTTGAACCTAGATTAAATACATTGAAATTGACTTTTGGCAATTCAGGAATTTGAGAAGTTGTGTGTTGTATTGTTGGCACTGGATGAAAACTGTTATTAATTCTATCGTTTGTCCTACATTGATGATTGCCGGTTGGTCCTGGACCAATTGTTGAACCGCCATATCCAAATATGTATTTCATGCTTAAGCCTCGACCAACTAACAATGCAGTTGATAAAAATATTGTTTTAATGATTATAATAATAATGATAGGAATCAAAATTAATTGAGCCCAATATGGTATGTCCTCTGAAAAATAACAGTAATAATAATTAAATTAACATTATATAGATAAACTAAAAACCAGAAAGACTATGTGAAGATTCTAGTTATCGTAGAAACAATAAAATATAAACATAAAATAAATTATCTTAGATGCAATTTGTCTTACTTAAAACTGATTTATTGAAAACATATATAGATTCTCCTAAGGTTTCTATTGGTTTCATCATAATTTTACTGAGCATTTCAGCTAATACGTCAGTTATAGCAATAGAATATTTAGGATCCAATTTAATGGCTTCTTTGTACTTTTTGCAGTCGTCTAGTAAAATTGATATATAAAATTATTTAATTAGAAAGTATTAAAAATAAAAGATATTACCTAAATTGTTAGTTTGAAACCAAGAAAAAGTATTCCAGCCTGTCTTTGTATGGCAATGAGAAGGCATGTTATCAAAATGAACTTCACGATTTATTCCAGCTTTCTATAACAACATAACAATTTCTAAATACAGTAAATACAAGCATACTCTAAAGTTGTTACAGTGATCTTTGGCATTCTAATAATATAATAATTAATACTCATTTTTATTTATTAAAAGTAAAATTGTATTGAGGTTTGTAAACTAATTTAATACAGTAAATTTCTTTATTTAAGAAATTGAATGTACTCATAAATAATAATATATTATTGATCATGTTTTTTGTAATTGAATCATGATCAATAACACATTTGAAATTAATTAAAAGTATGGTTTTCTTACCGTGTACATGGTGTACCAGGTTGAAGCAAATGAAAGTGCAAAAACAATAAATAAAATAAATGTTACAATGGTAACATAACGAATTTGTTGAAAAATAATATATAGTAATGCAATTGAAAGAGAACCAATTGAAACCCAAAACAGCACTTCCTTAATCTGAAACAATAATTATAGTAAGATTTTAAATAAAGTAATAACTAACATTCTTATTATTTAAAATAATTCTTGTTTAATGGCTTTCAATTTATACTACTTCATAAAGGTACAAATACAAGCAAGTAATATAACAAACTACATATTTTATGATTTTATCAGTATAAATCTATACATTTATGCATTGTAATAAGGATAAAGGGGAAAGAAAAACAGAAATGTGAGTTAGGTACATGAATAACAAGACTCACATTAGCTTGAGATTTAAAGTTTAACTATCTAGTGCTTTTCTAGTACCTATAGAAAAAAAATTGCTTGTAAAATAATATAGCATTATCCTTCATTAATTTAATGTCAGAATTTAAAAAAAAAAAATTATAAACTGATATCCATACCATATCCCATATATTTTTTATAAAAACAGTGATCTACCTGATCACAAATCACATGAATCACAAAAATATTAAATTCTATACTTATTAAATGATACTTAAGGCATTCAATTGTATTCTAAATAATTATTTAATAGTTAATATCATATTTATTATCAAACATAGTGTGTACAGAAAATTCAAATTATAAATAACAAATTAAATACATAAAATTAACAATTAGGAGGTACCTGATCATATATTTCAAAATTGCTGCCTATTGCTTTAAATTCATCGGAGTTCATTGGTAGTGGAGTAAATAGGCTATTTAAAATTCGATCAATTTCTGTATAATCGATATCCCTTTTATTGACCATGTTTTTTAATAATTGTAAATCTTTAACACTAAGAGTTACTGAAGCAAGCGATTTCAGCTCTTTGTATTCTTTCTCATTTGACACTTGATCAATACTCTAAAAATAAACCGCAAGATCATATAGAATAAAAGACTGTTCATAAAAGTTTTAAAATATATGAACAAATCAATTTTAAATATACACACTCACAGGCAGTCCAGTGTTTATTAACAGTATGTTGATAAATCTAGTAAGGAAGATTGTACAACGGTCATTTTGAATAGGCTCACCAACTACTGTATTTGGTTTTGATTTTCTCATTGATTTTGTCGACTTATCATAATTGAGCATATCCAAATGATCGACAAATTCATCTTCTGAACATTTTATAGTATACTCACTGGATAAACACAAAACCAAAACTGTGATAAAAATTAGTCTCATTGTAATTTTTAATACCCTAACACACTAATAATAACAATAGTTTTATATTTTCGTTACAAAACAGTATTTTTATAATTAACGAATGTCACAATCTACAAACTACTTATATTATAACTAGTTTCAAATTGATCGTATTTGCTAGTAACTATTAACTACTTGAATACCTAGTGACGAACTGACAACGACTTTCCCTATATTTCACGATGTAAGATATTAGAGACAGATTTTTTATCTCTATGATAACAACCATAGACATATAATATGTGTATATATAATATATGTCTATGATAACAACTAAAATAAAATAATTATAAAAATTGATAATAAATCCCGCTATCATAATAACAATCATAAAAAATAAAATAATAAAGGTTTTTTAATTATATTTAGATGTTGGAAAATGGAAATTGCCAATTGGAAAATTTTATAATTATTTACTACTTGATAGTATTTTGTAGATGTATATATTATTAAAGGACGCAACACCCCATAGACATATTAATATATTATATGTCTATGCTTCACCCGCATGTGTTGTCTCTGTCTTACTAACGTATTTCATAGCAAATTTATGTTTAACAGAACATATTTTGTGATGTTAACTTTAATATTAGAGTAAATTTACCTATTATCAAATTTAAAGGTAGGAATATTATTAAGGCAATGTCATATGCTTTTATTGATCTTATAATTTTAAAGTGAGTTATAGCTATGTAAAATATTACAACTTTAATAAAATACCTATTCATAACTCACTTTAAAATGATAATATCAATAAAAGCATATGACATTGCCTTAATAATATTCTTACCTTTAAATTTGATAATAGGTAAATTTATTCTAACATTAAAGCTAACATCACAAAATGTGTTCTGCTGAACGAAAATTTAGACTATATAATAGCCGTCTATATAAGAATATAAACTCGTTATGGTTTGACATCGTGCTGCAGCTCTGAACCAATATTAGTCGTAATGACGCCGTTGAACAGCCACAAAAACAAATGAGGCAATGAATTATATTTTATCTGCTACTTCAGTAATGTTGTTACTAGAAGACATGAGCAATCAACCAAAACCCCAGGAATTTCTTTGCAAAACTTACACAGAACACGTTATTTTTTTTATAGAAAAACTCTAATGCATTTTTTACGTAAAGAAAATGTCTGTGTTTAAAAAAATGGTTTTTAATAATCTCGGTAACATTAACATTAAATATATTATTTGTTTAATTGTATACACCAAAGTGGCATGCCAGCATTTCTTTAAAAACAATACATAAATTAAAAATGTACGTGGATTAATGATGCAAAGGACGATGGATGTTAAAAAGTATGGTGTATTGCAGGTGTTGAGGTGTGTATGACAAAAACTTATTTTTAACACGTTCATTCGAAGCACATCAAATATGAATGCCACAGCCCACAACTTAATTTTGTTCATTGTAAAGGAGATATTATATTAAATGTTATGTTTATAAGTTTATACGTTATGTCGTTTTACCTATAACACGTTCGCGTTCGGTTGCAAATAAAACACCAATTTTTTCTCATACAAAAATAATTATTTTAGTTTAATAAATAATAGTTCATATTAGGTATATATATTTTTTTTATGAAAAGGTGATTTACCTACTAATAAAATAACTAGAAAAAGAAACAGCTAGCACGCCATTGTGTGCGGAAAGACAAATACCAGTGGCGCCAAACACTATGTTAATGTATAGGACAATTGTCCTACAAATAAAATTAATGGTGGGTCGTGGGTGGGCCTAGGGGGCACGTGCCCCAGGTGCATGGTTTAAAGGGGGCGCCAACTAAATTGAAATGCATAATGATAAATAAAATAGGGGGTGAATATTTTTAATTTTGCCCTGGACGTAAAATCTTAACGACACGGCTCTGGTGGTGGGTCCCCGTCACCACGAAGTCTCATGCAAATATTATAATTATTATATTATTATCTGAGAGAATATATGATTTTATTGTATTATAGAAACATTGATCAAAATTCAAATGTAAACTAATTATGTGGTGGGTGGGTGGGTGGGTGGGTGTTTGTTTTAAATGTTTGTCCTACATATTTTTTTTTACTTAGGCGCCACTGCGACAAGTACAAATATAGGTAATGAATATTAGCCCCCCCCCCCCAATATTGAATTTGATTTTACTCAAAACTGGACGATTTGCAATTAGACAAACAGAATTTTCAATCATTTGGTGGTATTTTGAAATCAATCGGGCAAAGTGGGGGGGCCAACTTCATGTACATTGGCAAGTATATATACGTATAATATAATTCATCACCTCGTTTGTTTTTCGATGCTGTTCAATGACGGCATTAAAATCCTCAGGGATTTATTGCTATACCCTGTACGACGTACGTCATTGTCTTGCATATTATATTGGTACAAATAATTTAGTAGTAGATAGCTAGGCTATAGTGGCATAATATATCAATTACGCCGGTCAATATTTGGCTGTAATAAATTGTTGTAATGTTGTATATCAATATTGTCAATTGCACCGAAAAATATCAAGAAGGATTCCTATAAATATTTATTTTGTGTATAATATTTATGTATATTACTATTGATTTTAGAACTTACAAAGTTACATAGATAAGGTGTGTTGATCTACTAAGGTATCTGATAACTATTTATAACTGTACTATAAGTCTATAACTATAACCATACTATTTATATAAACTAAAATTATTAAAATTAAGTCAACAGAGTACAGACAGTTTTATAATAATATTATGGTAATAGTTTAACCATTATTTTTTAATAGTGCAATTGATGTATATATATTATACATTTAGAATACAGGTAGTGTCCCAAATTCGACACAATTAACGAACACCGGTAGCCTGCAGTAGGGTATTATTAAGTATAGTAGAACATTATACAAGTAAAAGGATTTTATTATTATAGGATTAAAATAAATAATAGATGATGCTTGACTAATGAATACAAGATTCCTCGTAAGTTATCCTTACAGAAATTGGAACATTTTATGAAAAATAACTTTAGACAGTAAATTTTTTCATGAATATCTTACGATAATCATATATTATAATATTCTGGCGTAACACTTAAGACTTAACAGTTAAAATTATAATTGGCTGAATGGACGGTTGTCGGCTTCTAATTATTATAATTTATAATACCATGTGCACATGAAGACAACCACCAACAATATTTATGCAATTTATATTTTTGTGTTCATTATTTCATTTCATATTTGTCGGGCAAATCCGTTGTTGGTATTGAGTCATTGGGATCGTAATTCTGTACACACAAATATGTTAAAGCGGATCCAAACTCATCATGAATTATGAATTATTCGAAAGTAAACGACTCTCCGAAATGGAGACCTCAGCCGTCCGTCAACAACACTTATTTCTTGGAAAAGCCGAATTTACTTCGCGCTCGGGAAAAATGGTGGAAGTGTTGTATGGGTGCAACCACTGCAGCTTTTTAGATAAAAAAATAACTCTGGTGTGCACGTACTTCGTGGCTAATAAAAAGTAAATATTATTAACATGAATTAAGAATTTTTAATACTTTATGCAATACGACTGTCGCTTGTTTCCGCCGAAAATGAACTTTCCTTTTTCCACAAATACCTTTTTTCGCCAAATTAGAAAAATTGTTCAAACTAGGATACAAGTTCTGAAAATAAAATAAATGTTTATATTAAATACAGTAAAAGCCGCTAATTATTAGGAACACGGATAATTTATATAATCACGTTATTGAAACAAAATGTTCCGGGACGGACCGGCCGTATATTAGAACATTGAAAATAAATCGGATTATTGAAACATCACATCGGTTATTTGAAACAATTAGACGAAGGTCAATTGACATATCCACCAGTTATCCGACGATAATCAATGTACTTTAATCTTATATTTGCTGTCGTTCCTTTTATTTTTACTGTACTTTATCGTAAGTTACAGTACCTTACCTATACATATAAGAATGCTCTTTCTGTAGTTCTATACGTATCGTTTGTAATTCAGCTTCGGTTTACATACGTAAAGGTGATTAGTGTTTCGTTTAATACTGATGAAGTGATGACGAAGAAGAAAACAGCGAGGCACCTCTGGCACCCTCATCAAACAAGGAAATTGTAGAAGCTCTAAGTGTCCTCAGGAGAGCCGTCCAGCACCGTGCGGATGAAATAAGTTTTGAGCAGCATTACTCGTATGCATTGGCGTAGCCAGAATTTTTAAAAGGGGGGTGGGAAAAAATATTATATAAAATTCACCGCTGATCACCTAGACAAAACAATTGGTAATGTTTGTAATCGAACTAGGTACCACAGCTGTAGATAATAAATAACATTTCTACTTTTTTTATACTCTATGCCTCTATGGATGAGTCTCATACGCTACTGCTCGTATGAAAATATGGTCATGGAGTTACTCGATGCAATAAAACAAATTTCGTTAGACACGTATTTTAAATAATATAGTAAAATATATACATTTTTAAATTATACTATATACATACCTACATAGTTAAATATACATATACATACATATATTTTTCGCTTATTTTTCTTTTTTTTTCATAGTATAAATCAAATCATTCGCTTATTAGAAACAATCGGTTAATTGACATATTTCACCTAGGTTCCAAAGAGTTTCTAATAAGCAGCTTCTACTGTAGTTTTGTTTTTCTGTAGGTATAAATATTAAATTCTTACCAATTATTATCAACCAGATATAGGTAAATTATTTATATTAGTTAATATTATTTTTTTTTTGTTACCTACAGGGAATGGTAAGTAAGTTAATAAGTATATAATAATAATATATAATATAAAATTTAATAATATATATATTAAATATTTATGTATAATAAGTCGATAACTCAAAAAATATTAATTCGGTTCTTGTCTTCTTGAGAATCTATAGGTTTTATGATTAGTGGGTGTTAGGTACATTACTATAATTAAAGCAATTTCTTAGCCTGTAAGATTTTTTACATTTTAGCAATTTTTATTTGAATGGAAAATTAATGTTTGCCACAAATTTATTATTTAGTTATGCAGTTTGTTTATGTTATACTACATTATAAGTGTATAAACTCAGTGGGGTGATTACACGCGATATTGTAATACATATATATATATATATTTGTAATATTCTTTTAATATGACACTTAATTAATGTTTAATATTTATTTATATCTTAAATCACAATACAATAATATTTTAACAATATTATTATCTCTGTATAATTTATTTTTAAATTCAAACAGTTTTTAATAATAATTTTTAACGTTATTTTTTATATTTTAGAATTAAAAGGTAGTAGTTCTAATGGATATAATCAAAAAGGAAGATATAAAAAGTCAATACCCTGTGAAACATTCCCAGAAAAGCATTACTACAAGAATCATTATGTATAAAATATAATTTAAATTTAATAATAGTTATTAATAGTAATAATTTTATAATTTTTATATATTTTTTTCTTAGAACCATTATTAAAAGTCAGTTACTTAAAAGAATACTAGCTTACATTAATTGATTTATACAAAAAAACCTAATTATTACCAACAAAATCATATTCTTCATAAATACTGGGCAATGAGGTACATGTTATTTTCAAACTTTGATCGCTGCATTATATTGGATAAAGGTAATTAAATTATAGTATACGTAATATATTGACTACACATATGATATTTACATGTAATTTATTTCTTAAATAATATTTATGTATTAAAGTTATATAGAGATAAATGGGAAGGCACATGCATGTAGCATGTTTATTTAGAAATATTCTATGACTGTTTGTCGCTAATATTTTAGCACTCGTAAGACACTAGTTAATGAGCAGGGAATGTGTTATATTTTATTTTACAGAGAGCTTTTATTTTGAGTTTCCAGAAGTATTAAGTTATCATATAGCAAAACGTTGTACAAATAACATAGTGGACAGTGGTGGATCCTTTAAGTGGAGCAGGCCAGTGGCATACACAGGAGGGGGGGGGGGTGTCAGGGAGATTTGACACCCCACATTAAAAATAAATATCTGTTCAAATTATAAAACGATGACTAAAAAAAAGTCAATTCGTGATATAATTATGATTTGTGACACCCCTCTTAAAAAAATCCTACGTACACCACTGGAGCAGGCAATAAATGGTAATATAATCCAACTGGCAAAGACATGCAAAAAAGGTATTATTACTATGTAACATAACGTTTAGTATAAGTTTTAATAACTTGTGTTTAGTTATAGCAATTGGTATAGATCCTGAAAAGATCAGATTAGTGCGTCATAATGCTGAGATATGTGGTGTTGCTAATAAAATTGAATTTATGGTTTTTAATTTACCCTATGTTAAAAGTGGACCTACTATTCATGTCACCACCATGGGAAAGACCAGGATATTCAATTAATAAAAGCTATAGTTTAGAGACTATGTGCAAAATTCATTTTGGGGGAGGTTTAAATATTTTTGAACTTGCTAAAACTATTGTGCCTAACATAGCATTTCATATGCTGAAAAATACAAATATATTAGAAGTAAAACACATTGTTGAAAATGTAATTCTTAAGTAAAAGAATAAAATACTAATTAATATTATAGGTAATAAATTAATGTCTTTACTTCAATTATTTTGTCTTATTTAATAATTAGAAAAAAATGATAAATAAAAAATAGTGCATTGGAGAGAAGCTTAATTTAAAAAAAAAATGTGAATTGTTAACTATAGTAGCAGTCAAATGTATGTGTGGTTGGGGACTCTGCTTCATATCACTGCCGAAAAATTAAAAACTGATATTTAAGGTAATGTTCATACACCAAAGGTGCGCAAATTTCATATATATAATATATGAAATATATTAATTATGTATATTTCATATACATAATTAAATAAAATAATTTTTTGCTAACTCCATTTGAGTGAATACTACCATGTAGAATTAAAAAAAGGCTGTTAAAACTGTAAATAAATATATTTGTTTTTTAATATTCTTACAATTATAGCTGTTTGTATGAAGACTATCTGAGTAATATCACTTCGAGATAGACGGAGTCATTAACCGCATATACGTTTGGCTGCCTTATATTTAAGTATATTTTTTTAACTCACTGATATAAAACAAATTATTTACATAAAAACAATACAATTGCTGCAATTTTAAAACAACTTTTATTATAGTTTATTATGTTGACTATAAAATTATTACATTGGACACAGTTAACTGTATAAGATGTTCATGTTTCATTAACAATATTTAATAATCAACATCATTAGAAAAAATAATACAATAACAAAATGTCTAAAAATGATGTATTTGTAGTTCTAAAAAAATACTATACTTACAGCTTTGTTTTTCATTTTGAAATCTTATAAGGATTATAATAGTTTACTTTTACTTAAGGATTCTACTATACACTATACAATAAAAAAAAAAAAAAAAAAAAAAATAATGAATTATTTATATTCACACTTTGTCATTTCTTAATTCATCCATTTTATTAGCAATATTTCTTTCCATTTCAGCTTCAAATCGCCATCTCCAATAAGCTGCCTAAAATTGGAATGTTTAAAGATAAATTTTTAGATGAAGTTTTAATTTTGATTAAAAAAATATTTAAATTACTTTTGATCGATCCCATAACGCTTCAAATGAATCTAAAGCCGGCCTTACATCCAAAATAGCCACTTGATATTTATTTGGTGAATTGTCTGCACTATAATAATCAATAACATATCGCACTTCTTTACCACAGCGATCTACTATCCAATCATGTCTGTCAAAAGGCAGTTCATATCCCATCCAATTTCGTATTCTTGCTCTTGGAGAAAAATGTTTAGCTTTACCTCCAAAGCTTTTTAGCTTTGGATTCATACATTCACCTGCGTGGAATGCTTCCCATTTTAATACTTCTTGCCAAGCAAGCTCATTATTGACATTGTGTATTTTAATTATAACATCCATATCTTTTTGTGATAAATCATCATCTTTCCAGCGCCACCCTTTTCGTAACATTGCATTCCAAAACATCTAAAAAATGTTTAAATACTTTTTAGTAAAAATGTTTTATAATATATATATATTTATATTGTTTGTTTTACTTGAGCTGATGGATAAACCCAAAATTCACCATCTCCTTCTGACTTTGGTATAGTAGATACTTCTCGTTCTGTTGGTAGTGGAAACGGTTGATCCGGTGCTGGTTTTTGATTTGGAGGCGGCATCTATGAATATAATACATCGCATACATAAAGATTCAATAAATGGTTTTGAGTTATTATAAATAGATATAGGGATGGTTAATGAATCTATCATAGTTAATATTTTAGGTTAGCTTAGGTACTGACAAGTTACCAGAACTGAAAGTACTGTTAATAATCATAGTTTAAAATAACTAAAAAAGAACTAATAGTGATTATAAAATGATGTCCTATAAAATATTCAAACCAAACATATATATACTATAAATCTATTTATAAATAGCAAATGAAAAGTAAATTTTACTATAAAACAAACAAAACTATAGTTCACTCAATTATTTTTATTATAGTTATATATATGTTACAGACAAGTAAACTATTTGGAAATATATATATATTGCCTAGACATTATAGTACGATGTGATTTTGATGGACAATAAAATGTTATATAAAATTGTAAAACTGTGTAAACCATAATTGTTATTTTATATAATTAAATTTAAAATTGAAACCCTAAAGTAAATTTAAATTATTTTTTTTTTGAAAACATATTATTACCAAACTACTCTATTTTTAATAAAATTCAATCAAATGGTAGATTTTTTTTTATAATTTAAGTTACAATGCCAAATTTACTTCCGCAAATACTTACGAAACCATAAATTGACCAGTCAAAGAATAATCCTGCCCAGATAAAATAATATTTTAATGTATTGTCCAAAAACACAGGGCAAAGTATACATAGACTAGACTATACCTATATCACATTGCCTGTAACATATATATTTTTATAAATTAGTTGGCTTTTAGCCATGTATTTAGATTCTATCTACACTAGAACCTAATTGCAATAATTATTATGTATACCTAATATACTCAACACTTTATGACTTTTTTTCATTATTATCGCCAAGATTAGGATTTACAATTTTTAGGGTTTGTGGATTCAACGGGTAGAAGATGGTTAACCAAATGGTTTATCCAAATTCAGCACATTACACTATGTCATACATAATGTTTACCATGTTCAGCGGATTAATGTCATCTGGGCTTCCTGCCACAGCACATCCAGCGGCTTTCTTATCGTCTGTTTTGACGTGCATGGGGCACTCTGGCGGCGGGCTCATGCCAGCTGTATTTGTGAACCCGTGAGGATTTTTAGGTACATCATTGTTGTTTGTTTCGTTTTGTGGGACGAATGCTTGCACCACAAGTTTTTGAGCTCCAGAAACCGTATTTCCCATCGCTACTCGTAAAAAAATATCAAAAAGACGTAACGTCGAAAATATAAAATACCTCTATGATAAATTAATTAAAATACTAAAAAGTTTACTCACTGACACTCGTCGATCGATAAAACAATTTTATGTTGATTAGGTTAGGTCAAAAGTTCGGTAGTCGGAAATTTGGAACTGTGATTTCCCGAACCGAAAACTATTCACATCTTCAGTATCGATAATCGTTGATTGCACTAGGCGTTCGGTCGTGGCCCGTAAGCAACAAAATCTGAATAGCACCAATTCAAATTTCGATTAGGCGTAATTTTTCTTCGAACTCCGAGAAAATTTTCTAACCTATATCACTTGACACTTCTTCCATCGGAGATATCAACTCGACGTGCTCATGCGTCTTATTGATAATCATCATGGAAAAATGATTGATATGTTATCTCATAATAATAATCACTAACGTTTTGTTTATTATCGCACATCAAATTATACACTACCAATATACCCACTACTACTACAGCAACAATACTACAAGTTACAACTACTACTCAATACTCATTAGTTATTATAATAATTTTACCGTCAATGGTCCATCTTTTTATTCTATTCATTTCTTTTTGAAAGGTTGTCAATATAATTATTATAATATGTCTCGTCGTTTGTGCAGTCTAATCCGACACTCCGATCTATCCGCCGGCCCATCGTAGTTAGTCATTCTCGCTCCCGAGGAGATGAGAATAAGACAATTGAATTATTATTATAATAGTCATTTTTCAATCGTTTTAAACTCGTAAATTGTGTTATGTGGTAGTTGTATAAAAATAAAAAACACTTGGTTATCGGAATTACGAGTTAAAATAATCAGTACACTTACTAAACAGCAATACCAAGTGTTTTGTATAGATCATAATTGTATATGAAAATGTCCGTATCGTCAGACTCGATAATTCACAAACTGTTTAACCGTCAGGTAAATAAATGTTTTAAGTTTTTTTTTTCATTGTTCTAATATACTTTATATCAAATCGTTCATTTGTGTATGGTGTTAAAAAATCACAAATTGAACACTTATCATCTTGATTATTATGCATTCTGTACGATTAGTACAATCAATAGTTGTCCCAAACATCTTGTTAATGTTGTTTTATAATAAAATTTATGTTGTGCACATAAGACGTGTGTGTGTGTGTAACGTTATACATATCTGACTTATGCTCTTAAAATAAATTAAAAATTATACATATAAGTTTTTTTAAATAACCACAGGGTTGTGCTTAAACCAATTTATCATTTATTCTACTGTCATTTTTATTACCTACCTATTATTATTTCAATATTTAACTTTAAAATATACTACCTAATACATCAATCAAATTAATTTAATTTATATCAGTAGATGTGCAATTACATCAAATTATTATTAATTTTCGAACTATTTCATAATAAGTAACTATCATTTGTATTACATTTATCTCTTAATCTACACAATGTATAACTATAATAAAATATATTAAAAATAGCTCAAACTTTCATTTAAATAATACATTTAATCACAACTATTATATATTCATTATATAAATGTTAATTATTATAATGTTTTCCTAATTTATATAAAATGAGTGTTAATCAACAATTCTTAAATTCAAACATATTCATATTAATTGACTCATATCTATTATTATTTTTCAAAATATTGTCAGAGTGGCGTCTAGGTTCACATAAACTTTGATGTGTTAATTATTAGTCTACAAAAAAGTAATAAATAATAATATGTATAATTTTGCTGTATTTTTAGGTTCATGGTACTTTTAAATACAAGCATATGCCTCAAAATAATACAAGATATTTATTTAAAGACAATCCAGATTATGGCAAATTTTTCTTACAAGATATTTTAGAAGACATTTCTGAGTTAGTTTATAAATCAAATTTTATTTATTCCTTTAAACTATTAAAATGTATTATTTTTTTTTCAATGTATTTTGTTTTAGTCATGTATTTATGGGTTTAACTCGATGTGGTCGATTTCTCTTAACTTACTCAATAGCAGACTCAGAGAATATAGTTATTGTTGATGGTCCTCTTATGTCTTCATCAAGCATGAAGTATAAACTACATTTTTGGGCTTTTCGACCAGGTCAAACAGCTATTAGGGTTTCAGAAATTATATTATTTGAAAACGCTGAGTTTAGTGAGTTTTTAAATGTTTACATCGTCCAATGGCCAAACCGTTCTGATAGAATTGTAGTTTTCGGTGAAAGGTAAATAATTCTATTGGATTAAGTAATATTGTTATTAAGTATTTTTCTTTATTTCTATAAATAGTGTGACTTCTGAAGATGATGATAGTGATATGCACAAAATTTACATTACAGTCACCACATTGCCATCTTTAAGTAACTGTAAAGATTGTCAATCAGTAGCCCGTGAGCATAGAGATGAAGGTATGTAAAGATTGTACATCATTTTGTTTATTTTTTATTTTATATAAACTACAAATTTAATTTGTGTATAGATATTTCAAAGTATTATTTGGGAAACACATGTCTCGTTCATGGCCTTACTGTACATACATCATTCACAGTATCTCATCCTTATCCTCAACTAGAGCCTTCAGTGTCGTTGAAATATGATGATCATATTGTGCTCAATACGTGTAATTTTATTCACGTTTTAAATATTGATTTGGATAAGAATCAAAATTTTAAGCCTGATAAATCAGAAAACATTAATGTTCCATTAGTTCACAAGTATATATTAAAAAATATAAATTAGTCACTTAATTTATATTAAGTAATTCATTTTCATTTACAGGCTTAGTAATGATTTGACTGAATTTGGTTATAAAATGGCAAATAAAAGTGATAATCAAGAAAGGGGTGTCAAAAGAAGACATATTGATACGAGATGTTTTGTATGTTCACCTAAATAAGAAATGTATTTTAGATTTAATTTTAATTTTAATTTTTCATTGTAGTTTGATAAAGAACAAGATATGCCAATAGCTGCTTTAAATCCCATGCCCAATTATAACAACCATCGTCTTTTAAGGATGAAAGATGCCGAAAAGGTAAACAAAATTGAAACAAATAATATGCTTTTATTTTTAACTATTAATCTAATCTGATGTTTTTATTGTTTATCTGATAGGTTTATGATTTTGATGAAAACGATGATAATTGTTTGCTTAAGTTTAAATGGTTTAGAAGGAGAAGAATAGCAGATAAAATGTATGAATTTTGTCCCGAAGAAGAAGATATGGAAAATGTACATCCATCATCAAAAAAAAGTCTCTTTCAACGCTGTGAATCTCCGGGACCTTCAGCCGTTGATCAAACACCTTTATATATACAAACAGACTATGAAGATGATATATTAAATGACTGTGATAGAAAAATGTTATTTGCTCAAGAATTAAATGCAATCATTGCCGACTGGGATTGTTTATCATCACCTCGTTCAGTTACCTCTGAAGATAGAGACATTAAGAGTCCTGATAGTACTAACAGAAAGATTACCAATGTGCTCAAGCCAAGAAATAAAACTCCATTGTTTAAAAATTCCAAAAGTCCCTGTGATAAGAAAATCAGTGTTATGATTGTTCCTGATAATATTCAAGGTAAACATATTTTTAAATACAGCTTATATGTGTTTATTATATAGCATAACATTTTTTTCTTTACTTTATACAACGGTATTAATAAATAGGAAATCAATCAAGTAATTCATTCCGATCCGTACCATTACAAGGATGTTCAGTAAAATTTGAAAGACAGTACATTGAAGTAGATGAAGAAATTGTCTCAGTCACTACAGATTTAGATGGTAGTTTTATTATTCTTCATTTATTTGTGACTACTAAAATAGAAAAAATATTGGTTTTAAATATTTATAAAGATATATTATTAGAAATATTTTTAACTTTAATATTACAATTTGATTAGTTTGAATAATTTCTAATTTATTTTGATAACTGTTACTTGATTATTTAATATTATAAAATTACACCTAAAACATAGGTGCTATTTCCGTTTTTGTCTTGGTAGAGCTTTACATATTTAAATGAAAAAGACCCTTAAGGGGCTTTGACCCCTACTCCCTGTTCAAATACTAATATATTCTACTCACCCACTTTCCTTCATTTAATAATAATTTATTACTAAAATGAAAAATATTTTTAGTAAAACGATTAAACAAATACCAGCATTTAGGTACTTATATGTAATATATTATATTATATTGTTTTAATTTTGAAAAATTTCTTCAAACAACGCTTACTGGGTTATATTGATTAGATAATTAATGAAAGATTTAATACTTCAATTAAAAACTAAAATACAAATTTTTGAAAGGAGCTAAATTTAATACTGGAGGAAACAAGCATCTTTAAGTCCTTCCCCCCACCACCCAAATTGTGCCTACGACCTAAAGCAATAAATAGATTTTAATAACCCGAGTTGTATGAAATAATTTAGGTAATTGATTTAAGATCTTTGATTTATAGGACAAAGTTGTGTAAGATTTCACTTTTTACCAAATTATGAATAACATTTATTAATAGTTATGAATAATTTATATAAAAATTAATCACTTATTAATCTTAAGATTTTAATGAATTAAAATATATAATTAATTTAATATACATGTAGTAATTATTTTTGGGGTTTTTTTGAAACTTTAGAAGAAGATGGTATAACAGGGTCTTTATGTGCACTTCCATTGTCTGTGCACGGGTCTGCTTCTGCTCAAATGCAAATGATCAATACTGCTAAAATTGGAAAACAGGTATTTATGCTAATCTAAAAAATATATATTAGCAATGTTAATAATTATTATTATATTTTAGTAAACATTTTAAGTAAGTTTTAAGATTATAGTGTTTGATATTTGTTAAAAATAGTTTTTATTACTTATTTTAATAAATTTCATTATGCAGTTATTATGATTTTTGCGTGAAGCTATAAATACTAATGCTGTTAGTCATTTTTTACTATCTTGTAAAAATTATTATTTGAACTGAAACATGTTTACATGTACATTAAATTATATTTATTGATATAGTTATTTTTTCTTTAGGAAAAAAATGTTTGCGTTGTAAAACAGGCGAGTTTAGATTTTGAACATGTTAGTTATAAAGTGGCTGAAATTATTTGCAATCTAGAAGGTCACAAATTTTGGTGCTATAACGACTATGACTCTTCTATTGTTGATGTAAATATGAGTTAATTATGTTCAATTTACATCTTAATGATATTATATTTTATTAAAAATAATTCAAATGTTTTTTTTTTATCAGATTTGTCCATTAAATGGTGACATTTTAATTGTATTGTGCATAAGACTGAACACAGAAGAGGAGAAGAAACCCATACCTCTTTGTCAACCAGCAAATAGCAGGTATTTTGGGGTTAGGTGTGTTCAGGGCTAGATTTACGCATAAACTATATAGATCACAATATATCACATGACTAAAAAAAAAAAAAATATATATTAATGGTTCTTCCACATCTATTATTCAGTTAGTTTGTTTCCCACCCTAATAATAAACTAATTCAGTTTGTGCAGAACAAATGAAAAGTTATATCACAAGAGAGATAGATGTATAAACTGCCTCTAGAGAAAAGCATCATTAGATTGTTATCCTAATATCGTGAATGCTTTTCAAGATGTACCTGAGACCTGTCATTTATGGTCATCGACAGCAGTAGAAAAAGGTCATTTTCATAACTAATTTCATAAAGAACAGGTTTTTAACATCCACAACAGAAGAAAGACTCAGTGTATTAGCTTTACTTACCATTGAAAATGACATTTTACGACAGATAAATTATAAATATAATATAAATAGTTTCATAAATTCAAAGTTCAGGCATAAACTAATTAAAGTTTAAACACCAAGACTAAGTCATTTAAGTTATATTTAATATTTAGTTGATACAATTATTTTGTATTAGGTAAATTTTACACTGCAGTGAATTTATTTATTTTTATTTTTATAAACTCGGATCATAACAATATTTAGTGTTGAATAACTTAATGATTTTAATTTTTATATCATCAATCATTTGTTTTTTCTAAATCTTTTTTTTTTTGAAGAAAAAGTAACCCCCTACCCATTAAAGACTCCATTAATAGAGCTTACACCATAGGATGATCCTAGTAGCCTAAAAAACGTAAATTCGGCCCTGTAAGTGCTTAGCACATATTATAATTTTGGTGCCTAAAATGTGTGTATAATTTATTTAAATATATTGTAAATATTCACTTAGGGGTTTTGAGACAAAGTGTGTGATTCTGTGGAACCCTGAGACTGATACTTGTTACCTAGAGGCTTACTTGCAACTGGAACTAGTTACGGAGGATCCTAGTCAAACAAGTTGGAATCCAGCGCGTTTTGAGGCCAATATACTGCGCAAGGCATCCATGGGTTTCTTCAACGTCCCTACGGGCCGTCAAGTGAGATGTTTATCACATGAAGTCTGGTCTAAGCAAGTTGGTAATATAAGTGAGTATTTTTGTAGCATTATAAATAATTTACATAAAATTTCAGATAATATTTAGTAACTAATAACAATTTTTACTTATAATTATCTAGATCCACCTTTGCTTGAAATTACAGATGAAGATAATATGATCACTATCCTAAGAAACCGATTGGATGCGGTGGATGAAAACAATGTAATGGTGTTCCTCCGTCATAGACAGCCAATATAACTGTAAGAGCAGCAGGAGTTTATCTTAAGGTATATTAAGTTTAATTAGACTATCTCAATATTATTATTGAAAAATAAGTGTGTGATAGCTATAATTTATTTTTCAATAATTTACTTCAATTCATTTAATTTTAAGTTTTATATCTCATCAAATGTATAGTTATATTATACTTTACCTGTTTAATTTGTCTTAAGGAATTAGTCCCTTGAACTCATTTATTTATCGTTATTCTTTTACATATTCACGATAATTTAAAAAAATAATCAAATCTGTATTTGGTAAGACAATTAATATCTTTTACAAATAAATATTTTATTGTTTTAAATAATAAAGTTCAATGTACATTTTAAGTTAAATATTAATTATTTTATTTGTTTACTTTGAAAATTATTTAACCACTGTCATCTTTACTTAAGCTTAATTTCTATGTTTCTGTGAAATAATTTTTTTTTAAGGAATCAACATTATTATAGTTTAAATAAACAATTCAAAACTTGTAAAATTGTTCATATTTGTTTTTAGTCAATATCTACTATGATACATATTGTAGATATTTAAAGTACAAAAATATTATTAAAATTATATATACTATAATTTATTTTGTTATTATTGTTCATCTCCCATTCAGCTTTAAAATTAATTAAGTAAATAGTGTAGCAAAATTAAGTAAAAATTATTTATATTTAAGTATAGGTATTATTATTTATTATCAGTTATCACTGTTACACATAAAATGTCGAAAATAATCAAAATTTGTGTAGCTAATATGCCATGTATTATATTTATTTAATATTAATAATGCACAAATACAATTTTTAACAATAATGTTTCTATAGTCTACACAGCAATATTATATAGATTACACCCATCTTACATTATATTAAAAAAATATGATACTATAATCATTTAAACATTCTAATTTTATACTGTGATGATAAGATAGGTCTCGTGTAATATTATAATAGCCAACTGTGAATGATGATGATGTTTATGTGTAAAAAGTATGACTTGTTAAACATTTAACAAATTTAATTATTGACAAGATCAATATACATATAAGATATATGACTATATGAGGAACATACAAATTTAGGTTGCATGTTTATCATGCAATGTTTAGTTTTTTTTTTAAATATGATTACTACTCTTAAAACTAATGTACAAAAACTGTATTATTTTGTTGTACCTAAAATGTGTCTGAACAATTATGTGCAACAATAATATGCAAAATCTGCTATGTTGCCATGGGATTATATAGTAACCAACCATGGTGTGATGGCGGGTAATGCAAAAAAATAGTTTTAAGAAATTGTTATTACATTACTTATATGTATATTGTATACATTCAGAATCAACTTTACTTATATCATTACTATAATGTACTTTCTAATTACCTCAATATGTTTTTTTACGTGTATTTTTAATTAGTATTAGCCCAGTAAAATGTAGATAGTAAATAGTATTATTTTAATTCTAACATCTGTATTAGCAAAGTAATTATTTATTATATATTGTGTGCTGCTCCCGTGAGCACAATCATGTGTTTGAAAATGTACATCGCAGAGTTGATTTTACTCGAATCTTGAAATGTTTAACATATAGATATAAAGTACTTACAAGTTATAGCATTTCAATTTTTAAGGATGTACTATGCCTCTGTTTGATGTTTAGAAGGTGCTGAATTGTTTTTGAGTAGAAACAATTTTTTTTTTATTTTTTTTTTTGTGAAGTATGTTTTTTTTTAATTTTATTACTTACCTATTTTATCTGATGAGAATGTTCAATTATTGTAAGTTCCTTTTTGTGGATTGTTTATTTTTTATAATAATAGTCCGGAAATATTTATCTTTATTGCCTATTAATAAAAATAATATTAAATGTTACTATGAAATTTGAAAATAATAATATATAATATACCGAAAATATGCATATTAATTATATATTTTATTCTTTATTTATTGTTTATTTGATGGTAAAAAAAATATATATCTAAAACAAATAAATTATTTATTTTTCGTCTTACAAGCTATGATAAAAAATGATTGAATAATGACACTTATAAATTGTAAATAAAAAAAAAATCGCCTAAACTGTACAAATTTGGTTTGTGAGCCAATAGTCTCTTATTCCTATACGCTAATGTTTGGATGCATTAGGATTTGTTAAAAATAATAACAATTATATTTATATCTATTTACACAATACATACAAAACCATCGCGTACATAATATTATGACACTAAATTTCTATATTAAGTTATAAATAATTAGGTTTGTATTGTCTTGAGGAAAAGTCGGGTGTAGGCCAATAATCATTCCTGGAGTTTGGTCGATTCGAATAGACAATATTGTACACGCACTCCGTTTGGTTTTGATTTCTCGACCACGGACCATGTTCGCCCGACTTGTACGATTTATTGTAGTATAATTTATATTTATATTTATTATTTTTTTTTTACTTTTGAGCAACTAATTATTATTCGTAGTCTATTCACTGGCATTCGCTTTCGGTATCGCTTTTATCTGTAAACACGAATAAAAGACACAGGTCAAATGAAATTCACAAATGTTATTCAATCCTAACTCCGTTGCATCACCTCAGATTGGTTGTACTGTATAATTAGTTTTTTATGTCACTTTTCCGATTATCTTGACCAAAGCAATGTGCAAGGTACAACCGTAATCAAGGGGACCACGGAGCCAAAATAAATTTATTATCCATAATAATTATATTATAAAGATGTACAAAAACGATAATCATTGATTCTGTTCAAATAGAATATCATAATTTTACGAAACAACATTTTTTTACCGCATTTTATTATGATAAACTTAAGATCACGAGACGTTTTTAATAGGCTAACTAATATCATCCGACGGAGCATAATTATTAATGGTAATAAAATATCATACTACTCGCCTTTCTTTCCGTTGTAAGCGTGCCTCTTGAGTCTGTCATATAAGTCTTCTTTGTTGCCATAAATACTGGCGTTTGACCTGGCCAAGCTGTTCATCTTGCCATTGTGCAGACCCTCTGTTAACACACAAACATAATTTATAATAATGTTTATCTAACCGTCGAGATTTCTTAGCAAATGCACTATACGCACTACTGCAGATTAACATTATTAAATATCGTATACATCGTATTAAATAAAAATAAAAATAATATAGATATTCTGGATATTTTTTCTTCAAAATGTTTTACCTTTCATGTACGTCTCGTTGTAGAAGTTGGGCATCTCCCAGCCATCTTCCTCGTCGTCGTAGTAATGTGCGTACGTCGAGTGGTGAGACGGCGCTATGGACTCTGCGTACGGTGCCGCGCCGTAGTAGAAGTTGACCTGGGACCCGGTTTGGTCGTTAGTCTGGGCCATCAGCTTCTTGGGCTCTTTGACGCGCTCCGACCGAGCACAGATCATCCACACGAACAGCGCGATGACGATGAGGAACACGACAGTAGCCGCGATACCGCCAGCGATGTATGCGAAGTCAGACTTGTCTTCGCAGTGGGGTCCGATGAACGATCCGACACAACGGCACGATGGTTGACCACGTAGGTCTTTGACGCACGTGCCCTTATTCTCACAGTAGCCATCACAAACGTCTTTGCATACCTTACCGGTTCCGTTGAATCCGGGACGGCATTCACACTTGAAGTCGGACGTCTCAGGAATCAGCAGACAGTCGGCGTTCGCGTCGCAGTGCTTGCCTGCCACGTTCGCTTCGCACGGGTTCCAACATTCAGACTTGCTCGTCTACAATAAACGTGATTATTAAATATTATTTATTATAACATAACTTGTCAGAAACAACTCTTACGGCAATGGCCGTTGTCGTTTTGGATTTGGTATGATGGTATGATATACTTACGGCAGCCACAGTCTTGGTGCTCATGTTCGGAGGGCACGGCAAACAGTTGGTCTGCTGCGTGGCTGGTTGGTAAGTGCCCTTTTTGCACGAGATGCAACTGTTCTGGGTAGCGTTTAAGTATGTGCCTGCAATAACGTTATCATTCGCGGTTAGATGGGAGGTCCGTATCACACTAATATTATATTATATTGAGTAGGTAGCATTTTATTACCTGGTACGCAGACTGGCAACGAGCATTCTTCAATGCTGGAAGCACCCGATTGCTTGGTGGTTCTACCGCCGGGACATTGTTGGCATGCCGGTTCGACGCCTTGAGTTCGGTAAGTGCCCCTTGGACACGGTTCGCATTCTCCTTCGATGCCCAAGTGCATGCCGTCGGCACATTCATCTCGGCATTCCTGTAACAAAACGGGAATCAGATAACATGACAAAATGCACGTCTTGTATATGTATTATATATAATATTATAATCGTGTAACTAACCTCTTGGGACACAGCCTCTGTGGTCCGTGTAGTCTTGCCGAGGCCGCACAGAAGGCATTTAAAACTGCCTTCCGACGGCTGGTAAAAACCGTAACCGCAACTTCTGCACAGACCGGCCTCGTCGTCGTAATACTTGCCGGCGGGACACCTTTCTTTGCAGTGAGACGCTGACCTGGCACCTGTCGACACAGTCACTCCTTGCCTTCCTGCGATTGCTGGGCACACCGAACACTGCAACTGGCCGGATTCACTTTGATATGAACCCACTGCGCACGGTACACATTTTTTCGTTTCTTTTTCGAAGTAACTTCCCACAGAACACGGTACTGTAAAACGAAATGCATACGAGACGGTTGTCATATTATTGAACAAATAACAACAAAAAGTTTATGGCGGTTTCTTACCGCAGTCTGGCGCCATGACAACTTCGCCAATAGGGCAAGCGTAATCGGATTCCAAGTTCAAAGAAGCTGGGTCTGGAACGGTGTTTGGCAATATGTCGTGCACGTCAAATTGATCTTCTTCTAATATAAGCTTTTCCAATAATCTTTGAATGTTTGCTCTTTGGTTAGAGTTACTGTTGACCACAGGATCGCTGCAAAAACAAATTATTAGTACTCGATATTCGATATTCGTCCTAGAAACCATCATCGGTTAAACCAATAAATATTACTTACTTGATGGCGGGGAATGAAATTTGTACGGAGTATGTGTCACTGGCTTGCCTTTTTTCTCTAAAAAGGTTTAATACAATCATCTTTTAGTTTACAAATATATATTATTTATATGAAAAAAAAATCAATATAATTGTATATATATTTTTAAAACTTATAATACAAGAGCAATTTACCTTATTGCAATAGCAGAATCATTTTCATCATTTTCTACATTTCTCGTTGGTCTGGAAGATCGATGATCGCATTTTACATCAATGTTCAAATCTTTACACTCACGTGTTCCTTTAATAGAATACGAACAAAGGTTCCATTCTCTGTTTAACGTATTTATTGCATTTCGGACTTTTTGTCTCAGTACTCCTTGTCCCGCTTCGTTACATAGTACGGATGTAGGGAATTTCATATCGACCTTGAATACTCGTTGAGCTGGTTTAGATGCTGAACATGCGGGGTAGATTGTCGGGTAAGTAGGATCAATGGTAGGTCTCCAGAACCCTTCAGCACCACACGTGTAGAATTTCGGAACTTCTTGCGAAAACCTTAATCCTGGATTACAACTGATTTCACATACTTTGAACTGTCCACCGGATCCCCAGTCTTTGCATTGTTGTTTTCCACCAATTGGATCTGCCAAAGTTGGACAAAATTCGGCTAAAACCAAGTAAAATACATAAAACATTAATTTTGTGCCGAAGAATTTTGGAAAAGACTATTTAAGACTACTTACATAGGACGTATACTCTAAAAGAGCATACTGCAGCGTTACCAACTTCATCAAATGCAACATATGCGATGCGGTAAGTTCCCCATAAAAGTGTTTGGCCCGGTTTATGTCCGTTCTTTTCCTCAACCCTTACAACTCCAACATTATCAGTAAATCTCGGTTCGTCCCAATTAACAACTGCCGATCCATTTTTCGCAATAACCCAAAGATCACCTGGACAATATTCAACTTGGGGTGGTTTTTTATCAACTTGAAGTTGTTCGCAGTTTGGTCCAGTGTATCCAGCTGGGCAAGAGTGTTGACTGCATTTTGAAGGAACAATTCTTTCAACGCCCCCTTGGATATCATCAAAACCTGCCCACGTGAGAACCAATCCTTGGTAGAGTACTGGCTCGGTTCTACAATCACGTACTTGTTTCTGAACTTCGTTAGTGACATCAAGAGCTCGTCCCCAAATTTGTACTTTGTTTAACTGACCCTTGAAACCAGCCTCTGTAAATGTCTTTCTGTCCATTCTTGGTTTTCCTAATACAGCCCAACCGCTGAAATGGGAAAAAGTTTTATAAAATATGTTTTCATAAATTAATATAAAATTTAACTCACAATTCCGGTAACTTCCTTCCCGTTCCGTAACCTTCCATTTTACTTGCGATTAATCCTTCAGTAATCAATGTCAGTGTACCTTGATTCCAAACAATAGCAATGTGATGCCACTGACCATCGTTAATAGTAGTATATTCGTGGAAAGCCAAAAATACATCTTGAAGTTCTGGGAAAATTGATACCTCAACACCACTAGAGTGAGCTTGTATAAGTACTCGTTGACCCTGTACTACATGAGGAGATCTAAAAATAATTTCAAATTAATTTTATTTGTCATAAATACATATAAGTGATTATTGTTTAATTAAACTAACGTGACACTGTAAAGCGTGAAGAATATTCCTGATTCGTCTTTTTGTGCATATTGAACCCACATGGCAATAGTGAAACTATCTCTACCTCCCGTAAATTGGAATGGAACTGTTAAAGCTGCACTACTCAATGTCTCTTCTGGGAAACTAAAATCGTAATCAACTTGGATGGCTAAAATACAAATTTAACAATTACAATTGGCTTGGAACATTTTATAAGCGTATATTGTAATTTACTTTTTCTGCAATCATCTCCCGTCAAATTAAACGGACACTGGCAATAGAACTTATTAGTCAGGTCGATACAAGTAGCTGTAGGTGGACATGAGTTTTCTTTGCAGTCAACTATATCTTCATCACAGTTTTTGCCCATAAATCCAGGTGGACAGATGCACTTATACCCTGGCCCGTTATCAATACACGTCGCTCCATTTTTACACGTGTTAGCTTGACAAGCATCAAACTCATATTGGCAACCGATCCCATCGTAATCACTTGGACACGTGCAATTTAATCCAGATCCAAAGTCTTGACATCTACCTCCGTGCATACATGGATTACCAATGCAACGTTCTGGTGCAGTTTCGCATTGTTTTCCATCAGTTCCTGATGGACATCTAAAAACGCGGTAAAATATAATACAACAATATTTTTTTATTTTCACAGGGAAATATGTATACTTACACGCAGAAATAGTCTTGGAACAGATTTATACACGTCGCGTCGTTGAAACAAGGTTTACTTTGGCATGAACTTAAATCAATTTCACATCGTTTTCCAGTCCAGCCAGGTGGACATTGGCAAGAGAACGTGTTGACACCGTCGTAACATTTACCATTATTCATGCACGGTGATGAAGCACAATCGTCAATGTTCTTTTCACACATATTTCCGGCGTATCCAGGGTGACATACACACTTGTAATTGTTGTCTAAATCCAAACATTGCTCAGTACCTTCGGGACTACAGGGATCGCTTAAACATTCGTCAATTCCAGCTTCACACTGAAGACCTAAGTAACCAGGTCTACAGCGACACATAAATCCGTCCAACATATCAATACACGATCCTCCATTTTGACATGGTCCCGATGCACAATCATCGATCAAATGTTGACACCTTTTACCGGTATAGCCAACGTCACAAGTACAAGAATAACCATTCACCATGTCTGTACATTCTCCATCGTTTCCACACGGATTACTCGCACAATCATCAATGTTTATTTCACAAGCAGCTCCAGTCCATCCCGGATGACATACACATTGATGACTAAATAATTTATCAACGCACACACCATTCTGACATGGATTAGCCGCACATATGTCAATTTTTGTTTCACAACGTTTGCCTGTAAAACCTGGTGGACACGCACACTTGAAATCATTGATGAGATCAGTGCAAGCAGCTCCTAAAAGGCATGGTCGTTCTGCGCAGTCGTCGATGTTTACATCACAATGTTCACCTTCCCAACCAGGCTTACATTCACATTTATATCTGCCTTGTTTCAATGCAGTACAAGTAGCCGAGTTCTTACAGGGGTTTATTGTTTCCATGCAAGGATCAATCTATAAATAAATTAATAATTAACAATATAGTATTTAATCAGTTTTAAGAATTTTTTTTTATAATAACTTACCGTCATATCACAGTTTTGTCCTGTGTATCCACTACGACAGAGACACGTAAAGTTGCCTAATCCGGGTTCATCTTTACACATTGCTCTCTCAGGACATGTATCGTTCTTACAGTCAGACTTCTCTTCTTGACAATTAATTCCACTAAATCCGTTCTTGCACTGGCAGCGGTAACTTTGAGGAAGGTCTATACATGAACCCCCATTGAAACATGGTTGAGAAGCACATTCGTCTATGTCAATTTCACAACGTTTTCCTGAAAATCCAGCTGGACAGAAACATTGAATTCCATGGCCCAGAGGTACACAAAGTCCACCGTGTAAACACGAGCTTTCTGTGCAGACGATTGATTGACATTCATCTCGTCCCGCGGCTCCTGCGCCTTTGGTCCTTGTATTTGTAGGGCATCCCAGACATACAGTTTGTCCACTTGCTGCTTGATAGTAATTTGGAGGACACGGTGAGCAGGGCGCCAAACCAGTTTCTGAATACTGGCCAGGTGGACATTTAGCTGTAACGTTAAATGTATTAACACGTGCACATAAATTATGACAAAAAATTAATACGTACCTCTGCAAAAATCTTTATTTGGAGCAGAAGGTTGGTATGTAAACATGCTGGGTGGACACGATACACATTCTTTAAAACCAGAGGTAGGTGGTTCTGATGTATAACTATTTCTTGGACATTCGAGACAAGGAACAAGACCTGTCGGTGAATAAGTTCCATATCCGCATACTGGAATACAGTCTTTCAAACTCTTTGATCCCAACTCTTTAGTGTATGTTCCATTAGGACATTTCATACAAGCGCCTTGTCGAGCTGTATCTTGGTAATATCCACGAGCACATGGCATACATGATGTCTGTTTGATTCCAGCATAAGTTCCAGCCGGACAATGCACTAAAATAACATAAATTAATTAGAAGTTCGACTCGTATCATAACATCATAAATAATTATTTCTTACAGCATCGAGGTACTTGGTTAGTGTCCATATTAAGTACTTCGCCAATATTACAAGTGAATCCTTTCGACACAGATGATCTGAGAGCTTTCAATGGAGGGCATTGATTAGCTACTGCTGATATATTCAATAATGGTTCTATAGCAGCACTAGCATATGAAACACTTAGATCGAAAACTAAATTCAAAGTTGACCCACAGAAATCGTATAATTGAGGCTGTCTAACTTCTGGCAAAACTCCTAGTACAAAATCAATCTAAAGACAAAACAAATATATTATAAATGTAATAATTTTAATCTTGTACACAAATAATTCATAATATGTTTTAGTATAATATATTAAATAGATTAATAAACATACCTGTACTAAGTTTTCATCTAATAGTTGTGGTTTAGTATCAATGAATGATACATTCATGTTGACTTTAACAGCAGAACATCTTTCAGTCAAAATATCATTTAGAGGTCCATAATGTTGGCTTAAAATGTCAGCGTATTGTCTTAGACATAAAGACGGGACTGCTCCATTAGCACGATAAGTTACAGATGGCACTACATGATAATCAGCTTGATGTGTGTCTTCAGATACACAATCTGGAACAACTGAAGATGGTGACCATAGACTTCTTTGTTCGCATGTAAATGATTTTGTTGGTTGGCCGTCGGTAAATCTAAATCCAGCTTTGCAAGTAGCTATACACTCCAAACCACTGTCATCAGTTGGCAGACAATTCAATGCTCCATTTGATGGTGGTTTAAGATCCCAATCGACACAAGGAGTTGCTTGTACAGAAACCTGCAATTAATATTATTATAATAAATAAGGGATATTTTTTTTTAATAACACGCATTTTTTACAATTTTTTTTTTATTTTTAAATTAATAATATTGGAAATTTTACCTGGAAATAACACGTTGCCTTATTTCCAAATTTATCTGCAGCTGTCACTGTTACATTTTCAAAATCTCCAATAGCAATTGAAGCTCTGTCTGGATTAAATGTAAGCGTGACTTCACCAGAAGCGTCCGATACATTAATTCGTCTACGAGTTTCATTAAAGTTGACAACATAATTGTCTTGTTTGTTCACTAATTCAATAACATAGCTCTGGGGACAGCTCAATTGTGGTGGAGTTTCATCTAAGAATAAGTTATACATTTTATATCTAGCATTTTTTGTTTATTTATTTTATATTTTAATATTATTTATTTAGTTTTACCTGAAACAGTAATGTTTATTTCGCAGATGGCTACGTTTCCGTCAAAATCAAATGCAACATATTTTACTGCTGTGTCTTGGAATGTATAGAATGGTAATTTAAAACTTTGTGGTTTTACTTCAAGTCTTGCAATGCTACCACTGTTGTCGATTGGAACTGGTTCTGTCATATTAACTGGTTCTATTCCATTGGGTCCCCGACGTACTATGATCGGTTGAGTTGGGCAATTTTGGAATACCGGAGGTTCATTATCTAAACATTTTTTATTTTAGTTTTTTTACTTTTATTTTAAATGATAAATGTTATATCAATAAAACTTACCAACACACGGTGAATGACCATAATCAAAACCTAATAAAGGTTCAACTTTTGGTTCTTCACAACCCATCAATTCAAATTTCAAACAAGCATTATCCATATAGCTAACAATTCCTAAAATATTACATAAGTTATATTTTTTATGTATTTTTTACAACTGATATTAAATTAACAACGAGTAATATTTCAAACATACCTAAAATGACAAATCTTGCTTGTACATATTTAGGTAAAGTAATCATAGCCAGTTCACCAAAGTTTCCAGGATCTCGCATTGTTAAATTGAAGTTTGGGAAGTATACAACGAAATTTTCTTTTTCTTCTTGTTTATAAAAGAAACGAATTTCGGTCGGACGTCCTACAATATCATTAGTAACTACACCTTTCACAAGGATGGCCTAAAATAAAGCTTTTATGTTAATGTCTATAATTATTTATTAATAAACTCAGAATGTTTATACCTTGACTCTGTATACTTGTCCTAAGTCCACACTGACATAAGTGAATGCTTCTTGTTTACCACACCAACCAGTAACTGAATTCAAACGAATATTACGAGCTTCATAATTTGGCCTAAAAATAAATTTTATTATTTTTTATTTAAAAATACAAAAAATTAAAATATGTTTTACCTTTCTGATGTAGCATTAATAGCTGAATCTGGAATTCTACCGGATGTCAAACCTAATGGTTTTATAACCTTACATTCGGGCTCTCGCATACATGTAATAGGTCTTGGATTAATTAATATGTAGCCTGGCTTATTACAACCAAACTGTACTTCAGAGCCTTGTTCATAACTAGTTGCTAATTGATAACCATCTGTAGGTCTTCCAGGATCTTGACACACAGGACCTTCACATCTTAAATCTCCGAAATCCCAAACTCCATTTGCTTGACAACGCACTACATTATCGTTCTTGTCGGTCTGTCCAGCAAGCTTAAATGTGTCTTGACAACCGAAGAAGAAAGATGATTGATATCTCGTATCTTTGAAATTTCCATACTCAGCCCCAGCTGTAGGCATTGGTACACCACAATCTACTCTTGGACACGATGGGGTTGCTCCAGATAACCAATATTCAGGGAAACCCTTTAAAGATTTGAAATTATATACAATTGTATTATTATAAAATATTTCATTTAGACTTACCGGTTTTGGATCATAAACACATTGTCTAAAGCCAGAAGTTGCTGTTCCTCGAAGGGTTCGTCCTGGGTTTTCACATTTTAACGTAACATTTTCTTTGAATGGCACGAGTATTGCTTCTTTTTCAAATCGACTTACTTTAAGACCTTCAACCTTATCATCAGGAAGCGATACACATTTTGCGACTGTAAAAAATTATGTATAAAGGTTATAATGTGTAGATAAAAATATCAATGTTAAGTTAAAATTACATTGGCATTGAGGTACTGTTCCATTCCATGCTCCAGTGGAAGTACATAAAAGTGATGCTGATCCAGCCATCACGTATCCGAATTTGCACTGGAAGTTTACTAAATCTCCAAAATGATAAGATTCTTTTGTTGAAAGAACCATGCCATTTTCAGGTGCTTGTAAATTGGGACACATAACTGGAACACAAGTCTTATTTCTTTGGTATACATCACCATCTCTTTCTCCAGATTCAAATTCATTTATTGCAAATCCAGCAGTTCCATTCTTTACATACAGTTCATATCCAATATTACAAGAACATGCATAACTTCCAGGACTGTTAATACATTTTTGTTGACATCCACCATTGTTAACTGAACATTCATTTATGTCAACACAGTCTAATCTAGTACAACCAACTAACTCAAGTTTTAAACAAGGAGCAACTACGTAATCTTGTATTTTCAGTTTAATGTATTGAGCTTCAATGGGCATTGGGAAATTGAGTACTGATAAACTAGGTTCTAGGACGCGGAATTCCACTGGGGTACCATCGGGATTAGTGTAATCCCTGAATACATCCGTTAAATTGTTTGAATATTGAATCCTTATAGCAGATGAGAATGCAATTTTGTTAGATCCTCTCATTACACCTTGTGATCTAAAGCCTCTTATTACTGTTGGTGCTTTTAAATCAATCAAAACCCAGTTATCACCAGGTTCAACATTTGTACCGCACCATCCACGCATCGTATTTAATCTCATCATCTAAACATGTATGAAACATATTTTATATAAATGTACATATTATTTTAACGAAAAAAAATGGAAAATCTACCTCTTTAGTAAATGATGGTTCGGATCCAGATACAGTGATAGAATCATCTGAAATTCCTCCACTAATCAAACCAAGATCCCCAACTGGTCTACACTCCATAGTGGGTGCAAAACCAGTTTTGCAGCGGCAATGAAAACCACCTAAGCTATTGACACATTCTGTCGATGACAAATCACATTGACTAGCGGCACATTCGTTAACATCTAATTAACAAAATAAATATATATTTGTATAATTATTAAAATAATAATGCACGAATCGTGTAAAAACAAAAAAAAATTTAATTTACCTTCACATTTCGGTACATTAGAGAAAGTTTGGTTAGCTCCACATTTTATTATCGATGGTCCACCAGTAAGTTTGAATCCTCGATGGCATTGTACACGAGCTTCATCACCATAAAAGTATTTGCGAGTTTGGTCAATAACGAATCCATTATTGATTTCAGGTAGTACTGGACACTCCGCACCTATAACGTTAAACAGTCATAGTCTTAAATCTCGGTTATTATTTCAAGTATATTAAAGCTTACGAGAACAAACTGGAACTCCACTAGACCAGGTTCCATTACTCATACAAAGTACTACAGGATGTCCTGACCGAACATATCCTGACTCGCACTGAAACCGAACTATGGTTCCATAGCTTCGTCCGCCACCGTTTAAAACCGTAAAATTGGCGTGTGGTGTTTCCGGAAGTGGTGGACATTGAGAAGCTACACATTTTTAAAAAGGCTGATTAAAAAATCTCTCTATATACATAAAGTTGATATTTGTTCACTTACCCAGACATGTCGGTAATCTTTCCCATCGCCCATCTGCAAGACACGATACTTTTTCGATAGGCTCATTGGTTGGGAAAGCAAATCCTGCATAACACTGATACATCGCTTGACCACGGTAAGTAACATTGGTTGAGCCGGTTGAGAATCCATTGTCAATTTGTGGAACGGGACCGCAATACACCTCTATATTATAGAAAAATAATATTAGTATATTAAAACATTTTATTTAATAATATTTGACTTACCTTGACATTTTGGAATGTAGGAAACTGACCAATTACCACTAATTAAACATTCAGTAGTAATTTTTGATTTTCCTGTTGCAAACTCTTGTCCTACAGGACACGAGAAAGTTACAGTTGTTCCAAAAGCAGTATCTCTGTTTGATTCTAATGCTCCTTCACCAGGCCTCAATGTAGGACAATCTAAGAATATAAATTAAATAAATAATGTTAAAATTTGAAATTTGAAATTTGAAATTTAAAATTAAAAATTAAATCTAACCAGCTGAGAACGTTGCATGCCATCCTTTTTGATTGTGTAATGCATCTGTTACAAATCGTACTAACATCTCTCCACTGGCCGCTGTAAGTGTAATCTTAGGAGGAGTACTTCCAGTAAAGCCATTATTAGGATGAAGTCTTAGTCCACTAGTACTTGCCCCATCATAAACTTGTACGTAATCAGATTGATGTAATACAAAAGCATCAAATTTCAGTGATAATGGACTCATAGTAGGATTCTTGATTTTAATGAGGCATTCTAAATTGCTTGGGTAATTTGATAAACCAAAAGTAGGTGAAGCAATTGTGCCATTAGCTGCGGTTATCGTGGCTTTACAACCTTGTGAGTACTTAATTTTGAACCCTTTTTTGCTGTCACCCAAACTTGTTTTAAAGTATAAATACATTTGGTTTCCGGTAGACATTAATAACCTTGGATTGTTTTCCAACGATCCTGTTAAACGTCCAATTGGTTGACTCTTTGGTGAATCTCCATCTCTAATCAATACAAAATCTCTGTTTTGTTGTAATTCTAAATCTTCAATCTAAAATTTAATATTTTATGTAGTTAAAATTAAAAAAATTAATTTTACAAAAAATAAAAAAATACCTCGAGAGTAATTATTCTTCCAGCTTGAGCAGTAATGGTATATAAGCATTCTAAACCACCAGGATAATTATTAGGATATCCGGGTGAAGTCAAAGGTTGTGGTTGTGTTGTTGCTCTTAAATTACCACCACAAATTTGAGGTTCTGTTTTCCACGAAGCCCTTTAAAATAAATATTGATAAATCGTATTTTCATGATAAATTTAGTTGTATAACATTGTAATATTTACCTAAAACCTTTACGTTCTACTGAAGCATCGGAACTAAATTTAACAATCATAAAATTGGAAGCGGACACAAACATTTTGTTACTTAAATCCATTTTTCCTGAAAGTGTTGCTAAATTAACCGCCTTGTCTTCAGTACGGCCGCCAACAAGAATTTGAACAGTATCAAATGACTTCTCCGTTTCAAATTCTTGGAACTAATAGTAAAAATATATTTAGTAAAAATATATATATTTATTTGTTGTTATGAATTTTCTTCAAACCTGTAATAATATATTGTGGCCTTGTGGACCTTCCAATGTCCATTTACAATTAGATAGGGCTTCATATTTATGTGGATAATTGGGAGATTCAACTACGTCACCGCTGTTAGCCATATAATAGTGGCAGTTTGAAGAGCAGTCCAGTTCATCTGACCAATCACCACAATCATTCTGCTTGTCACATTTGAACGCTGAATTGATGCAACGCCCATTTGAGCAGTGAAACGAGCCTTAATAAGAAATTTTAATTGCGTGAAAATAAAATTACGTTAGAATTAAACTATCTAAAAATCTAACCTGTTGGACAAGCATTAGCTCTGCACAAAAATGGTAATAGGGATTCACACGTTTGTAACTCCCACGACTGTTGTTCATCAGTAACTGTCACATCTACGCATTCTCCAGACGAAGGATCGGGTTGAGATAATGACCAAAATCCTAAAGTAGTATTTAAAATATAAAATAATCGTAATGTCAACTAGCAGTGTTTAATTTCTGAAATTTACCGGAATACTGTGACACTAAAACTCCACCAGCATATTCCAAAGTATTCGTTCGAAGATCGTCTAACGAAGCCAATCCCAACCAATATTTCTGGTTGTTTCTATCTACTGGTCCTAGACTTCTCCTCGCCAATGACGCAGTGTAGTTGTTTTCCGTGTATGACTCAATTAATACTAAGTCACTGCCATATCTATACAACAGGATACAAATTTGTATAACATTAAAGAACTATCCAAACGTACCATTCTAGTTTGGTCATAAATACCTGTTGCACAGTTGTGCTGCATTTTCCCATGAATGCTTTATGCTGAAAAACTTGTAACAATGAAGTCCTTTGAGTTCCCATCCTATAACAAATCAATGAAATAAATTGTAATTAATCTGCGCATTAAACATACATAGAATAATTAATGAGTGCATGCAATAAATTATTATAGACAAATATCATTAAATTGCATCAGATACGTTTCAAAAAATAAGCCGAGACAGCGATATCGTGGTAAACATAATGAATATATATTCTATAATTCTATTCACTGTAATGTAATATATGAATGCCTGAGACCGCCGTATTGCGATATTGCATACAACCTCTTTAATAGAATTCTAAATGCAGCACCTATATTATATCGTTTCCAAAACCATTGAGACGTGAGATAGACAGGTTTTGAATGTAAAACTAATAGGTATAGGTATCATAGGCAATGATACCTGCGGTTTTCGATGTATCTGTGCCGGTCTATTGAAACCGAAACCCCGCGGCTCTAAATAGAGTCGAAAAACGATACAGTTTCCATCATCATGACTGAACGAGATTGATATTCAATGTGACACACATTCGTCGTGAAAGAGTTGCAGCAGCGTAGCACGTATGTAGAACTATAGTGACTACTAATACCAGTATAATATAATATATATATATATAAAACGACGTACTTCCATAAAACAGGAATAGCTGAGTATTCCTTTCCATTTATAATTTTTTTCATAACAATTTTTTTTTGTATTATATATATATACATTGTTCGTTTTCATTCGGTGAAACTTTATGAATCACGTGCGCATTTGCAATAGAAATTGAAACTAGTCATCGGGTATACGCGATACTGGGTTTTAGGTCAGATCCTCGTTGACGTTTTTCAGAACATACCAATAGTCTATGTTTTGTAAACACTATTTTAAACTTGCAGTCAATGACCAGCAGAGAAATGTCGAAAACCATGACAATAGCCGCAGTAGTAAGTATACAAAGTACCCGCCCAAAACGAAAACAATTGGAATGATAATAATATGTAATACGCATTATTATAATATTTACTATTTAGTGCGCATAATAATATAATATTTGTATGTTACTCGCGAGACAATCGTTTAAATAGGATATAGGCCCACATATACACACGCACGTGCACCGCGTGCTGCGCCCTCCATCAACGTATAAAACTATAGTTTTAAAGATTTTTAGAAAGTAATAATGACTCCAAATTAGGCAAAATAAAACAATATACTTAGTTACAGGGATTATAATAGAAAATCGATAGGTAGTTTAAATTTTAATTTTTACTTGTATTTTCAACGCCAGACAAACACAATTGATCTTATATAATATATCTTATAAGTACACTTAGAACTTTAGTTTTTTTATTAGCTTGATAAAAGTGTTGCCTAATTGAAGATTAACCAGTAATTTTCATTTGCAGTTCCCACACATGACACGATCGTGATGAACGAACGTAGTACAATACATGTTTATTTTACTTAACTATGTATTGTAGATAAATTGTAATGTAAGTACAAGTATGAAACCGGAAATCAAAATAACAAAACAAAGTATTAACTTTCACATAGGTCACAGAAGCGTACAATTTTACCGATAAACAATCAATTATACATTAATATTGTAATATTATACGTCGAGTCTAAAAATATGATTTTAGTTATAAACTTATAACTCTGATGACTGGTGTACATCACCGTTTTTGTAAAGAAATAATAATAAAAAATTGAATTATACCATTTATTCTAAAATACAGCTTTTATTATATTATTATTAGTATATTTTAAAACCAATTATTATACAAAGAAATGAGAACGTATTTATTGATTAACAGTGGCCTAATTGTTCGGTTCTAATCAATTAGTATAAAAGATAAAACCATAATATTGAAATTTCACTAGAATCTCGTTTGGTCAACTGTTAAAAAATAACAAATATTTGATACGAGAACACTTTTATTATACATTACAACATGTCAACATACAGTGTAAATCATATTAATAATACCAACATATACAATATGTATAACTTATGTATCTATAATAAAATCATATAATATATCACAGAAAACGACTATAGAGACGTTCTGACGAACTTGTATTCACAGCCAGTATATTATTTATCTATGGTCAGTGACGTGGTAAACGACATTTACTAATGAAATTTCTTAGCCCTAGAAATTTATCTTAATGAATTTAAAAATTAAAATTTGTATTAATATTAAAATATTAATGACCTATGTCATATAACAAAATTTCTAAATTATCATAGAGCTTTCAATTATATATTATGTTGTAGGGAGTAGCGAGTGAGTCATTTATTGAATACTTTCTTAATTTAAAGATGGAAGATACCTGCAGCATGCAGTTTTGACCTTAGTAACTATAGGTTCTTATTACATATTGCATTCAATATATATTTTTAAAAATTAATTAACTTTTGTGATTACCAATTTAGTAATAGGTATTTTATTGTTGCAGTATCATTGATTTTATAATTTTATATTATAAAATATTAACACAATAGTATTATAGAATATTACTTATTACTACACCTGCGCGCGTAATGAAATTTAAAATATTGTGTATAATATAATATTATAAGTATTAAACTTATATAATGTAGCGTAAATACAACATTAAATCATAATAAGGTGGAGAAAATGTACAAGCCGTTATCAATTATTGAATTATTATTATTATAATCAAAAAATAGTGAAATCGATACTACATCAATAAATGTAAATTTTTTACTCGATACTAAACTTAAATGTATCCTATAACAGGGTGGCAAATTATTTGAACGTTATATGCCGAAATTACCTTTTTTTATCGAGCGTATACTATGAAAAATATTATATATTATATTATATTCAATATTATAAGAAAAAAATTATCGTAATTTTATTGTATAATGAATGTATTAATATTAAAAAGATTAGTTTATATACCTACTACCTACATAATATAATAACATAACTTTGTTAATTATATTTATTTTCTTAATGTGATTTATTTTTTATTTTTTAACACTTGATGTCAATTCGTTGATATTTGGTTTATAAAAATATTTTAATTTTTCGCATGCCATGTATTTATCATCCCTGTCCTATAGAATATAAACATTGAATACAGGAACCATAGTTTCTTCCCTCTCTCTAGTCCTAGGGCTAGGGCCTACATCGGTATTCATTTTTTAGCATTCGAATATAAATACACTCACACACACACACACACACACACACATTTTTATATATAGTATCAATTGAAATCGATAAATCAATGAACCGAAGACGATGAAGGGGTCATTTGTCTGCAAACAGTGTAAATCTATCTACTTTATATTATACACTTGTATATTCACTCCCTCTCATAGTCACATCACATCTCCTATTTTACTCTTGTGATTTATAAATGTATATAATATATCATGTTTTATATGTACAGTAACAATAATGATAATGACGATGATATTAATAAGTCGCGCGGTAGGTAGGTACCGTAATTACTAATATACCATAAACGCTCATATTATATTATATATAATATTATGTATTACGTACAACCGACCGCGGTCGACTCGTCGTTCGCGCGTGCGAAATATATTCACTCATACGGGCGCTACGATAATAATATTATACTCGCGGCTTTCTCCGGCGAACGATTTTGGCGGCGGTGCAGCGGATAAACATCGATAATAGCCGAGGCCGAGACCCCGCGTTAGCAGCGGGCCGGTTACCCGCGTTGCGTCGGTCGGATGCGTCACGATCCGCGACGCGCATCTCCGTCGATATATGAGAATAACGTATATATAATTAATAATAACATGCGAACACGGCGACCGTCAAGCGTTCGTTACGCAATAGCGGACCCGCGGAAATAAAAGATGGGCGAACGCTTAAACTACCTAATGCGACTGCTTTGTGCACTTTTCGTCGGGTCAAGACTTAACGCGTACAGAAATACCGGATGCCGTATTACCCGTGATGTACTAAACGCGAATGCCGATTCGAAAGTCGGTTTATTCAACTATTACATCGACAACGAGAAGAAAAAACGACAATCGGCGACTTCGAGTTACATTGTACACCATAGACGCTAACGCGCGACTTTCGACCTCTTAGGTCTAAAGCCACGCGTCGTCTATCGTGTGGCTTTTATCGTATTCTGATTGGCCGTGCTAATTACGGTATTATTCGCTATGACCGTAATCTACCAATACATTTGCGGAATATTGTCGAACTCGACTTTTGAACACAACGCACAGGGCACAGCAGACGGTGTACTCAGCTATAATCTGTTACCATAACTATATTATAATTTATATATCAATTATATATCGGTGTATGCGTAGATCTGAATCGCCCTTGAATGTGGTAAGTCGCTGTCGTCATATGAGCTGAATAATCTGCACCCACATTGCGGTTGCTCGCAATACGAGCAGTGTAATATGGATACTGCAGCAGTTCTCCGGTGATGCGAACGCCAATCCGGTTTCGGTGCAGACGCCGGGTCGGTCGGTCATAATAATATATTATATTTACAATATTTACATAATATCACGTTGTTGCAATTCGCTGACACTAATACATAATGATAATATATTGATATGAATATCGATATTATTCCGTGTTCACTGCCCAGCAATAAAACCGATAAATAAATGTCCACGAGTCACGACGATTACGCCGCGGGTGTAGGTACTGCTGTACACAGTCTGTAGGTATATGAATCGCAATAATTATGTGTGCGATTGAAATATGTATAGCTAATTTGATAGCCTGTCAGTGTTTAAAAGTGATTTTACCGTATATATTTTGAATTTACCGCACATTTATAATAAACATTTTGAGTTTTCGCTCCATATATTCGTAGCCGCAGACGCGCGAAACACATTTTTTATAATAACGGTTTGAAGCGTTATAACCTAATTTAAGCTATTTTATGCAGTATATGCACAGACGTTATTACATATTGACCTGCTGTATAGTGTATTAGTGTGTATACACTAAGTAGCTCTTTAATCGCATATTTTTTTTAGACATAATAACTGTATCACATACCTACACTATATACTAGTACTTAGTAGGTATAACGTACAGTAACACTGTATTATAATACATATTATAACTATACTATAGTGACTTAATTCTTACAGTACCGTCCAGTTTTTCGTTCATCCTATTGGACACGCAATTATTTTGGTCGCAGTGTCTTATTAATTGATTTTATTCGCAAATCGCAATGCAACAATTTAAACACTCGCGTTATATAGATAGATTTTAAATACAATACAGAACGTTCGAACTGTATGCACGAGGAAATATCTATGCCGTAATAGTAATTATATATATACACATTATATTATTATAGGTATCTTATTCAAACACCCGCCGCGCTACTACCGTCGAAAATGCAACCGTATTTAAGTAACTCGTGTTTTGTAAATTTAGGCGAGCACAAGCATAACAATGCGTTTACGATTAAATATAGGATTTTTTTAGGTGTTTCGGTATTTGTTTGTATCTATATCTAAACGTCTACTATAATTTATTGAGCAGAACAATTAATACGGCACGACACGTTTACCGTGTATACGGTGTATACCTATATCAAATTATATATACAATAATATACACCGTTACAATTATTATAGTGATGAACACAAAATAAAAAAAAAAGATTTGTATAGTTGAAAAACACACTATAGCAGTATAGCGTTATAATTAACGAATGTAATTTTTTACAACGATATATCAACTATTTTTTTTATAATATAATATGTTGTGTTCAATGAATATAGTTTTCTGGGATAAATACCGTTATTCTTAATGATGTACAAATTTATTCAATTTAATTTGAGGTCAATAAATGTGATTAGTTGTAAAAATAAAAACGTATAAAATATAAACTTTACTTATCCATAAAAAATATTTTTTAGGTACACGTTTTTAAAACATCCATTTAAATTTTAAATTTATTGTTCAATCATGTGTATATTAATATTATTTATGTTTTATAATATCTCTCTGTTTTCCGCTATATTCGTTTTACTTTTATTAGAATAACAAAATAAATATCAAAAATAAAAAATATAAAATAGATCAGCAGAGGCAATAGTCATACAATATATATGTATAAACATCCACCGATTAACATTTTTCTGTACTTATCGTCTGTGACACGAAATAATTACAATATAAGGTAGGTCCCGAGAGGCAACGGGAACGAATAATAATGTTAGCCACTCATTTACTACGAGGCTCCGGGCTATTTTTCATGTTCGAAATATAATATAATATATATTATATAGTACCTACTATACCTATACATAGTGTTGTTTGGCTCCCGCAGACATTTCACATAGCTTTAAATATATGGCTATTGGCCAGTCAAAATTATTAATTCGATTATTATATATAGCTGTGGTAGTATCATTGGCATCAACGTTAAATAGTATAAAACGACTTGCTTACATACGGACTCTTCTCTCTTTCTCGTAAACCTATTTATTTATGAACATAAATTGTATATTTCATTTGATATTCAAATGGAATGCTTATTTTAAAAATTACTTTTAACTCAGAATGCTTTGAAATGTAGACAAACGATGGATCCCGTAGAAATGTATTACGTGCTTGGCGAATTAATAAAATGTAGTAGAAAGCGTTACTGTAAGTCTTTTTTTATAATTTACGAATATATGATTAACAATTGAATAGAAATTTATTATGCACAAATGATTATTAGGGTTTTATAATTGCAAAAAGTAATAATTGTATAAGCAATCACTATTACTATACATTGTAGTATAATGGTCGTCTGCAAGCGGTACTATGTTATTATTATGTTTATTCCATTTATAATACTTTGATTTTTGATACCCATAATATCGGGTGCCTATACTATTCACGGAGCCCCGTGTAATGTACGGTTTATTCCACGGCACTAATTACATTTACAATATAAATTGTGATAATATAAGTATTTATTTTATATTAGTATCTAACTATACTTTACTCAAGATGTCATGAAATGTGCGATAAAAATTATAAAAAACGATTGACAGAAAATGTATTAATGACAAAAATATACTGAAAATAGATAGTTTCGTGAAGTTAATTACAAAAAAGTAAATTGTAATTATTAATTATTTTGTATAATAATATATTATAAAAATAAAACCAGTTTAGAATAACTGTTTTCGAAACACCAATTTGAATTTTTACTAGGTGTACACAATATACGAATCTTTTTTAACTAGTAACTAGTGAGTTTCAATACTCATAATGCAGTACAAATAATTTTATTTAGTACTTAAAATTTCGAAGGTATATATTATTAATTTTTATATTTAAGTACCTATTTATAATTATATATTATTGGTATCACTAATAGATAACTAATATTTATAACTATTATATAGTTATTATATTACTTATGTTAGTATATAGTGCCTATAATTTATTGTTTGTATGGCAATAATTATAAAAACCTGTAGGGTATAACTGTTTTTAAGTATTAAATAGTAATTATTACAAAAATATTTCCTAATACAATATTATTCATTTGAGTTAATTGTTATAAGATTGTACTATGTTTAGCGGTGCACTGCAAATATAAAATTTGTGGAACAAATAGTAAGATATCATACACAATAATTATATCCAGTACTAACTTATCTATAATAAAGCTAAATAGATATAATACATATAGGTACTCAGATACTTGTTACTTGTATAAAAACCTATTATCAATCTACAGACGATACTCAGGTATTATGATATACCTACCTACCGGCTACCAGTTATAATATGATAATACATTACATACGTAACGAAAAACGATTAACATTCAATACTGTTTGATGAGAATCGAATTATAAATATAAATAATAATGATATTCACGTAACTTCGTGTTATTTATAAATATAATAACCGTGGTACCGGTATCCTCAAGTCTATTCGGTGAAATCGATTCGTGAACGATATATTATAATTGCTCCGTAGTTAGTAGTATTAAAAAACTATATTAGCTGCCAACAGACGCAGTCACGTTTTAATTCGCAAAAGCTTTTCGTATAGTTATTGCAGTTTACATTATATTCAGATATTATATACACCGTGATCGATACGCTCGGCGCGAATCGTGTCTCAACCTTATAGTCTGTTACTCTGTTACCTACATAATATTATAGAAGAACACCGAACAAGTGGCAACAATTTAGTATATTTACGTTCTACGACCTATCTATAACCTATGTTGTTAATCGTTATGAATTATACTATCAGGGTTCCGAAAATTGTTAGAATCACACGGTTTTCTTGAGATGCTTTTGATTTGCATACATAAAGTATATATATAATTATTGATGTACGAATGAGGAATATTACCTATTACCTTAAAAATGAGGCCACTCATGTATTCCTCTAAAAAGGTCTTTTCAAAAAAAAATATTTTGGGCTCATGGTTATTTTAATTTTTGACACATGCGTTATTTAATAACTAGATTCTAGTTATTTTTAAATAGAATAGCATTACTTATTGTAAACATTTTTTCATTAATGTTGGACATGGAACGGAACTTGGAGAGAGGGGCAAAGTCTTATAACACTCATGTTTAAATGCTTTATGTAGTAATAATACATATTCAACGCGTATGAGTGTGTGTGCTCCCTCAAACAGCGCCCCTGAAGGTGATGATATGCCCGTTGTATTCGAATACACAACAATTGTGCAGTCGTGAAATATACATCATAATTACTATTGTATATAATATTATATTCGTGTGCACGATATTAGCATATAGGCTTATTAAAAAGAACCGTGAGTTCGCGTACCAACCTATACAACATATTATATCAGTATAGTATGAAAAATAAAAACTTCTATATATACATGCGCAATCTGCGGTTTTTCGAGATTGGAACGTATAAACAGCGCGATTAGCGAAAAATAAGTGAAAAAACGGTAACTGCAAAATGTATTTACCATACCACACTATACCACCATGCCGTGTATGAACCATAATAATAAACGTTTTATAGTGGTGACGAGTCGGTCACGTTCTAGAGGTAAAAAAGCTAAACGAAAAATGAAAAAAAAATATTCACATTCACGTCCCGATACTAAACATTATATATATATACACATAATATTATATACTCGTATATACCATACATATAATATTATGTAGGTACAGAATTTTTTCGACCCATCGTCGCCATCGTGTTTTCAAGCAGCTCTCGCGGGTTTATCGTCGTGGTCGATATAACTAGGCACCGTGCAATATAATACATATATAATAATAATATTACGGCGATCGTTTCGAGATTTAAATCGATCATTCGGTACTTCGGTAGTGCAGGCAAGCTGTATACTCATCTTCGGGGCGAATGTGCCCTGTAGAGTTTGAGGGGACGGCCGCCCCCCGTCGGGTATAATAAGTATGGCCGACGAATGTATAGTTCTTTGTGTCACATGTCCATTATTCTTTTATAATATCCGTGCGCAGGGCAGACATATTGGTACATCGTTGATATTATATTGCACGTACCGCAGAATAAAAACGAAATGTTTACGTTATCATCGAGTCGTGCAGATGAGTGTTATATCGCCGATGGACTCGGCATCGCAACTGCAGCAATAACAGCCGATCAGTTGAAGTATTTTACAACGTGCAAGTATATTTTTAATATTTATCTGCCGAGACGTGTACCCACACGGCTACACATGGGTTAGTATACCGACGACGTCATTGTTTCATTGTGTCGGTCGCTGTTCACGTGAGTATATACTATATAGGTACTGTATCCGGTCATTGTGCGGTCTGTATGCGCGTCGGTCGTATGGTGCAGGAGAAGAAGACGACGCGCGTTTCGCTTTGAACCACCGACGCGACCTTCGCCTCCGTACGGTCCGAGACTCGACAATAAAAATATTATATATACATCACACACGTACTATAATATTATTATCGTAACTAATTTTACTTTAGCTCAGCCCTTATAATAAAAGGCTTATATTGTATTTTTGTATTTTCGTCTCATCGTTTGTTTGTTTTCCCGGACGTTTGCCCCGTCGTCATCATTATAATATATTTATTATTAATATTATATTATTATAATATATTGTTATCGTCGTCGTACAAAACATTACGCTCTACGGTCTACGACAATGAACACACGTTGGCGACAACGGCTCGCGCTCGTTCTCGTCCATCACGAATTGAATTTAGGTTTTCTTGTCCTCGCGGCTCGCCGCTCGCCCATTCTGTGTACTGCAGCCACACAGCTCACATCGTTCACTATAGTATAATTACTGTATTATTATAATGCATCGTTATTGATCGGCTGATGGCTCGCGCTGTCCGACGACTTCGCCGTGTCTATTAACCACCCCACCGTCACCCGCCCACTAACCCGATGTCCAATATTATTATCATATTATATACATAAACTATGCTCCACCAGCGATTAATTTAGTTCCATTCCATTAACTGTGGGCATAATAGTATTATTTTAATAAGTATTACAGTTTACATTCGGTAATAATGATATAATTTATTAGGGATACTATACGCGCCATCGCCGAACTAAACAACCGTTCGATACCTATATAAAACCGTGTATAATATTATAGAATGCGTTAACATTTTTAAAACATTTTTTTGACGTCGAACCGCTCGAACGGGGGACGGTTGTTTCTTGAAAGAAATAAAAACGTACTCGGAACGATTTATCAAAACTCATCATAGATGTAGTATAATTGTATTGTATTTACGGCGTGAGATTTTTATCCGAAGGCAATAATATAATCTATTAGTTATTAGTTTATTACACGTATAATTGTTTGAAAACAATAACGTACGCTAGAGGCTAATATTAAAATACATTACTCGTTACTGTGGGTAATATATTAATAATACGACACAAGGTTTTAGAAATTGAATAGGTATACTGGGTACTAATAATCTGTGTTCTGTTCATCACAGTAATTGACAATTCCAATTTTTAACCAAAAAAAATGAATAAAAACGCATAATACCTGTGTACAATGTATACCTGGTATAATGATATACGAGTTGTTAGCAACCCATATATGGGCTATAATATTATTATGTATGCGGGTGAAAAGTTTCGAATACAGCCATTGAAGTTATTGCGTGTTCAATAATTTCAATTGAAATCGTGTTATACAACATCATAATACAGAAATAAAAATAATAGTTACTAAACCAGACGTGAAAGGATGAAATTTTAAAGCCGATTATAATTTATTATTTTTGGACAAGATTATAATATTATAAAAAACTTGAAAAGAAACAATAATCATTAAATTTCATAATATCGTTAGACATCTGTAATAGTTATCGTAAGTAACTCGAATGTTGCATAAGGATGACAAAAAAATGTAATGTTTTGAAGAATGAAAAAATGTTTTTATTTGTATTCATTACATATAAAATTGGAGTTGGTACCTATTTTCATCATCTGTTTTCTAACGAATAACTTTTTCCGTTATTAATATATTATAATATTTTTTATTAGGAAATTAAAATAATATATCATATATATGAAGTAAAAAATTACTAATTAGATATTATACTTAATAGTTAATTGCATAAAGTTAATGTACAAATACAAAATTAAACTTACCCGATGGACACGAAAACAGCCCGGTTCCAGGGGTTTGAATCTGTAAACAACAAATAATAAATTATAAATAAAATTTTATATTGAATGCAAAAAAATATTCCGGTACCGGGAATCGAACCCGAGCCTCCTGGGTGAAAGCCAGGTATCCTAGCCACTAGACCATACCGGACTGATGAAACAAATTGGAAATTTAATAAAATTTAAGTAGTGAATTTATTGTAATATAATTTAATATTTTTGTAATAATTATATAATGAATGATTAACAGAATTTTATAATTTATATTTAATCCCAAACCTAATGAACATAAGTTACTTATTTCCTAAGCCTCGAGGAATTGATATGATAATGAATTATAAATATTTACCTATTTATTAACCATAAAAATTCCATTTAATTATTGTAGGTACATACCTACTTTATATAAATAAATATGATTTATGACTGTTTTAGAATAATGCTTATGTAGTGATTTGCATTTTTAATAAGTGATATATTTACACATGTATCTATTGTAAATTTATAAAAACATTTATATCTTATAATTATACAAGGATAATTGACCATTGTAAGTTGTATAGTTGATGTTACTGTCCGAAACTTTCCTGAGGGTATAATAGGCTACAATTCTTAATTAGTAATTAATATTTTGTAGTTATAACTTATAAGTCGTTTGAATAAAACCCTTCTTAATTAATTAATCTTGTCTCCAGCTGTTTCAGTGTTATATTTTTACGGTACGGGACGGACTTATAATTTATAAAGTATGTATGATTTGTAGTGATTCCAAAAGAAAAGGGGTCAGCCTGTCATAACTCATAATATATGAATTCCAAATGGGATATATATCGGATTAATTAATGAACAAAAAATGAAAAGCAATTATAAAATTATTAAATGGGTGTAGAGTAATAATTGGATAGTGATGAACTACAGTCAGATACCTATATAGTAACTGGTAGACATTAAGACTAAAAACATGATTGTTACAAATGTTCCAATGCATTATATATTATACGAATAATGAAATGTTACTTTATGTATTCGGTATTTAGGTAATATTATTTGTTCAATGGAAGGATTATATTTTCGAGATTATAATGTTTTTTTTTTAAAATAAATAACAGGTAGGTAGTTATTTTTTTAATAATATCGCAAATTGCAATAGCTATACAGCACATACACAGAGGGATTTTAAAATTATATTATATACCTACTTACCTGTATAGGCAGTACTTATAGGTACACTAATATAGATTGCTATAATGTATTTTATTTCCAATTTTACCAAGTTATTGCTACGGGTCATATAATATTTTATTAATTAACCTGACGACATATTTTCACTCAGTAGATTCAGAATACACTAAAAGTTAAAAATATTTCAATCGATGTTATTTATACTATTTCATAAAAATCTAGTATTTTATTTATTTTTTAACGTACCATTAACAGTCTTCGAAATACGTTAAGTAGGTTAAACTACGTGTTCTACAGCTAGGATGTTTTATGAAACTCTTTAATTCTCCATAACTGACCGCTTTACGACTATATGAGATTGGTGGTGGCCTAAATAGTAGGTACCTACGTAAATATTATATCAATGGAACCAAAGTGGAAATATTAAGTAGATAGATTGATACAGAGAGTAAAGATATTATAAATATTAGTATTATTTATGAGTACACGATAGGCTGTAATTAATACGGAATGTGTATATTCACATGTTTAAAAAACTATATGATGGCTTTAATCATTTATTATAATTGCTTTAAAAATGAATTACGCGAAAAAATAATAAAAATTTAATATATTTATAAATGTCGTATGCATAATTAATAAAATATAATTATCAATGTATTTAAAAATGAAATACTTTTTGTTGGCAAACGTATAACTTTAAAACGGATGGACCGATTGGGTACATTTTTCAAAAAGAATGTTCGTAATAATAAAGTAATAAGGTTTAAAAACTTCGGGAAATCTGAAAGTTTTTTTCCAATGAAATTCTTATATGAACTCACGACCATATGCGTGTATTTTCTGAAATTCGACATACATACAGAGTACTTATAACAATATTCTGAATCACTATCTCAAAACAAAGTTTGCCGGATCAGCTAGTATATTGTGATAATAAATAAATAAAATAATAAGCAAACTATAAGCGACAATAAAAACACAGAAGTAGGTATAGGTACCTATGTATGATATAGGTACACATAACTGAATAAATAGTTAATTTATCAACTGTACCCACAGGTATGTATATAAATCAAGTATTTTTAAATGGACGAGAATATAGATTTAAAATTTTAGAACCAAAAGATGTTTGATTATAAAGACATTTTCAGTAACATATTCGTAATTTCTAAGGAAACGTATAATAATATCATTTTTTCTCAAATAAAAACATAAATTTTTCTAATGATTTAGCATAAAACATTTGAATTTAAATGATCATAAATAAATCTATACACATGCAAACATATGTATCAAATATGAGGTATTGAATGTAGAAACCTTGAACTAATTTGATAAAAAAAAAATTAACTTTTTTCGGACAACATGTTATATTATAGCCTCTATAAAAACAATTATATTTATGTCAGTTGGCAGTTGTAATAAAATACTTACCATACATATTACATATACATTTATTTGTATTTTTTTTTTAATTTTAAGAAAATGTAGATCTATTAAATTTGTCTGCCTTGTACTTTTTTTTTTAAAAACAATCATTAAGGCCATTAGAAACTCGGAAATTCACGCGCCAAATACGGTGTTGCGGAAATATACAATTATTATACATTCTGTTTGCAAACATAGAAAAAAAAATAATTCAACATAATTATTATTAAATAAAAAATTTATTTGAATAAGAATATTTTTCTGTAATAAATATAATATATTTTTTATTGATTGTCAAATTACTCAAACTTTAAAACGACAAATAATGGTTGATAATAAAATCGGTTTAATAATTTAAAATATTATTCTTATAAATTATAATACACATAATGCATAAATAAAAACAAGATAAAAAAATACAAAAATAACTTTGTTAATTAAATAATACGCATTTTTCAATTTTTTGAAGGACACATTTTATTATATATTTAATGTAGGTTTATAGGGCTCATTTTGAATAAATTAAAAACTATTTAAAACTGAAATAGTACATTTCAGTTGAATTTAATTATTATTTACACGCGTTATAAGTAGGTACTTATTTAATAATTATTTTATAAAATAATACAACAAGTCTATCACATTTCATTGATAATGATTATAAATTATAATAGTATTATATACTTTATTTGAAAATTCAAAAATCTCGATAAAACTATTAAAATAGTTAAATTGCATTACATTCGCTAACCTGCTCAAAGAGTCAAGGACAATGAGGTTCTCGGTTTAAGTATTATTTTACCATTGTTAGTATGTTGCAAAATTAACTATGGGAGTCTATACTCTATAACATAAACTAAACTTGTGAAGTCTCAATTATTGAAAGCTATACTTATATTATGTTAACTGTTAAGCATGTATGCAATTTATTATATTATGTATTTTTATTTATAACAATATTTACGATGACTAATGGCTACATGTCTGGTTTATAAAAAAAATTATTATGTTTTAATAATTAATTAATTATATTTTATTCGAGACTATTTGTTATGCTGACATGCTGTTACATATACCTATTGTATAGATATAATAACTGATATCAATTTATTTTAATAGAGTTAAAATGAAATATTCAATGAGCGTCCATATTATAATTAATAAATTGTACCCATTGTCAGTAAAATATTATGTTATTTAATTATGGAAATTACTTTGTAGTTTATTGATAGATATTTTTTTATTTAGCATTAAATTTATTATAAGGAACCAAAATATAGAGATTCACAAAACAAATTCAATTAAAATCCAACACATAAGCACAATATAATAGGAAAGATAATAATAATATTTTGCTGATAGAATTTTTGCATAATAATAATTTTCAATCTCGAAACATCAATTGCTGATATCTGCAGATAGTTGCAAAACATTTTTAAATTTAAATTAAAAAAAAAAAATAAGTTACGCTAATAATGTTATTATATAGTTAGAGAAAGCCATTATACAAATGCCTGAAAAGTATGTGTTTAAATATTAAACTAGTTGTATTATCCTGAATTTAACCATATTATACAAATATACCCATTACTCATGTATACAAGTATATAAAACTTACGTTTACCTATAGGTACCTACTATACCAAGATTATAATCACATTGTAGGGAATAAAATGTATTATTATAACGATATAATATAATATAATATAGCTATTATATTTTATGTAGTTAATATGTATTATACTGCTCTTATAATAAACGTATTTTTTTATTTAGACGATAATGATTAGTAGAAGTTGGTTTAAAGTATTAGGTTAATTATAATTTATAACTGTCTAGAATAAATGGGTACCTACATTAAATATATTACTATATAATATACTACATAATATCTAACATGACATTGTATATTGTGACAGGGAGTAGCCAGTGCCAGGCTCATAGAATTGTGTGCGTATGTGTGGCGAGGGGGGTAGTAACTACAGGTATTGGTACTACAAAATAAAGGTCTTATCATTCATTAAATCGTATCGCAATAATGTATTTCATATTATATATATAAATATATAGGGCGTGTAGTTTGATTAGGTACTGTGATTTATCGAGAAGTATTACATCGATTTATTATTGTTATAACTTATAGATATACTTATTATGTTATGTACAATAATTATAAATGCCGAAAGCGGGATTAGTATCTATAAGGTACATATTGGCACTTAAAAAGCTTAAATGGTTTAATGTAATGATGATGACGTAATACGTGTTGCATATTAGTGTGCGGTAGAAGGTATCTGTCGAGAAGATTGAGGAAAAAAGTCACATTCAATTGCGTGTATATACCTACGTACACACCACGTATATTATGCGTACATCGCCGCGCGGTTATCGATTATGCAGATAACCGGAGGGCATATAATATTATAATGCTGTTAGAGCATACAACAGTTAATTCCGTTGAGAAACATTATAAAGGTGTTCTTATAGATATTATTCTGTCGTGATGTAGCCGTGCCACTTTCACAGTGGGTACATGGAACGAGTGGAACTGATTAATAGTACGGAAATGTGCGCGTGTTCGCACACCTATTCCGTACGCGGATAAATAATATCGTACATGTTGCCCTGACAATAAACGTAGGTTATATACGTAGCAAGTGTTTATATATTGACCGAAATATTGATATTTTTTTTAGGTTAAGGATTATACATAATATATGAAATAATAACGTTAGGTGTAGGTGTACATAACTTAAGGTAAAGGTTTTCAAAATTAAAACGACATCAGGGGCGAATGATTTCGGACACGATTAATATTTACAAGGTTAACAGCGAGAGCGTGTGCGTCCAGCGTCCACAAAAAACATATTTTACATTATTATGTCACCACTCACCAGTTTATATACAATAGTTGATAATACATCGAACTATTTCCTTAATAATTTATAAATTAAATACTGCAAATATTACAGGCTACAACATTCCTAAAGTTCTATACAACGTTATTCGATAAACATTTGTAATTATTATTAATTACTCCTAAACGGAAATTCTCCCGTTTTGAAAATTATTTAAAAAAGGTATATTATGTATGATAGTAGAATCCTATTACTAAAGTCCAAATTATTATTTTTAACTTTTTGTCGAGGTTTTGAAAAAAAAAAATTATAAATACGTATTAAATTTATTAGTTAATTAAAACTTAAAATGTATAAGTGAAATAAGTTTTTGTTTAATCTAGTTAATATGATTATAATCAGTTGCTTACAATTTGTATAGATTAATATTTTCTTTTAAAGTATAAATTTATCAATTATGATAACACTTTCCCTTAGAATATTTTGATTATTTCATTTCTGGTCTTATAATAATACAAAATGTATGAATAAAGAGTACCTATACAAAAACGTTACATCACTACGCTTAATTTGAAGTGAACGTCTTAACGTAACCGCGGACCACAGTCACTACAACAGTAGATTATTATATCGAATAGGCAGAATAATGAAATTGTCAACGGAATTATTATATTATATCCTTAGGTAACTGGAACAATAAGTAGTTGACGTAATAATACAAATAAATTTGTCTCCAAAAGATAAAACGTGGTCATTATGGCAAATAAATAATAATAATTAATGAGTATATAACTATGCAGTTAATGTACCTGAGACAGCACGTATGGAAGAGTGACGACCAGTAAAATGGCCGCATATATTTTAATCCTCATGCCAGCTGGTTAAATCTGTAACAAAAAATGTTTATTAATAAAATAACTTCATAGAATCCATATTATTATAATCAATATACCACAACTACACATAAACATTTTTTTTTAAATTTTATGATCGAAGATGTTAAGTAATAACTGACACTTATAACTTATAACTATATACGTATACATATATTTACTAGAGTACTTCTATATTTAGTTGATATTTTATGAGCTCATTTACAGTAATCGCAGACACACCGTCTAGTATTATAACTATTGCACAATACTGCATCTACTAGCAAATTATAATTTACTTATTTCAACACTTTAAAATCTTTTTCCCGAAATAGTAATTGATTTTTTGAAATATAGTTGCCAGAACTAATGTTTTACACGGTCTGTGTATTTTCAATCTACTTATACTAATACTATTTATGTTGATATATAGGTATGTACCTATAAGTATCTACTCATATTATACTTTACTTTAATCGGGAAAAATATTATTTTATTCTATTTTTAACATCTTATTTATTTTTAACTGGAATATTGTACGTTAATGGACAGAACTTTACGCCATACCTTTATAAAGTAAGAACTATCTCAATATTACAAATCAGAATTAGTAACCAACAAAATTTCGATTAGCGATAACTGTAGAAAACGGATTTCTAGGTTTTCATGCAAATGTATTGGAGTTATGAAGCTCAATTATCGGGGTAATATGTGGGTGATTAATTTATTACATAATTCATAGAAGTAAGTTTTAACATAATATAATATAATATACTTTACGTATATATGATTAAATAATAGTGACTCAATCCAAAAAAAAATAACTCTTTGAATGTATATTTTATCAGCGTTTAATGGAACATGCAGTGATTATTTTTTGGTTTTTTTAGAGCATAAATTAGTATTATATATTTTAAACTTTCAAGAACTTAAAAATTCGCACTCTAATTATATTGAGACAATGAGAAATCAATAAACGTGTATATTAATAAAAAAGTTATCACAAGACATACATTAGGTACATACATTTTAAAATAGATTTCATCAATCAATCAAAAAATTACATGGAATGAAATTGGTCATACTAAAATAGAATAGTATTTTTATTTTTTATAAACTATAGTACCTTTAGTACCCTAGTATAAGTTTGAATTATACTTTATGTAAATAAATATTATATTTATATTTATAAGTATTTTTTTTTAGATATTTACATAGAGTATATTAGATTATAATAACAATTTAACAAATATTTAAATAACTACAACATTTTTAATGTCATTAATGTTTGTAATAATAATTAATTTATCTAAAAACATAATCATATATCAAATATTTATCATAATAACATAAATTATTGACATTATTGTACCACCAAACCCATTGAATAACTATAACTCATATATATGTATAAAGGTCACTAGGGTGTAACATTTTACTCGTCTAAAGAATAATATTGCATAATACGACATTTGTATTACGAAATAGTTGCACATATTATGTTACCCACAAAATAAATATATACATGCGGCCAAGACTCTGGAAGTACCTAGGTATATCTATTAAATATAGTAAGTACAGTAGTACACTGTCTAGAGCACTATGATGCGGGGGTCAAATTTGTATGTTTCATGATTCTATTTTATATAACATCGTTATTTTGAGTTTTATAATCGTAACTATTGACTTTATTTATGACTATGAATATTATAATATATAATTTCTTATACTATACAGTTGTCAGTTACGATAACGCACCAGATTTTATTTGACATACACCAATAATTGATTTATAGTATAATCCAGTTAGTACACCTGTACGTATATTATGTGTTATTCGGACCACTGCGGGGTTTTAAAAACTGTTTAAAAAATCTGATGGAATCGCTGTAATGGGGCAAGGAGGACTACGTGAGAGTTCTAAAAGTTTTCCTTCCCCCTGTTATCTGAACTTATACATAAGTTAAAAGAAGAAATCGAGGAAAATGAAAATTTGATTAATAATTAATTAATATATAAATATATACACTAACTTGTATTAATAAATAATTTGTATAAGTTATGTTGTTGATAACCAGTGGGTAGTACTAGTAGTAGGTCTACCTACCTACATATTTAATATAAATAAATTTTCCACCCGACCTATTACAAACCAAGTTAAATTGCTAAACTGACTTGAAGTTGGTAATTTTTACTATTTATAGTAAAATTTGCATAATTAGTTTATAGAAAAATAATTAAATTAAATTTTCTAAAAGTAATAATAAAAAAGTATACTATTTATTATTTATTAGAAACAGGTAAATACATTTAAAATTAAAATTATATATCAATTTACGAATAAATTTAAGAATCCTATCATTATATATGTATATTAATATTTTATAACAGGTTTAAATCTTTCGTTAGTACCTAAATCTAATGAAAAGTTAATCATATACACTACATTACTGTGTGAAAATATGAGTGAGTAACTATTGCAACTTATTGCTGTATATGTAAACGCCCGCAGTAGAAGATTTTCGGTTAAAATTTTTGTAATGGCAGCAATCGTCAATCTGACATATTTACCTCAAACAGTATAAGTTTTAAATAACAATAAACATAAGTACATATTTTCTCAATCCGGTGAGAGTTACTCGAGTATGAATACAATACTGAAAGAATGTTACCAAGGTTCAATATATTAATTTTAGTAATTAGATGAGAATATTAGAAGGTCATAAACGAGACCTATGTCAAATTATTACTTTTATATTTCATGGTATAAGATTCCAAAATATACACAAAGAATAAGTATAAGGACTAACTAATAAGTTTATGCTATGCTATTTTTATTACATTAATATATTAAACAAAACTACAAGTACACATATTATAGTGGAACGATAATAGCTCTTCTGTAATTATTTTAAAATGTGAGATCTTATAACTTATAAAAATATATGTTTTAATGAACTCTTTCAATTTATTAATTGATTTTTCAAAAGAATATTTTGTTAAATCGCAGGCTCTACTTGGAGTGAAGATTAATTTAATTAAATATTGATCCAAATTTCAAAAACTTTTTTTTTCGTGAATATTATTAAATAAACATATAACTTAAAAATAATAAATGTGTAATAAACAGATACTGCAACGCCGTAAAAATCTTTAATTATTTATTTTCTAGTAGAATTCAGAGTGTGTAATAAATAAATAGGATACATTTAACGAGGCTAATAAACGAAAACTATTTGAAAATAATGTAGTTTTAAGAAATTTATACAGGTCGGAAGGACAACATAATATTTGAATAATATACTTAATTTATATAGTTATATGAAGGTATAATAGTGCCTAGTGTTTATTAACTATTCCAATGATAGTATAAATTCGCATCATGACAATAAGTGCCTATATATGTAATAAGTATATATTATTATTGTTTATATATTGTCCATAAAAAAAAAACCAGTCCAAAGAGTCCGCACAAACATATATATATATACGTATGTTACCTCTTACCTATGTCGTTATTCCCGAAACAAAAAATCGGGCATTTAGTACATCCGGTGTGCCGTGTACACCACAAATATAACAAAAACATAAACCTATACATATATAATTATATACGTCAGGAATTATTGTCCTCGTTGAATAGGAAACAAAATTGTCCGCTGTCGCCAGTTAGCCGACGACGATCGATTGACTCAGTCGTACAGTATAATATATAAATATACATATTAGACAAGGTAGACTTGACGACGACAGAAAGGGGGAGGGACGAAAATGAATCTATATGTTTACTTGTCCGGTGTAGTATATAATAAAATAAAATGCATAGCGTGGTCGTCGCATGAAAGATGGGCGAAAGAATGTAGGACGAACAACGGTGCCTGGCTGCGGCGACTTAATAACAACATTCCGAAACCGGGTTGGGTTTCTTTTTTAAAATACATTTTTTAACACATGGAAATTAATCGAGTCGTATACGCGGAAACAAGAATTTCGTGCACACGGTTCATCACGTGTGTCTATAATACTACCTACCCACTTATGACTATATATATATACCTATACAGCGGCGGACGGACAGACAGAAAATTGTCATAGGTCATACTACATAATATACGCGCCGTTATAATACTTCAAGTTGTTGGGTCTTTCAAATTTCGCGCGACAAATGTAACTCACGATTTCCACGTCTCCTCATACGATTTTTCGTCACAAAAAAATCGCGGACAGTACCCGCTACACCTATAAATTCATAATAGGTATATTACAGTACATAAAACCATAACTTATAAGTATAGGTCTTAGATTTATTTTTCACGTTCCGTCGGGGAAAAATCGCCAGCAGATGAAGAGCAGCTCTGCAGACAACTATTATAGACAGTTCGTGTCTTCACGCGATTTTAAAAGAGAAAGGTCTTACACGTTGCTGCAGTGGATAACGATGTGTATTAATCCCAAGAGAACGAACATACCATATACATATACATATATACGCAAAGCAATCATGTGAAAAACGAAAGGAAATATGAAGCATTACTGCAGCAGTCTTGTCATTGACACAATAACGTGACTAGTTTTTACGCACTTGAACTTCAATCCGAAAACTCGCGCACGGCGCACGTGTATAATATATAGCAGCCGCCTGTGTTTGACTGTATCGCGATGACGCAACCACCTGCAGCTGTATTTATTTGTATATTATATAGGTATTTATAGGTATATCCAAGTTTTAATGGTTTACCCTTGTAATGTCATAAACTCATAACTATCGATATCGCCTGCCCGTCAATGTTTTCATTGTTGTATGTTACGTGAATACGTGATAATAGTTAAATATCTACCTACTTAAAGTTAGGGCCATTTGCATTATCATTCATACAGAAAAACAACATTCGTTAAATTACAAGAAAAAACACTCAGAAGACCTGCACAGACTATAATATTGTTTTCCAGTAATTCATATAAACGTATAAGTTGTTTACAATTTAATCGAAGAAAAAGTTGAAAATCACTCGAACCAAGAAAATAATAGGTACACGATTGAACTTGTTGGCATTTTTCGCAGATAAAAAGAAGAATAAAACCAGCCGTCGACCTAGCTGTATCGCTGTAAATATACAATTTAACATTACCTATATTAAATGAACGATTTAGAAAAAGAGAGATAATCTTAACTCCACAATGCAGTACGTATACCAAAGTGTTAAAACCAGTTTTTTGAATTCATCATTCTAAATTCGACCATATTATTTTGATAAACATAACATTATAGATAGCTTTAGATACAACATTTCAGAAAAATAGTAAATTTTTCCAACTTTAACTGATGAATTAAAACTGGTTTCAAAAATAAAATCTCGTATCTTGTTAGATACGTCTCCATAACAAGTTTTTTGGAATTTCAATTTTCCGTTCTGTATCTGCAAAACTAACAGGCTATCAGTATTTTAGTATTTATACTTTAATACTTATGTTATGAATTGTGATAAAAAAATTACCGTTAAAATTAAAACAAATAAAATGTATACAAATTTCAAAATCAGTTGTGTTTAATATTAATTATGTTATACACGAATCCTAAAACGGGTAAAACTAAATTAAATAAAAAATACTGGAAAAATGAAAAAAAAGAATACTATACGCAAATACGTGGATGTGTGTAAATCAAAAGTAGATTATGTGATGATTGTAACAAATCGATTATTTTATTATTAGGAAATAGCAATATTTTCGTCAATAGGTATTCTGTTATTAGTTATCGTAGATAATAACAAAATCAACAATAATCTCAGTCTCATTTTTACAACAGTATTTACACATGTTACAGGTACAATACATAGTGTGAACTATAATCAGTGTACATATTATACATAGTATATATACCAGCAAATGGTATTGTAGCCGTATACATTACTCGTATTATTGTTGTCTTATGTGTTATGTTTGAACACGATAGAACTACCGTCGTTGTTTGATAGTGCGTACGCGTACAACATTGAGTGTATTGTATAATATGTAAGCCTTGTTATCAGACACAACAAAACACATATTTTACTATTGAAAAAATCATATTATATATATAGTACCTGTACGCCTATAACTATATACGCTAACATCGCCTTCAACAGCTACTGGTCCTTTTTTAAATTTGTTCGTTCACCCACAATAGACGGTTCATGTGTTATTCGAAATATAATGTAATATAATACACTGTTTTCCTCAGACATCGAAATAGGCGTCCCCGAGACACATAAATTTGATAATTTATCGCAGCAGTCCAAACCTGCAGCGCAGGTATATACGCGACAAGAATGTTCACGGCTTTGCACAACACCCTAGCCCACCACCGCCCCCGCGCCATAACTATTTTTATTATTATTATTATATTACCCACGACGGTTATTAAGACCAATTATTTAACGCGCGGGCGACACAATAAGCCCATGACCACTTTCTCACGAAATTACCCAGCGTAATAGTACAGCGAGTAGGTAAATACATGATAATATCATAATAATGCAATAATTTTTATAACAATAAAAACATATACTCGCATATTATAATATATGTTACTAAAATTCGCATTTCCACGCGCCGACCAATACTATAATATAGTAGCACTATAGTAGGTAATAGGTATATGTACAAATCTAGGTTAATTTTACGGAACGTATAGTTTCGTCACATCAGATCAAATGTGCGCGACTGCGAGATGAACCGTTTCCTATAGGGATCTCAATGATTTCATTAGTATAATACGGCAATTGGCTGCAACAAGGTAGAGATATCAATATATATGTCTGTTTGTTTTTTACCCGTTAAACTATACGGTATAATAATAATTCGTTATCGACGCTCCAGCTCGAGATCACTGGATGAAACTCACTCGTCTGGTGTAACGGCGGCGCGGCTGAGTGTTATACTTGTAAAAGACCGAAAAAACTCGACCGGATGATGGGGCCAAGACTCGACTATATAGCTAGAGCTATATTATGATTTTTTTCTTCATTATTGTTTAATTTATGCTGCAGGCTCGGCTGCGCCATCCGAATACTAAATGCGTATATATATATACAATAATACGTTACGTCGCACAAGAGACGTGTAAAAAAACGCTCATCGGTAAAGCGACGCGGGTCAAAAACCTAACCACATCATATAATGTCATGTATCCTCCGTCGTCGTGGCGAATCGATGATAATATTATTTCTGTCACACCTATATCGTTCAGATGTCAAACCGTTCGTCTTGAATATTAAATCCTCCTCTGTATCCACACGCGTGTGGATAGTTTTCAAATATAGGTAATATATGCGTTTGAACGTTTCCGTCCCTCCACGAATGAGCGCATCACACCGTGTATACTGTATAAGCACCTAATATATTATGTACACAGGCAATTGCACGCGCGGCGTTGAAGACGACAACCATTCCATAATAGTATATATCCGTCTATTTAGATTCAAAACAAAGATCGTACATTAAGTGTATGATAATAATATTATTATATTGTTAAAATCATCGATGCACGCAATATGACGTAATACGTTCAAGACGAAATACCTCTGCGTCTTTCGCCTTGCACGCCCACAGTGTTTTTTTTTGCGATTCGGACCCACCCTCGAAACGTATATACCGAAGTAAGTACAATAATAATAAAAATAACGTGCACATGTATATTGTGTATGGATCCATTGAACCATAGCCAATATAAATATAATATGGACAATGTATACAAAATACATGTATGATACTTAGGTACCTGCAGCAGTGCCAAACACCTGCGCGTAACGTTACCGGCTGTTGCACCAGCTCTTGTATGGCTTTTAGACCAACACGAACACGGTGAACCATAACTCAACTACATCAACATACCGTCATAATAATAATAATTAAACCGTTTATGACGACTGAAATGTGTTTTTGGTATGTATAATAATTTTCCAATTAGCTGTATTTACCTAGCTATAGGTATAGCGTACAGACTATATAGGTAAATAATAATATTTTCTTCTGAATTTCCCTATTGTTTAACATGAAAAGAAAACAAGAATAACGATTAAAAGTGGCAGGATAATACAGAGATAATGCTCGATAATCAATAGTAAAAGTATTTGGATAACGTCGGTTTTCAGTATTGTTTTATTTTTTTTTCCGTTGCGGTATTGTGGTGGATTTCGAATATCGTTAACAATAGTGTGGGCGGAAAGTGTAATTTATAAAATATCTCGTCAGATTATTATACTTAAGCCTATAAGATACGTGCGTTCAAATTTTAATTAGATATTTGAAGTGTAGCCGTTTTTATATACACGATAAGTATAAATACGGACGACGTTTGTATTAAATGAAAACCGTCATAATGGTACATATAGGTATACGCATGTATAGGTTACCTTCAATAGTTTTTGCTTTTATACAAAGAAAGCGCGCATTTCATACAGTTTCAGAGTTATTTTTTTTATCCTTTTAATACGCGTCTGTACACAAGACAGGAGACTTCATCCTATATATCCCGGTCACAATATAATAATAATTATATCTACTGAGTCGGCTCTATATTATATTGACGGCGCATTCCTGTTAGCTATAAATTCGTCGGCTGCAGTATATTATATATATTATATATAGGTACGCGATAACCGGACTGTAGATTCTATACAAGAAGAAAACGCCAGGGGGCAATAAAACTCTTGCGATGTTCAACATACCTATAACGACAGACCGAAGTCGGATTTAGCGCAATGTCAAAAACGCAATACACGCGGCGCGTATATTACATATTATTAAGTCTACAAAAAAAAGACTACAAATAATCAATTTACAAGTAGGTACCGAATTCTATAGATGTATAAAATATAATAACTGCTCCAACAAGTCAGTATTTTTTTTTTTCATAATTACAACGCAACAATTAATAATTGTATGTACTAGGCAACAGATAGGATTTTAATTGTTGGAAGAAGAAGTGGGGTGGATCTGCTCACAGTTATTCACGAGGGAACCTCGCGCGCATCGTTATTGTTAATTAAAAAACCGTTTTGGCTTCCATAAAAAAAAAATGGTAATAGTAATATAACAATAATCGTTGTAAAATGATTTCCGGAACGTTTTTCGCTCCGTCATGCAGTTTTTGTCGTGTAGGAGCAATGCAAATCTGTATACGGTATTATATATCGTTGTATATATACGGACAGTTATATGATATTAATATTTAATACAATATAAAATTATCGTTACATAATAATTCGTGCCATATGTTTACGTGATCAGGTGAAGAACGGTCAAAATTAAAAATTTATCTTGTGTACCATAACTTTCGTTTAAATAATGAATATAAAAATGGATAGGTATATATACAAGAAACTGAAGAAACATTTATTTATTCATAGTTATTATGATGTATGATTTTGTAAATGGATTATAATAATTAGAGATAGGATTTTTAGGTCTTCACATTGACTGTATGTTAGTTGAGACTTGAGACAGCAGCTGCTCAACAGGAGTTATAAATTAAAATTCGCAGAAAAAATATATATTTTGCCTATTTATATTATAATGTTGGAAATCGCTGCAGAATATTAAGCTAATTTTGCACATTTTAAAACATGTTGTATAAGTATAATAATTTATTTGTATCAAGTATCATATTTGTTCATTTTCCGAATTCAAATGTCTTTTAACGTTGAAAAAAATATGCAAATAATTCGATTACTGCTGCTATTTATTACCTTAACTTGATAATCAACTTGCTATAAAGTATACAAGTTAGTCGTGATTCTATAATCAATAATAATATTATTACAGATATCTGTATACGTATTATCGGGTTTTGCACTAAATCTGACATCAACACGAGTGTCTACTCGACTGCTCAACTATATGAGTTTAGTATGAAAAAATAATATACTAAAATTATCAGGATTATATTTTATCGTTTTTGCTTTTAATTTATTATAGGTAGGTAGATACTTATCAAAAAATTAACATATTTCGGGCATATTTTAAAATTTTAAAACTAAAATTCCTGTCTCTTAAATTCATGATATGTATGCCTAATGGCTATAATCTCGTATGGTTACAAAAGCGATTCATCACGATGACGATTAAAGCGGACAGCGGACACTGCTTATGTGTGTGGAAAGACATACCGCCGCCGAATATGATTCGGCGCGGACTTGTTCACCACTATTATAATATTATTAGTCGTCAGTTGTCCGGTCCATAGTGTGTATTTATTACGACTTATGAGTCGGTGGCATCGCGTCGCCGTCGTCGTTCTGACCGCCACGGACGGTGCCAGCTCATCAGCTCGGCGGCGGCATCGGTGGCCCGGGAGGAGTTCGATGCTCCCGATGACTTCCTCTACCGCCGCGCGCGCGCGTAGTTCGTTCGCCGCTCGTACACCATATTATTATTACTATTATTACTATTATCATTATACGTCACTGGGCCAACAACCGGTTTACGCGAGCGGGGCGACGCGCCCGGCTCCTACGTGTATTTTTTTGCCGGCCAACGCGACGTGCCTATCGAATTACCCGGCACTGCCCGGGTCGACGACGGACGGACGCGCGTAATTAAAATGTGGGTAACGAACGCGGTTTTTCCGCACTCGGCGGCCTCTGCCAATAACGATGTATAGCGTATATTATGTATTGTGTATTATAATATATACGCGTGTGACGTGCGTGTACCCGTAGGTATTTATTAATATTATTAATAATAATAAATTAATAACCAATAATTGTTGCGCACCAAGAATACGGGTCGGTGGCAGTGATTGAACCGTTAAGTTGGACAGAGTGATGGCGTGTCCGCCGCAGTGCGAATGATAATCGCAGACGTTAGTTTTTTGCACTACAAGCAGATATTATATTTGCAGAGATATATATAACATATAATAGTATATATAGTGTATTATGATATTGCGCAACACGACAACACCTTAAAATCTCGTTTCAGAGTTTAGGTCGTGTCGTAGTATATACCTGCACGCGCGTTTCGTGTACACAAACATATAATAATATTATATTTTCTTCAATCCGCAGAGAAAAAAAAAACATCATTACCGGGCGCGTAACGGGATTGTAGCCGACGGTTTGATATATATAATATAATGTCATGTATAGGACATGGGTGGTAAGGTATTATATTATTACACGTCTCATATGTACTCATGTGTATAAATATAACCACCGAACGTAGTACACAGCCAATGTATACCCGAAATCTTGTTTCGAAGATACTACCTGTGCGCCGCGGCTGCAGGGGCCGTACATATAAATTATGATTATACTGACAGGCGCGCACATACACACGAATATAAACGAATAAAAAGGATGGGTCATGTTATCCGGGAGAGACGACGGTCGGTCGTTACCACTTACCCGTTTTTAAAGTATATAGGTACCTAATAACGTAGAAAAACCACTTTTCAAAATCAATTTCCAGTGGGAATTCGTTGTTATTTTCTTATTTATTATTATGAAACGCACCCCTCAAATACTCCGCCAAGAAAAATAACAATAACATTAATTCTTATACCTACTCGGGTATATGTATAGCCATACAAGTAATGTAATAACCATCTTGATTCAAGCAGGGGCGTATACGAGTGTTATATATAGCGATAAATGTTCGTCATTGTTGTGGATTTTCGGTTAAATAATTATAATATATACGAGATACGTCCCAGGGTTTCTAGACTTTGATGGCGTCAAAATTCTGAGGAACGACTGTTCTCGATATCACGTGTAGACGTGCCGAAAGACCAAAATTCCAGAGTGTTTACGATCGTAAAAAATGATCGTTTGCTCGAAAAAATAAGTCCCTCACGCATATGCTCCAAGGGGACAATATACGTCGTATAGTACTACACGTTTTAACTAAATAATATATTATTTAACAATAACAGCATTATAGTCAAAAACTAAAAAAAAAAATTACCCCGAGAAAAATAGATCGTAAAGTAGAAAAAAAATATCCATAATGAATAGCATATGTATTTTGATGTTAAAATGTCCTTTACACTAAATGGCACAACTTATTGATTAAAAAATTTTTAAAGTAGGTATTACTTATCGAAGTTTTATGTATAATATATGTTTTTGTCCTAATTTATACGGCTATTATTCTACCGAACATTCATTTCACGATTCGTATATACCACGGAGAAACAATAATAAACGAAGTATTAAAGACACACAACCACCACATTTCACGGTTCGTATATAATGACGGCGCGGCGTGCGATTTATAGGAGATGTGATGCATATTATTATTATCATCATCGCGTACCAATAATACAAAGCGGTGTTAAAAAAAAATCACAAACGGAAAAACAGGCCAAAAATCGTTTTGCGATTCGCGTCGGTAGGTCATCGATCAAACACGTATAATTCAGCGGCGGTGGTATATGCCATACGTATATTATATTATTGTATAAGTACTCGCTGTAATATGTACATTTAATATTATTATCCATATTAATCCGCCGAATTTGCCGTATAATGCTTTGTATACATGTCAGTATGGTGCTGTATCTATTTACGACCGACTGCAAGTACATAACGCATCACGTGTAGGCGTTAACGCATGAGTCTTAACTGTTGCGGTGCAACGTCATCGGCGTGTAAAAGGTCTATTATATATATACAGCGGCAACGGTGGCGTAGGAATAATACCATATTATAACTAGAGCATATCCGTGGGCTTTTAAATCGTGTACACGGTTCGTGATTCGACTCGAAATATAATAATATGTACGGCGTTGTTATTGGAGACTGCAGTTGTTGTGATTTATACAAATCCAGCGAGAATAACGATGCAACACAACTGCTTACGTGTATACCGTGTTAGGTTTAAGTACTTGTAATATTCTAATTTCCAATATTGTATATTATTATGTTTTATATGTGTACTGAGTAGTTGTTATTAGGTGCATTATGTGTATATGCTTGCGCGCAGGCTACGACTATGTATCGACGATCTGCTTTTGAACGAGCGTCCCGCAGCGCACACGCGCTCCATTATTCACGGTATACGCACGCACTTTAATCCGTTATCAATTAATCCTATTAATTAAATTTGCCACCGAATCGTATGCGCCACCGAGGTCCATAACAATATACCGACCGATAGCACATGGCGCGAGAAACACAAAGTACCTGTATCATAATAGAATAATCAGGTAGCCGTTGCGGATTAGGCAAGTACAACGTACAATAATAACTATCAATATATACAGAGTGATTCGTAAAGTATGTTCAATCCTATTTTTTTCTTCAGTAATATAGTTATTTAAAACCTTATTTTTTAATTTTTTAATATACTTATCAAAACCGTATTTTTAAATTATTGAGATTTTTTTATACTATTTTAGAAGTTTCCTGTAGTGATATAAACTTCAGTTTTTCAAATGAGAAACCCCATTTTTACTAACAATTATTTAGAACATTTATACTTTTTTGACAATGATGTACGTACTTAATTCAGAATTTGAATAAATTGTTTCCTTCTAATTAGTCTTCAACAATAATTTTATAAAAATATAATAAATAGATATATTATTGAATGTTTTTTTTTATTATACTAGCTGGGACTATTTTACAAATTATGAACTTCGATATATACCTATATATTAATATTAATTACTAAAATGTTAGAATTTACATACCTATATCCCTGCAGATACTTTTTATAAGACCATTATCTATATTATACTTAGAATGTACAAAGAAAATTAACCCAAAACTACTAATTCAAATTTTGATTTTTAATACGGGTTTTCATTTGAAAAATCGAAGATTATCTTCACATAAGATACTTCTTTAGTAGAACAAAATAAAGCATAAATTCCAATAATTTGAAAATATGGCTTTAAAGTATATTTAAAAATTTTAAAAATCAAGTTTTAAAAACCTCATTATTGAAGAAAAAAGGGGTAAGCACATTATATGATTCATTCTGTATATTATATTACATCTTCAAAAAGTTAGGTATATAGGTATATTACATTTTCTAGCCATGCACAGCTGCACGCTTTGTATGCCTACAGCTCTTGCAATCAATTCATTCCTTCGGACTGCAAATAACTATATATTTGTGCTATATAGTGGCATAAGTACCTATATGTATATATAATAGATTTTTGATGACCGTGAAAATCGTCATCTTGGAATTTGCTGCTGCAGCTACCACAGCGGACAACGCCATTGCGATGACTGTCGAAAATCGCTACCATCGCATGTGTATACGCGTTTCAGCGTTTGTATGTGCTTAAAAACCGCGGACAATGACTTAACGATCACTCTTGCATGTGCAAACTCTATATATATAAAATTGACCATAATACAATATGACGTGGCGATGATTCCGCGAAACAAAGTCGAATTGGTGAACACGTATTTTCTATAAAACTGACCGCGAGTCGCGGGTACTCAACAATCACAATAATTATTAAGATAATATAAGCGTAATAAAAATACGTAACAGCTCGTTTTGTATATAATACAATGTCGTCAAATGATACGATCAACTATAATATGTAATTCTATTATTATTATGTATAATCGTATAGTATATATACCTATTACCTACCTATCATAAAACATGACGACCCGTCTGCGAGAAATTATTTAACGCTATATGCACTTGATTTTTTTCCTCATAATAATTATCATCGATCTAATGCCGTACACGATTATACTTAACAATGTATTTTTTGACAGACTCGTATGGTTAGCGTCGTAAATGTCGTATTATATTATTGTATAGGAATTAAGTTACCAAAATAAATCGTTTTCCGCAGCGCACGGGTTAAGTGTGATTTACATTAATATTACTATCTAGATAAAAAGTTTAATCGGTTATATAAAAAATATGTCCAAAACGTTTAATGTTAATTATGTTTCATTCGTATACGGCTGTTTAAGTCTCTGTCATATATTTTCCCTACACCCGTTATGATTTTTTGGCGTGTCTATAGGTATGTCTATATAAAATAATATAAGTCATGTTCATAGGTATCACATATTCACATAGATACTAATGATATATATATATATATATTCAACATTAATATGCTTCAAAGCAATACCACCTAATGTATTTATATATAGGTATATCATATGTATAATTATCTTTCTGACATTTATTTTCTCTTTATAGCCATAATAGCAAAATACATCTTGCCAACAGGCAACAGGTCAAGTTCATTAAATCATCACGCGCACACCGCCGAGTTGAAGAATTCGGCTTTATAGTTAATAGTTTATAGGTACCATTATATATTAGGACCTAATGATTAAGGGGTAGGCACCATCTACCAATAATATAAATTATGAAAACCAATATCATATTTCAACTACAATTTGTTTTTATTATACCCGATATCAATAGGTACATACATTAATAATGACTGTCTAAATTATGAACACAACATTGTAATTACACATTTTTATGAAATGCACGAAAATCTTATTAATTATACACCAGAAACATTATTTGTTATGTTACCGTAATTAATCGAATAAATAGCAACTAATTAAAACTACGAAATATATAAAAATACATCCATCTACAAAATTAAAAAATAAATAACAATATTAAATTACATATAGTAATATTATATAAGGTGTAAAAACTTAAAATTTTAAGTATGAATATGTGATGTTAATTTTTATAAATGACTTAGATTTTCAGTTTTAATAAAAATTTAACGTTTTAAAACTATATATTCTGACTTTTTAAACAGTTCAATAAAAAAATATATTATAAGAGCAGTACAGTATAAATTACTCATGTATAAACTTAGATATTTCTATAATAGGCAGTAGACAATTACGGGCATACCTACTCTCAGGAAAAGAATTTCACTATAAGAAAGTACAAAGCCGTGAATGGTTTTAACCATATTAAATATTTTTTTTTACAAATACAATGAAAACATAACTTTATATTTAAGTATACTACCTAATAAATAACTTATTTGTATTTATGTTTGTTAAAAATAAATTTGTTTTAATAGTAATTCTATTTGTATAATAACATTTTTATTAATAATTTTTTAAAACTTCGTAATTATTTTTAAATTATTTTATAGACAGCCAGTATATTACATAAAGGCTATAACAAACTCTATACCTATGATAATTAATATCTATTCATATCCGTAGTAATATAGGTACAATATATATTATAAATTATTTTAATCATAGAGTGTACGAATAAATTATAAATTTATAATCGATTCACTGACGAGAAATTATTTTTTTAAATTGTAATCTTTAAACAATAGTTGTATGATAAACTAAATGAGGTTTTCATTAGTTATTTTTTAATTTTTCCTTTACTCTCTTTGATTAAATAGGTTAAATATGTAGGTACATTGAATTTTGATAACTGTCGAAAATATCTTAGAATTATGTTGCCTTTCAAAAATATTTTGTATTGTCCCAGGCATGTCATATAAGTTTTTAATTATATTTTATTTTTAAGAATTCAAATAAATGTAATACGTATTAACAAAACGTTTTAAGTTTTCACTATAGATACAGATAAATGTATACTGTGAGAATTCTCGTAATATTTTTTTTTTATTATTTGCTAACATTTTGTATAATTGTATTTTGTAAATTTGTCTTATTAATAATTGATTTATGAAGTATAAAAACATTACGATTAAATATCTGTGGCTTCAATCAATAGGTTTATATATTATTAATAACAGTAACGCTTTAAACAATATCAATAAATAATTATAATATAAGCATGAATACGAGCATCCGGTTGTAGAACATTTTATAAAAACGGTATCTACACAAGCACATCAATGATATTTTATTACGTCAAAACATAATTTATAAGAATATAATAACTTTTTAAACAGCATTACTTATAATTAATTTTCATAACATAGAGGTGATGATGCACATTTTATCTTATTATTAATATAGTATTTTGAAGAAAAAAAATATTAAAAAATGTCACTTTCACAATTCACAAACCATAAAAGTTATTATAAATCAATGATTGGTAATTATAAAACAAAATATGAAAATATATAATACAAATTGAAAGTAACGTTTTACATCTTAAACGACTTAAACCATAGGATGTTTGTAAAAAAAGTATAATTTCCTTTGCTATTATAATACAAAATATATTTTCATATTGCAATACGTGTATTGTAATATGTTTTTATTTTTTGTATTATGTTCATATATGACATTTTGAAAATAATGACTATTGCCTATTGGCTTCTGGTTGGATCCCACGGCTAAATAAACCATATATTAGCCTGAGGGTTGGGCGAGACATGTGTCAGACTCAACACAATAGATTTTTTTAAATCCCTGTGTAGGAGGGGACATATTTTTGAAAAAAATGTACAGGTGTTTATATAAGAAATATAAGCAATATTTTATTTTTTTTGTAAAAATAAATAACAATTGAATTGATAAATGAATTAACAGAGTTTTTAGATGACTATACTACAAATACAAATCCTAAAAATATACCTAAATTTTGTATTTGACTTTGATATTCAACTAAAAGAACGATATTTTTCGAAAAAAAAATACGATTGACACAACAGACAAATATAATATCATAATATAGTCATAACGTACCATGTAATTAGATATCATAACTTTGGTGCCGTTGACCTACATTTAAGTACAAAAGACTATTATCTACGGTTAGATTGACTTCAGATGTACACAATAAAATATTACAATTCTATGAAACTATACAAAGATATTAATACTAACCGTATCCTACGGTTTTTAAAACCACATACAGCTTATTAAGATCGATATATTTTATGTAGTTTACTAGGATGTACACATGGGAAACTAAGAAGTAAAAAAAATTCAAATATAAAATAACTATTATATTGAGATACATTTGCTAAAATTATAAAATAGCAGATAATTAACAAATAATATTTAAAAATACGTATGTATAAACTATAAAATATATATAGTTCGAGACTTGTAGTATAATTTGTTAATTCATAAGAATATAATATTACGTGTTTTTATTTTGGTTTGAGTATTTTTTTTTTAATTATCTTGATATAAATTACAAATAACTCTTATTTTTTTTTGAATTTAATAAAATTTTAGATTTTAGGGAAAGTAAAGGAAAATAAAAATTTTTCTTACCTGTATTCTTTTTAAGTAACTGTTTAATCCATCAAAACACCATATTCCTGCAGGAAAATATTATCACTTTCACCAAACCGACGGTACACTTAACTAGAATATTGCACAAAACTTTAAAAACTGAAAAATACTAAATAAGCACTAGCAAATAGTTAAATGCAATAATAAATATGTGTCTAGGTAATGGTTAGTATAAACGATACCGGTATTGCGACACCTTTACTCGGAGCCGTCCAACCGACACGGGTTATTGTACTTAACTACCTAGAAAGAAGAAACCTGTTGGCCAAGACAGGCAGGTGCGCCCCTACCACTACGGCGCGCAGGTAAAACGGACAAATTGTGGCAAGCGTTCCTTCCTAAATAATGAAAATCAAGTTGATGATAATAATAATAATAATAAAAGTAGTAGTAATAATAATAATAATAATAATAAAAATAATAATATTACACATTAGTACATTACACATCAATACATCATTATAAAATAATAATTAATAAGTAAAAACTAAAGATATCAGTTTTGTAAATTGTTATTGTTTATTTTTAAATAACTATAAACTATAAAGATCAGTTATTACTGGTTTAACTATGATGCATTGAATAATATAATTATATTTAGTATTTACTTAAAATAATTGTTAATTAAATTATATATAAATTATAATGTCAATCTTTTCACAAATATTAGTAATATTACTTTTATTCTTTACTACAATAAATATTAATAATACATAAATAGCATTTTGAATAAATAAATTAATAATAGTTAAAATATAATATTATGTGCATTTTATGCCCAAACACACATTTAATTTATAACATTATATATTTATATTTTATTGTATATTATATAGTATATACATATTACAAGTTATATGTTTAGTTTATATACCTATGTATCTTTGTTTAAAACATTAACGTAAATTATTATATGTGTATAAAAATTCATTTAAAATACATATTAATTAATACTATATTACTATACACTAAACATTTGTAATATCATATAATAACTGTTTAAACTAAATAGGAATGGACACCGAAATTGTGAAGTATACATTTAGGGTATATTTTATTATCACTTTATGTATAGTTTAAACTTTGATTAAACTACGAAATATTATAAATATAAATAGCCAATAAGTATATTTAAATTCAAATTTTCTTTGATATGTTTATCTTTTTACTAATTTTACTTACTTTTTACTAGTTTTGAAATTTTGTTTTAAATTTTCCTAAAAGTTGATAATATATTTTAGTCATGAAATACATATATTATAAAAAGTATTATAAATTAATAGTATAAATTATGCATGTATTGTCATAAAATACATTTTCAGATATTTTACTTGAATTTAATTATCTTTGATATTGTACCAAAATGTATTTTATTACCATTCAAACTTATAACTAATTTTTAACATACAATTTTACGATTTTATACTAATAATAATCTGCAAACACGGTTTTATTCAACTTTAAAAAATGAATTATTATGTATACAAATAATTTATCTTATATGTAAACATTAAATTGAAATAAATCATGTTAATTTATATATTTCTTTAAAAATAAAAACAAGTGTAACAAAAATCATTTAAACAAACTTTAGGATATATTAATTAATACAATTATAATATATGATTATACTGATTACTATATAAATGATGAATTATTTGACTTAACTTTTCGTAGGTTAGCTACATATAACATATTGATAGTTTTTGCAATCATATTATTTATATTTCTTAATTCGGAGTGCAGCTCTTTGTATAGAAAATATTAATAGGCTTACAAAATTGTTTTAAAGCTTTTGGAAAATTAATCTTAGAAAAACAAAAATCCATAAAAGTTTTCCATTATTATAAGTTTTACAATGATGTGTGTATATTATATTGTATAGTACTATAAATATGAATAAATATGTTTAGATTTTTGTATCTGTTATCAGTAGCATTCTAGCGTATATATGATCGAGTTGATACTTTAGAGAATTAAAAGTAAATAGTTCTCAGTAGTTTCCAAAAACGAAAAACAAATAATTTTCCCATGTCTTTTAATTGGATTAAAAAAAGTTTTTTAAAGTGATTGAAGTTAAAATGGTGACGATATTTTTCGTACACAATGGTCAATGATTTATCATTGAATTCAAATTTAATCTATCCATTACAATGAATCTATCTCTTGCACTTATACCTGCCTAGTGCATACTAAATACGATTTTGTTATACGATTATTCATATATACAAAGCGAGTTCCCCGATTTTTTTAAATTTTAATTAAACATTATAATAATAACCTAAGTGTGGTTATACCTTAGTTATAAACATTTTAAATTGATAATTTTTTTTTATTAGGTATTATTAAAAAAACTTGTTAGCGAAGCTATTGGAAAGTGTGACTCGTTACATGATTGATGTTATATTTATTATAAGATTGGGTTATTCTTATTGATACACTAAGTCAGTACAAATAGCAATTATAACAAATAACAATTAATTAACAAAAGGTGTAAGTAGCCTTAAATTAGTCATTTTTTCAATCTCGATCAATTCCCAAAGAATAAAAAATAATAAAGTATAGATTCTTCAATCATATCAGCTATCAAGTCCGAGAGAGTTTCAAATACATCGTCAGGTTCATATTTATTTATTTGTAAACATATAACCTATACCTACAATTAAAAAAAAAATCAACTAATACCTAAATCTTAAAAAATAAATTACCTCAATTAAGTTATGTTTAATGAAACAATCGAATCTAAGTTTTTGTAGTATGTTAAACAAACAAATCTATACCTTATAATAAATGGTAATTAAATATAATATTATTTTCAAATAATATAAATAAAAAATACATTATGAGTATGAGTAATAAGTATATATTATATTATATTTATATAATTAACTGATTAAGCAATATTTTCAAAACTGTAATATTCAAATGTATTTACATTTATTTTTTGCTTCATTTATTATTTAGGGTCAATGTGGTTTATAGTAACTAAAATTATACCTATATGTATTTAAAAATTTAAATTATTTGAAAAGTAATTTATTTTTAATCTTTGGTTTCATAGAAATGTTTAAATAAACATATAACTTTATAACTTAGACATGAATCATCAAAATTTTAATTATCCCACGTAACTATCTATATTATTATTCTTAACATGTTTTCTACGTGTAAAAATTATATATAAGAAATAAAATGCAAACAATTGATGAAGCATATTTAGTGTAATGTATAATGTGTATCTTTTACCAGTTAAAAATTATTATTTTTAGATATATAAACTTTTAAAATTTCGTATTGATATACTCTTAAAGTTATAATTCTTAGTTATAAATATATGTATTTTTGATTTGTATATCATGTTATGGCCATTTACGGCATCCAACAGTTGAATGAACCGTCTAACCACAATTTTTTCAGAACTTACATGGGCAATTGTGGTTATTTGAGTTGTCTACATTAAAGTTATACAATCGATACTTCTCAAAATATTCATAATTTAAATTTATTTGTGCACAAAAGAATATATTTTATTTATATTAGTTATAGTTAACTTGTATTAATCTTAAAATATATTAAAAACTTCATCTGTTTTAGATTTAATGTTTTAACTAATAAAACAACTATACCTTATTATAATGTATTTATGGTTATAACTTATTTCATGCCTAATCCAAATTAAATATTATAAGTTATTTCACAATTTTTGAAGATTCGTAAACAATATTGATATTTTAAGTTTAAGCATTTTATGAATTAAAAGTATAAATATAAAATTTAATTTAGAAAGTATTTTAACTTTTAACAAAATGATGTAAAAATTAGTATGACTAAGATCGACAAATAGTTTGTGTCATATTATTCATTCTTGACTGTAATATTCTTCTCATGTAGTCATGTACCACACCACTCAAATTCTTAGAATACTTAAGAACAATATATTTATTTTCTTGCTTTCATTAAGGAAATTTATTTCAAATTCACTCTTAATATATTACTCACATAAATTTTTTTAAATGATGCTACTTATTGATAAATTATGGGTTATTTGATTTGATAATTTACTCAGTTACTCATTATTATACTTACTGCATTAGCGTATAAATTATAATTGATTTTTGTTTTAAATAAATATTAACATTTGAATAATTTTATAATTTTTCAGATACTCAACGATATGTTTTTTACTTTTAAAACGATTAGTGTTGAGTATTATTATTGTTAGATACATCCTGTTTGTGAGTTAGGTCAAATAATTTGATCATACATGCAATATGTAGTAATTATTAATGATAAATCAATAAACAAATAAACAATCAATTAACATCAATAAGGTTATATTATTATTGTTTTTTAGAAACCTTAAGAATTTTCTCTTTCATTATCTGAGAAAAAGTAAAAAAATACAAAATACCAGTAGTTTATCAAATCGATTTAAATTTGTTGAACTATTTCGATAATCCTCGTTTCATTTTACTTGTCATGATTCCATAATACTAAAGTTGTAATTGTATGGGAAAAATATTACTATAATATAATAATATTATTTTAATATTTTATTTCAAAATAAAAAAATAAAATATCTAAGTTAACTGCAAGTCAGAATTAGTCGGCACGATCGTTTGAAATTGGACAATGTAAAAATGAGGGAAAACGAATAATACAAAACCACCCAAAGATTTGTATGTCCTTGACAGTGGTGACTAATCAAGATGGAATTGGGGGTGGAGTAGGTGGGGAAGAGCATGACGTTGGCCTGCAAAAAACGGTGTATATTGACTTTCACCAGATGTAAAAAAAATGCTTCTATGAGTTCTATGACGAACGTAGAGGCTTGTATTTTTCTCCACCTTCGTTTTATTGATACTGAAATCCGGTATTGATTTTCACTTCCTATTATACACATATAGTCGTCGCCATCGTTCTGACGACTATTTGATTTGAAACAGCCTCCTTCATAAAAAAGACATATCAGGTTTCGACTTTTTTCATCGAAAGATGACATTGCCATTTACAGATTACTAAGTGCAGGGGTGGTTTTTGTTGATTATTTTTTTGACTGAGGGTGCGGTATAACATATAGACATATATAGGGGGATTAAAGGGTGGGTTTGTTATTATTACATTCTATGCTTCATTTTTTTTTTTTGAAAAGTGGTTCCCGTGTGCACCGTTTGTATTATATGTGTCTGGAATGTGGTGTGGGCTTCAAGGTCGACTACAAACCTTTTGGCCCCAAACACACACACAGACGCTAAGACCTCGTTTCATACAGGCAAACTTGACGAGTTGCTGCTGGTGTATAAGTATAAATAAAATATATAAATACATACCAGCACCACGAGTTTAGAATTTTGGTACCTCAACTATGGCTTATCTCTATACAAAAGTAATAAAAATCACTTTACGTTTCTACAATTTTCCACACCCTTATTATTTGAAATATATTATTATTATAGTCACAAAGATAAACAGTAAAAATGCAAGAATATGTATATGTTGCATATTTGATCGATTATTTGTAATGGTTATTACTTATTACCATTGCGTTCACTAAATCATTTGAAAATTAATATTCATCGTATAGTATTATTGTATAGTCGAAGAGGACACTGGACGATCGCCGGGAAGAGCATGTTGTATGTGACGAATATCTAACTGTACAAAAGGATAAGAGGTAGAAAAAGCACCGTTAAATACGTTAAACAACAACAACAAAAAAAGACTCAGCACGATAGGTCCACCATAGCTAATCAGTATATTATTAATACATTATACATAGCGACGCGCGAGTAGGTACGATACGTGTCACGTCTATCAAGATTCAAGATATAGTTTTGTTACACACAATAAAATAAAATTGTTATTTTACTTAACCATGTATGATGTATCATGTGCAATGGTATACCTCTTTGCAGACTGGCAGTACAATACGATTATACACAAATATGATATGTGCACAATGTACGATAATAATATCATGAGAATTCTTACATTTTGTTACGTTGTGTCCGAAAAAAACAAACGGAAAAAAATAATCGTCTTGATTTTGTGCTACCACGTATGATTGGATATGGAATGTTTGGTGTATAGGTCACACGTTACTGTGTACCGTTAAGAAGCCTCGAGGGTCATCGATACAAGAATGTCTCACATCATTTTTAATTTATGAAAATCATGTTCACGGAATAGTTTGATTATGTTTCCGGTTTTTGTTTTCAAATTTCTGACTTTCTATTGTCTTTTTTGGTTTTTAGTCATAAAGGTAGTTGAAGCTACGTATAATAATTTATATATTGATATCATACGTAATAAAGGTCAAGATTTGTTTTATTAATACACCTAGCTCAATGACGTTATTTAATTATATTGCCAACAGAATTATTGGTATTAATTGGTATTTATATTAACTTGAGAGAATTTTACAATTTATTTCATCACAAATAAATAATAGTTTGTTTTTTGTAGAACTATTATTTTTATACTATAAGTCTATAACCTAACTCATAAAAACTAAGTGTCCACGGACTACAATAATAAAATTAACACTCTGACAGCTAGAATAGTTGATAAGTAATCGATTTTATAACTATTTGAAAGTGTTTTTTAACTGCATTCTTATAGAGAATGTTTAAAACTCAAATTATTTTAGATACGTTAATACTTTATTATTATTATTATTATACTAGATTCCATGGTTATACCTACCTCAACTTTCATTGTAAAAATGAAACTTCTTTATTAAAATTAAAAATAATATAAAATAGTTATCTATTTACGTTTAATTTGAAAAATAATTATTATTATATGTTAAACATTTTTTTTTGTAATACGATTAAATAACCATCATCACCAATACTAGTTAATCTGTTATCTGTAGGATAAATTATAAATGAAAATAAAAAGCTTTTTTTTAAGAAATCAAATTATATTTATATATTATAGGTAATGTATAAAAGATTAAAAATTAAATTTTTGAAAGTAAAACAAATCAAGATATTAAAATCATGTACAATTGATTGCAGTTATGGGTAGGTTATATTTAGCATAATAGATCGTCTTAAAGTGGCACCTACGCCAAGATGTGCCATTGATAGAATAAGAGACACTCCATGAGATGTCCTAGTGCTGCAGGCACCGCTAAGATTGGTGTCAGTAGACTTCTCTCATTATGTCAACCCCAGGAGGCTGCCGGAAATGATTTAACATTCTACAAGACCCCACCCTGAGTATTTACTGCGTCATTGCATGCTGCAGTCTACAAAGACCTAGATTAATTTAATTTGCAACCGTCAGTATTTGTAACGAAAATAGTTTAGTTACAAATGTGTAAGATAAATCGTTTATCAACATTTGGTTATCTATAACATGGGTCGAAAATGTATTACAAAACATTTTATAGTTACTGTTATTCTAAATTTCGAAAAACCAAAAATAATAGAATAATAATAATAAGCGTTAGAAGATTTTTCGAAAATATAATACTTAATTTTTACGAAATTTTGTTTGATAATTTTTTTTAAATCACATTTTATAGTATTTTGATTATATTAAAAATAGAAATAATAAGTGATTTTTGAAGGAGGCATAACGTCATGCTATACATGTAATATTGTTATCATTATTAAAATGTAAAATATTAAAAAATACTAATGAATCTTAATATAATATATCAAACTATTATCATATACTATGTATTACAAATTAAATAGATAATAAACAATGAAATCAAAAACATGTACGATGTAGGTACATTAATAACTTATTTCATTCAAAACTAACAACCTAGTTCTTACTATAGATAACTGTACTTTAGCATTGTACTTAAAAGTGCCTCCATATTATTTAAGTTACATTAGGCATGCATTTAAAGTTAAAATTATTACACTTAATTATAAAAAATAAATACTAACTACATCTATGATTTAGGAAAGTATTTCAAGTATACCTTATATACATTCACAAAACAACGAATATTCTATTCACATAGGTACATTCACGAATATATAAATAAAATTAAAATTGAATTCGGCGAAGTTTTTAATAACTATTATAAAGAATACATTTACTAATTTAATAAAAACCTGTTCTTATAACATAGAATTTGAATAACTAACCCTAAACCTAACTGTATATCTTGCACTGCTTATACATAATATACCTACCTACATTTTCTTATAAGATTAAAATAATATGATATCTATAAATAGTAAATATTTAAAATCCTTTATTATTTATTAATTATATACTAGTATATAACAGATAAACATTTTAAAATAAAATAGTATAAATTATTTTTAAGATTACTACAGATGATATCAGGTACTATAGACACCTAGTAGATATAAGTATATATTACTAGATATAGAGATAATTATTTCGAGAAGATTTCATATGAATGTATGGAATGCATTTGAAATTTTGAACTGGTTTCGTAATTGACTAATCGGCAGTTCGATATAGATATATAGGCATTTATACATAGCATATTTACGGGTGTTGATATGAAAGATAAACCCTTTGGATCAGTTTTTTACTGATATAGATATAATATTGTTTTATATACTTTTTGTGGTAATATAAGATAATATTACAGAAATACAAAATAAAATTATAATTAATTATGATTGCTAATGTTTATTATAATATTGAATATTAATATAATAAGCATTTGAATTTGAAATAATGAATTTCATTCATGTCTAATTTAATTAAAATTTGATTGAAGTTGAAAAAGTTTTGTATCACACGTTGTATTTTATTAATGTAATTAATTTAAATTCATAATCATGGCAATATATCCTAATTCTTACTCTATTTTTATGCTAATCGTTTTTAGAATTATAATTTAATTTATCCACGTGTTGTGTACAAGAACTATATTTTAAGTAAATTTGTTTATTTCTTCAAATAAAATCTACTTTAATAATTATAATAATTTTGGATTTATACTCATCTCTTGAAAAAAAAAATAATATACTCATTAATAAAATGATACTTATAAGATCATTAAAAAGAACAGTATAAAACGTTAGTTTATTAATCATTCATGACAGTCAATAGATGACAGTTATTTAATACACTTAAAACCTAACCTAACCCAAGAATAAAAGAGAAAATTCTTTGGCATTTTTTAAAAAAAAATCTGTTAATGAACAAAAAGAAAAGAAAACTTCTCAGACACGTTTTTATTTCAATGAAACGTGTGTGATTAATCCCTCAGTATAATATGTATAAATAAGACTTTTGTAGAATTTTTTATGAAGACTTTATTTATATAACTTTACGGAGCTGAAACTAAAAAAAAATTATTAATTTACCTGTTTTGTAGTAAACACACGGTTAATTAATTCCCGTTAGTAAAAAATTGTCCGTTAGTTCTTCATTAATGTACACCTATACTTGTTAGTTGTAGGTGTAAAATACAATACACAATTATATTTTCGTGTTAAAACTAAAATTGAATTAAACATTTTACAAATTAATATTAGAGTAAACTAAAATGCAATATCTAATATTATAACATTAACACGAACCTTTAACATTCTAAATACATTTGATGAAATTTGAAAATTGATGTCTGTGTTTGTATGCATATTTTAACCATGAAATTCAATTATATTGTTTACCTGTAAATTGCAATATTGTTGAATATGTGTCAGTATTTACTATTTAATAAAGTTAGTATAGTGTTAATTCGTATAATCGTATCTATCAATTAGTTACTAAATTGTATGTAATAACTAATATGTATGCTAATTCCATCAATATCTATTAGTTTTTGTAAATAAGTATCTATCATTTACCTATAGCAATTTTTAAAATATAATATCATATACAGAATAACCAATTTAATATATATCTAACAATTTTGATTTAGTTTTAAAACCACTATGATATCTTTATAATTCTATTTTAAAATACACCTATATACAGTATATGTTTACCTATTTTTTATTTGCAAGAGGCATTTATTTTGTGAATATATTTTTTGTGTGTATCTACATTTAAATTTTGAACATCTGAGAATGAGATACCTATTCATCGAAATGAGAACTAATTTTTTTTAATGATTAGGTACATGAAAATAATTTTTAGATATTATGCAAAATCATTATTTGGAGTTATTTAATTAGGCACCTATCTAGGATGTAATAATATGAGTATTCATACAGAAGACGAAGTTTTGCAACGAATTAACTACAGAATGAAATTACTAAACTAGTTTTGAATAGGTAACTACAAATCGTTGATGAGGCCGCTGTAAAAAGTCAATTTACCAATTCTACCATGTTAAAATATATTTTCATACATCAAGATCAAGCTCAAGTACATGATAATTATACAGATCAAAAACTAGAATTCGTAATGGAATTGTTAAGATTATGGGTACGTCACTAACTTACAAGATGTACCTAGAATGAAAACCGGATTTTTTAAATCATACCTTGATATGATGTTATAGCTTCATGTTTACATGGGCGATGGGTACAAATAAATAATAATCTGTCACACCTATACTTATACAATATACTTATTACAGTTATAGTAGTGCAGATAGATATTGTGTTCAAAAAACTGAATCAAAACATCGAAGATGAATAAACTTTTTTGAACTTCTATTTTAAGAATGGCTCAGAAGTTAACTGGAAATGCGAATATACAAATTGCAATGTTATTCATATATAAATATTCCAAAAAGGCAAAAATATAAAATTAGTATTAGTCATATACAAAGTACATTTATAACTAAGGTACCAACATAAATTTGATATTTAAACTCTAAAATAACATGGAGGTACATCAGGCAAGCCTGTAAAGTGCATAACTCATAGACATAACTTATTGCATAGGCTCATAAGCATTTATTAAAAAAATATTGTAAATTTAATCAATGTTAAAAATATTATGAAATAGAAAAATAGGGTTATGGAAACTATAGATTTGTTTAAAGTTTGATAAGTTTAATTATAAAATTCGGTACTCGATTGTATCAAAGAACATCCGTCAAAATATTTTTTGAAGAACACTTACAGTAATAATTAACTAAATACATTAGTTATGACTTATGACTGCAGTTATGTACCATACCTACCTACCTACCTATAATACTAATACCTATATATAATATATTGAATATTATTCGATGTTCAAAAATCTGTTTTAATAAATACACGTTGAAAATGAAAAGTTGCATTTAACTAAATTATTTACTAACTATTCAAACTCATACAATAAAATGAAATCGATGTGCCTATTTACATAATTACCTACATATAGCTAGTACCATTGCTTGATTATTGGTAACTAACTAGTTAATAGTTATAATAAAATTGATTCATTATTGTTATGTTAATATGATGAGATCCGGGACGATCTGACGATGATGTATTACTGAATAATAGCTAATGAGCTCATTAAAAATAAAAAATTAATTATATGTTATGAAGGTAAATTAATAATTTTTTTATATAGTATTTTTTTTATATATTAAAATATGTGTATGGGAGGAAAAGACATTTTTTATGGCTTATACAGAAAAACTCGTTCTTTGTTCATGCCTTTTTTAATTGAATTATAATGAAAAATCTATTTTCTTCCTAGGTCAAGGTACACTCAATGCCACTTTTACATTCAATTGACAGAACTTGAATGTAACCATATAATACTTTATTTATTATGAACTTGATGTTGCGATACTATATAATGATAGGATTCCAAGAAGATCAAATACAAAATCCGTCAACATAAGTCATAATAATAACTCCTATTCGAGTATTTTTGTAGTAATTAATACGCTTCAAAATATTTTTGTTAAATTGAGTGAATAATTAATGTTAATTATTGTAATGAAATATCTGGCACAACTCATTAATACATCTAGTCAATAAATAATGTCAATAAGTAGGTAGACTAGATATTAGATAGGTACCTACCTCTGTACCAGAGTTAATACCTATATGCTATTTTAGTATTTTATAAATAAAACTAATAAAAGTAACATAGGTTATTTTGGTTATTTTCTATAAAAATCAATTATCTAACAATAATTTGTCATTGTTCACATTGAATAGGTAATATTTTACATTTACATAAACAATAAATTTAGCTTCTATATGTGGCTAGGTAAAAAACCATAATACAATATTACAATCTATAAACTAATTTAGTATTTAATTCAAAAAGCATATTTATTACTATTATTAGTATTATTTATAAATCATAATCAATTATATATGTATATTATACATTATATAAAAATGGTGTACGAATATTACATTTTTAGGTAGGTATTACAACTTATTGATAGGTACCTCACTTACATAATTTTTTTATTATTTCTATTCATTCGTCGCCCACTGGGTAGTGAAAATGGTGAATTATAAATGTATAGATAGTAACTAATTTTCTTACATACCTCATGCTAATCAGAAGAATTAGCTATTTTGCAAACATTTGTACCGCAACTTTTAACAAAAAAGGAAAAATCAAATTTTAGAGATATTAGAGATAATCAAAATTATAATAATGTTTACTATAATAATAACTAATTACCATTTTCAATAAATTGTTAATAAAAAACACAATAATTTGAAATGGTATTAAAAGCGCTATCTGTTGGTGAGTTATTTTGTTAATATCTATTATTACAATTTATCCAGATCAAGTGCATGGATAAATTATTGAATTCACCAGGTTCACAGCTACATCGTCTGTTGTAGTGTTGTGTCATGACCAAATTAAAGTAGAGCTCAGTCCAACTTGCAGTGACACAGTAGAATATGGTTAGCGAATAATACCATAATTTTATTATAACTGCTATTCAGAATATTATCATACAAGCAATACTGATACTTAGTGACTAGTGTAATACCATTGAATATAAAATATTATTGTTATTTATTTATTAATTTTACATAATAATATAAGCTATCAACATTTGACTCAATGGCGTTGCCAGAATTTTTGAAATCAAAATAGCAATAAAACAACTTTATACAAATTAAATTTATATTGTGTGGACTAAAAATAATTTTTATACTCATTGCATGACTAGATTTATAATACTAAATACATCTTACTGAAATGTAAGATGTAATATTTAAAAAAAAATAAAAACATAATATTTATATAAATTTATTAGTTATTACCAACAAATTGGGATATGGCAATGAGGTATTTATTATGATATTATATTATTATTGTGTCCCAGTCCAATCCTTAATTTTTTATTCAATTAGACATTTTTTTAGAAAAGTGGTCAATATTTCTTTTCTAAGAGGGAGAATAAGTATAGGTTTATATTATAATTTATGATAATTATTTTTAATAATATTGTTAATGAATAACAACTTATTGTTAGATAAAGGTTTCCATTGCTATTGTTTTATAGTTTTATAATTAATTTTATTCAAATATAATGAAATTACAAAATGAAACTACTAAATTTTGAAATAAAAATAATCCTGAACATTTACTCCAGTTATTTGACTTTTATAAGTTATAAATTACTTAATTCAATTTACAAATATTTTTATCAATCAATAATTTATATTATTAAGACTTACGTAATACATTTAAAATGTTTTAAACATTTTAATTTTAAAGATAATTTAAAAATATATAATATTATCATAGACCTCATTTGCAAGTCGTGCATAATAGTGCCTATCCTGTGGAGGGGCTGAGGGGATTACAAACAACCGACCTCCAAAAAAATAGGTTAGAGTTTGGGGGGATATGACCCATAAATTTTAAAATAAGCTTAAATATATTAATATATTTTATAATTAAAATTTTTTTTATTAGGAACAAATAACAATTTTCTTTTTATCAGATAAATAAATAACTAATATAAAATTGTATTGAATGTTTTAAATTTTGCAGGTTATGTCTGTGCATGATAGGCAGGACCTGTAGACACGCCTATGGATACTATATTGAACTTGATATATGTTATACCCAGTGTTCGAATTGGGGGGGGGGACGCAGGCGGATGGAGTCCGCTTTCATTTTTTCATAGATTTCAGAGTCCCCCTTCATTTAATTAAGCGAGGAAAAATACTAGCTTTATAGCACCTTACTATATGTACAGCAGGTGTGGGGTACAAAGTTTACAATGGGTTACTTTACAATTTATTTGCTATGGAACGGTATTTACTGAACTAAAACCAGCGTCCGTCCTCAATTTTTTTTCCAATTCGAGCACTGGTTATACCAAAATTATTAAAGGACAAAAGATATGTTATAATACTTGAAAGTAATCACAAATCATGAAATTCAACTTTTTTTTTAATTGAACAATAAAAAGTTATTTTGACTTTAAAAATAAACAATGGTTAATGTAATTACTATTTATAAATCTATCATATTATATATGCCTAAAATCGTTTTAATTTATTTAATAAGTTATTTCTTCTCATTGCTAATTTCCGTACTCTGAGCCAATATTGTTTTGTATTAGGATCCAATTCTTGTAATGGTTTTGGTCCATCTGAAATTAAATTTAATGTTAGAATTATTTTTTAGCTAAGATAAATTGGAATTATTTTTAAAATTATACTATAAGTTATAACCATAATGCATTTGAATCATGGTTATCATAATTATTGTAAACAATTGTTATAATACTTATAACAATTATTTTATGTGAATATAATATAAGTATAAATATAACTAATATAATTTAGTTAGATATATTTAAACAGTGTAATTATGAAAGATTTATGATAGAAATATTAAAAACTTAGTAAAATTAAATCACAATATTACTTTTGCAATTTCAAATTGTCACCAAAAAATTTAACTGAGTGACATAAAATTTATTTTAATTATTTAAATAAGATCTAAATTTATTATTATTAATATTACCTATATTCAAATTCCAAAGCCAATCTGGATATTCTGAGTTAGGTTTTATTTCTATATCTTGACCTTCTTTTAATATATTACTCCCGCATACAAAATTAATTAATTTTTTGGCATCAGTTTCAACAGGAATTTCAGATTTTTCTAAAACTGGACCTCCTTTGCCCAGTTTTTTTTTAGATTTTCCCAATGAAATGATTCCTGAAACATAATAGGAGTAAGTATAACAAATAACTATTAATATAATCTAAATACGTAATAACTAATAAGCAGACTTTATTGTAATGACTTTTACCAAATGCACAAATATAACTAATGTCTAATGTTATAGTGATAAAACTTACATAAATTTAAAACTAAAAATAAAAATAATATGTAAAAAATATATTTTAGCTGTTTAACTATTAACGAACCTCACGAGTATTTTATCTTACTTTTTGCATTATTACTTATAATAATTAATAAAATAGAAATAGAAAAAAAGAATATTATACATTCATATTTACAGTTTTTAGAAATTAAATGGAGTTAAAAATCAGTGGAAATCATAGTTATAAACAATAGATTCTACTAACCACTATGCATCATTATAAGTTATAGGTCATATTTTACATTTATAATTCATAAGTATCTAAAACAGGCATAAAACATACTGGTTATAAATAATTTATTAACATATCTGTAATAAGCTAGTCTAAACTATTTTTAGTACAAAAGAAGTTATTAGTTTTTCTTATTAGGCATTAATTTAGTTTTTTTACAGCAAAGTGATTTTTTAATATTTTATGAAATAATTTATATATTTCTTAAGTCCACATATTCGTTTAGTCATCTGTAGATTTTATAAATTCTCAGCACCTTATAATAAAGCCTACAAATATAAGCATAGAAGTTTATTGTAACTGTTACCTCGATATACAGAAATTGAATATTTGAATAATATGTTTAATATAACTTACCACTAGGTGATGCATATGAATTACTTGGTATTTGAACACAACTACGAACATAATTTAATTTAATTATCTTAAACATTATAATCTTTTTTTTTTAAATTGGTCAATAAATATTTTTAACAAAAATAATTAAATTAATAATTGACAAATGTTATTTGAACAACTGGATTTCAGACATTGCAGTATTTCACAACTTCGTTTAGCTTATGCCGCTTATGGTGCTTACATTAAATTTACACGAGCATGTACATGTTACTATATTATTATCAGATATCAATGTTCAGCATTGAAAATGATATCATATTATAACGAGAGCATCAAAAGCAAAATTCAGCGACCAATCAGAATCATTGCTAAATTGAACGTCTCTAATCACCCGCCCATTTTTAAATATCATCTTATCACCACGAGATTAATAATCCTTTTTGTGTTTTATTTCATTTTATTGTTTGAATTTTCTTTGGTTACTAAATAATGTCTACGTCTTTTCTTATATGAAATGTATGCGAAAACGTTATTGGTATCTTTCTAATTTAATAGCATATGAAAAGATCTTTGGCACAGTTGCATAAAAGTATAATAAAAAAACAATTAAATGCCCAGACATTAAGTGTAGACTTAAAAAAACATATAGAAGATTGTCACAAAATAATTTTAATTAGAAAAATTATATATTTCCAAACTAATGATAAATATGTATTATGTGAGTATTTTAAATTTATTTTTAAGAGCTGTAAAAATACACATTTGATTAATTCCTCAAAAAAAAGGTAAAAATATTTTTTGACTTCCATATATAATATATATATAGTAATATTATATTACTTTCAACTGAGATATTGGAAAGGTAAGACCAATTATTCACTCTGTCAACAAATAAACTCAAAAAAAGAAGTAATATTATTTTAATTTTATAATGTACAAAAAATGGTCATATAAACATTTAATACAAATTTTAAGTACCAATCTAAGTTTATTAGTTTTCAAATTACACTAAAAAAAACAAAATTGATTTTATTAAAATCTGGATTTGCATAAAAATACTTAATTTTTTTTTTGTTTTTCTCGGTTATTTTGAAAAATACCAGGATTTTTTTACTTTTGTCTTATCTTAAATACATATCAGATTCGATTTTATACTTGAAACACACATTTTTGTAAAACCAATGCATTTATTGCTCCGTTCAATAGATAATTAAAAAAAAAAAAGGTACCCAAGTGAATTCTGCTTTGCTGTTGTATAGTATCTCAAGTGTATATTAGGTGTGACTGTTGAGTAGTTAGTAGTTCACTGACTCACTGTAGTATGTAATAGACGTGATCAATTTTAATTCAATGATATTATATCATTGTATACGAAAAACAATTCTGAGCGAAGACTTTACGATAACACTCAATATTATGTTTATGAATCGATATATTCCGATTCTTGATAAAATATGTTAAATTTTTTTAACACTATATACTATATAGTATATACCTTTTGACCTTTTGAGGTAGTTAATTAGTCTAAATATTATTATTATGAAGGTACTTATATAAAGTACGTTATTAATATAATATTTTTACTTGGTTATAAATTGAAATAAGAAAGAAATTATTAATATAAAATTCATAATTAATTATTTTTTCGTTAGTTACTAGCTGATACATTAATCAATAAATTATGTACTTATATGGTACCTATATGATGTATCAATATGACTATATGGTAAAACCATGAATAGTTGGGAGAATTATTTTTTAAGCTACGGATGATTTATCTCATATAGTTATTATTCGAGTACTGTAATATCTGTAATATCTGAAATGTAGAAAGGGTTTGCTGCGAGTGTGTGACTAGAACATTGATTTCGGAAAAAAGAGGTGATGAAGAGGAGAAATTAATATATTGTTATTCAGAATAATTTTGAAAAAAATAATTAAAATTAGTATTCAAACAGCCATCTGTACTAAAGATTAAGAAGTTTTGCTAGATGGTAAAGATTGTTTTGAAAATTGATTTGATTTACCATCACTTGTCTATTTATGCAAAGTATACTAATAAATATAGATTTAAACAAAACCTTGTAAGATAAGTAGATATGAACTTTAATATACATATACAATTTATATACATTTTATGTATAGTAAATTAGATAATTTTTGGCATGGTAGGGATGTCGTCGACCTTTGTTGTATGTAAATAAAAATCGACCAGGTTTTATTAAAAGTAGAAGGGGCCTGGCACAACAATCATGACATGGTACCGTGCTAGAACCCTTTTATACAAATCGAAATGACTCCACACACGCTACTTTGCTATGGCGACAAATACACAAATGGCTGATTTTATGTCGCCGAACAACGGAATTTTGAACGTAAGTACGATTATATTAATATACATATTATTTATTTATATATATATAGTAATATTATTATTATTATTATTATGTTATTCAATTTAAATAATAAATAATAATATAAATACATTAAATAAATGAGTATATATATAATAGAATACTCCTAACTCCTATTATATTTAGTTTCAAATATATTAAATGAGGGTTTTATGTTTTTATTCAATGTTTAAAGCACGAGAATCCCGATTTTGCCGTATTTGGAGTAAATAATAAGGAACTCATCGATGGCAGTTTAAATCCACAGCGTAGACAAACATGCACCAACATTCCATTACTACCGGCAGCTTTGCAGCCTCGACTTCATCAGAAACGATCATCTATTGTAAAGTAATATATAGAGTATAGACATATAGTGTATATATATATATTCTAATTACTAAAATTACTTACATTTACATAAGAAGTGCGTGATTAGTAATTCATTTGTATTTTTAAAGTAATAATAATAATCTAAATGAAAACATGAGCAACACAAATTTGGTATCATTGCAAACATTGACAGATGGAAAAATCCAAGCTACTAGGTCTCAATGTATCAAAAGTCGTAATCCAGAACGAATGAGTTTAGATAGGTATTTATTTTAATTTATTTTAATAATAAGAATATATTTATATTTTTTCTTAAATAAGACGAGGTTTGATGAGCGTTCCAGTGATTACTGGCGAAGCTCGTCTTCGACTGTTATCAATGCAACATAATTTACTAACAAAATTAGATGGTATTTCTGGAGCTGGTTTATCTAGACTAGTTTTCTTGGATGTATATGGTAATCAATTAGAGAGAATTACAGGTCTCGAAAGCTTGAACAATCTACGTGTCCTTTTGTTAGGAAAAAATCGGTACATATCCAATAATTTTTGTTATTATTTTACGATTATTAAAAAATATATAATCGTATTTTATTATTATTGTTTAGAATTAAACGCATTGAGGGTTTGAAAACGTTACATCGATTAGAAGTTCTAGACTTGCATGGTAACCAATTAACTCAAGTAGGTGGACTGCAAAGTCAAGGTGAATTAAAAGTTTTGAATCTGGCTGGTAATCAAATCAAAGTATTGGGTTCATTAGACCTTACTGGCCTCAGGTCGTTACGAGAGCTTAATCTTCGAAGAAATCGTTTAAAATGTCTGTTAGGATTTTCAGAGACTCAACAATTAACGAAACTTTTTCTTAGTAACAATGAAATTAACACGTAAGTTTAAAATTTTAAATTATTTAATATTAAAAACCTATTATGTTCCAATTTATTTACGTAATTTTAGTATTGATGATATGCCAAGTTTGGTGCATTTAAATAAGCTCCAAGAATTAGCTATTGATAATAATCCTGTGTCGGCTGTAGAAGAATGTGTATCATTTTTGGTATCACATCTATCTCAGCTTCAAGCACTAAATCGTACTCAGGTGACCGATCAGATGAGACGTACTGCTGTGATTTGGAAAGAAACTCGAGAAAGTCTTAAATGTGTTGCAGCAAATTCTATACAAGAATCCGGAAAAAAAGGTCGTGACAACATAATTTATAATGCTAAGTCTAATTGGGAACAAATGCGGTCTCAGCACTGTGTATATCCCAATTTAGCAACTTCACTGAAGGATCTAAGAAGCTCAACGGAGACAGAAGACGGTGAGTAAATTATAGTTCAAATATATGATTATATTTTTGAAATTTCCAAACCATAAATCTAGTATCAATAATTAATAATCATAAAAAAAAGTTTATTATAATTTTTAATCGAACTAATCGAAGTATTAACATTATAGAATCTATTGAAAAACCATATAATATATTAATATAATAATTATTGTTTATTAATATACTATTATTATATTTATAATATTGGCTTCTGTGGCTGTGTCAAGAATATAATAAACTAATAAGCACCATTTAAATAATAAAATTTTACTAATTCGTAGTAATATTAGTTACATATTAAAATACATATTAGTTATTAAATATCATAATTTATAAATTTATCAAATATAACGTCATATTTAAATAGTTAAATTATAGGTATATATATATTAATATTTATATATTATTATATATAATTATAGGTAAATACTTAATTTTTATTTAATAAACAAAACTTTAGTTGTATTATTTGTTCTATTTATATTATATATATATATTTAAATAATACAGTTATTGTTTATAAGTTATAAGTTATAATGTTATATAACCTAGTTACCGAACTATAAAATTGATCATACTACGCGTACCATCTCGTACTTTACTTTTTTACTTTTTTCAAAACATAAGTTTAACTTTAATATTGACATAATATAATATAATTAAAATATATCTGCTGTTTTAAAAGTTAAGATATTTTAAATAACAATACATCCATTTTAATGTTTGATAATATTACAAACATTAAACGATAGAATAAATATATCGATAATCGGTTATACCCCTCGGTTATAACCCTATTTAGATACTATTGAAAAGTGATAGATATTAAACATAAAATAATATAATTTTATAGGTACTAAAAGTGATTCTGCATTATGTAAAAATTCATTGGAAGAAAATCCCGAAACAGCAACTGCAGAACAACGGAAAAAGAAAATGTACTTTTTATATAAGAATCGAACATTTGTTGAAAAGAAGCTTTGTCGTCGTCCAACAACAGACAAAAGTGACACGGTGCCTGTAACTAGACTACCGCCAATATTGAATCAGTATCTCAACCAAAGTCCAACTTCCAAAAGAAAATCTGAATTTAGACAAAATGATAGCAGTAGTTTAGAAATGTATCCGTCTGACCATAGCGAACAAAGTAAAAGGAGTGTTTCCAGTTCAGTGAATATGGACGCTTCTTGTAGTGATGACACCAGTAGCAGTTGTGAATCATCTTCAGAAGAAAAAATTACCAAAGAACCAGCTATCAATACTCGACCAATAAAAAGTGCTAATCCTAGAATGTCAGCTCCTATCATAAGTGATCAGCAAGAAAATAGTTTTAGACCAGCAACATCCAGACCAAAACCAAAATGCAATGGTTCCAACCCAAAAGATAAAAATAAAGAACAAGGTTTGTCCGTGTGTTTTATACACGTTATTAATATATATAATATACATACATATTATATGAGTAGATGATTTGGGGAAAATTATTGAAAATTATACTATCTTTTACAAAATGTATTTGAATTAAACTTATAATATTAAGGGTTCCAAATAATATATTGCAATATAAAATTTTTTTTTAAAATATATATTTTATAATATAATAAACAATGATGATAGGTTATATGGCTTTTCACATAATATTCAACTTCAAATGGTAGATAGACGGATAGTGTATATAATTACATTAATTTTAATATGTTTTAATGATAAACTTTGATCATGAATATGAGTAATATACTAATATTATATAGTATAATATTGTGATTTACAGGTGGTGATTATTTAGTCGAAATAACAGGAAAGTTCTTAAACGTATACGGGCAGGGTAGTCTGCGATACATAGACAAACCTTGGAATCAATCAAAATCAAATGATGTTTCAACAATTAAATTCAATTATGTTAATTTCAATTCTCTTGTACCAGTTTTTTCCAAAATTAAAAATCGTTTTCCAAACGCTGAAAACTATTTTTTTCGCGACACTAACATTTACTGCCTTGGTCAGTTGAATGCTTTAGCCGATTTACAAGGATTGGTTTCTTTGTACATACACGAAGATGGAAATCCTATTACACGAAAAGAATGGCATTCTTATGCAATTTATAGGTTATCACACTGGGGATTAAAATTTATTAATGATAAAGAGGTATAACAAATAACTATATTATATAAATTAAATAAAGTAGGTTTTATTTTAAGTTTTGATAAAACGTACTGGTATTTTATTCAGGTGGATGAACCTCAAATAACCAAATCAATGGATACTTTTAAGGGACTAAGTAATTTAGTATTATACTCACTGCCAGAATCATTGTTGACACCGTTGCTCAATAAATTACAATTAGATTATAGTGCTGAAGAAAGCGCGTGTAAATGGTTAAAGTCATCGGACCCAGCTTTACGTAATGTTGTTTGCAAAGAAGCATTGCAATGGCGTAAAAATGGAAATGCTCAGGTAGTTAATTTTTGCACTGCTTAATTATTGTGCGAGTGTTGTCTATTACAATCTGATTATGAATCGTAATACACATAAATTATGAGTCATAATATAGTGTATAGTATAAACTGTATAGAGCCCAGCCATCCACTTATTGTACGAGTATATCAGTATGTTCGGCACGTTTAAATGTTTAATGGTAGATTGTTATTTTTAATTTAAATCATAGTAATTTCAGAATGGAATTTAATTTCAAATGTTTCTATTGTAAAAATAATTAATTTTAGAATATTTAGTAATTTAGAAATTTGAAAATTGAATTTATCATATAAATTAATTAATATGTATTTCAAGGATGAATGTATTTGGAGACACAAAGGACTAGTTCATTTTAATTCATTGATCAACACTACGTGTCTAGCAATGGCAAAACTGATTTTATTAGAACAGGAATGGCCTATTGTGCTCAAAGAACTCATACAAAATACATTAGTCGACTATTCACAACTTGAAGAATACATGAAAAGGAAATTAAACGATCTACGACCTACTTAAAATCAATTAATTTGTATCGTGTAGTTTCGGCCAACGTGCAACTAAATAATATATTATTACTATATACATATTTTAATTATACTCATTAATTTTATACATGCTCATTGTAGACTTGTACTTAGTTTGTAGATACCTACTACAATTATTATATTACTATTGATCCCATTTCATGTTTATAAATAATATAATTCGTCCATTCATATGAATCAAAGTGGTTAAAATAAATATAATTTTTAGAAGTCAAATTACGTCATTTTATTCATTATTTGTGTTATTTTTCACTGGCTTTTATAATTTTTAATCATTAGAATCTAAGTACTAATTTTTAAGTCAATTTAAATTTGAGGTTTGACCATACACGTAAATGTATTTAAGTATTTTATAGTTCTATAAATCATCTATGGTTGGTACTTTATAGACTCAAAAATAAAAAAATCATAATACTTTAAAAATAATTGGGAAAACTAAAAAAAAAAATGTGGATTATTTCTACGAAATTTAAACAAAGTGGAATTTTTTGGTAGTTATTCAAAAATTAATAATTGTAAATACTTACTAACTTTACGTTTTCATAAATATTTTGGCTTTTTGAAATTATTTAATGATATTTAAAATGTTATTTTTTTTTAAAATCAAAACAAATATAATTTAATACAAGATTCCATATGTTGTTTTTAAACAGAAATTAAAAAATCGCGAAACATAGAATATAGATTAGAAAGATAAAATAAATATAATATTTATAGGTACTCTAGTAAAAAAAACAAACAAAGCCAATATTTACCTTTAAAACATTCTCAACTTTTTTTAATTAAGCGTATTTTTTATAGATTTTTATTATGATTTATGTTTTGCACACAGACCCATAGGCCACAGTTTACTATGGTTTAATGTCTATATATAGTGTATATAGTAGTATCCTACCTACTCTGTGCTTCTGTGGTTTGTAGATCTGATTTTAAGTTGGAAGTTCATGGTTCAGATGCAGGTTTGCAACTTTGTATTATATTAAAATTAAAGATATGCAACTGATTAACCATCAACTATTGATAAGATGACATAGTTTATGAAACGACTAAGCAACAATATATATAAATGGTAGTGATAGCTAGATAAAAACAACCGGCTAACAAAATTATAATATTATCATAATTTTTGTTTGTTAAATTTAAGTAGGTCAATAACCTTAGTGGCTAGTGAACATTTATTATATTAAATTATAATTTATGAGTTATAACTGTTATATAATTCCGTATATAAAGTATCCGTATATAAAGTCCGTGCGTCTAAAGTGCAAATACAAGTATTCAATTCACCGTGAGTGTTGTCAGTGTCACATATATTTATTTTGTGATTAACAATTAAACAATGCATTATTATGGTTTATTTTTTAACGTATTAATTATTTGTTCAATTCTTCTATCCTCTGTGCCGCAATCGCTTAACCAAAATGTGGGACCACTTGTAAAAATGACCAATGGCCAAGTGTGGCCGAAACCTTTGTTTCAACACAACTTTGACGAATATTTAACACTTGAACCAGAAAATTTTCATTTTAACGTAAGATCAAAAATATTAACGACTAAAACACGTATAATATTTTGAATTTTTTAACCATTATTTAATTATATAAATTAAATTTTAAGTAATATTATATATTATTATCCTGCATATTTATTATATTTTAATAATTTCAAGTAGGGTAAGCTTAACTATACAAGTTTCTTTTTAGATAACAGGTCATAGTTGTGACGACCTACAAGATGCATTTAAAAGGTATAATCATATGCTATTTTTAAAAGCTAAAAAAACTTTTAAGCACCATACAAGTTTATCTACGAACTTTACCTTTGGTAAGCTTGAAGTGCTGAATGTACAGATTACAAACCCATGTGAAAATTATCCTTCTTTAAATATGGATGAAAAATGTTGAGTAATTAGTATCTTTTATTACATCAGTTGTAATAACATTAAGAATACAAATATAAATTATCTTTACATATATTTTTTGTACAGATGAAATCAAAATAAATAATTCTTGTGGACTTTTATTGGCATCGTCTATTTGGGGTATTTTCAGAGGTCTAGAAACTTTTTCTCAGTTGGTTTATTTGGGAACAGATGGTTCGACGGTAATTTTAAACTTTATGACTACACTCATGTATTTTATGTGGTGAACCTATAATGTACAATTTTATAACACACAGTTTGTAATACAAAGTACATCAATAGTGGACTATCCGAAATTCAGGCATCGTGGATTTTTATTAGATACGTCTCGCCATTATTTACCTATCGAAATAATAACGAAAACTTTAGACGCTATGTCGTATTCAAAAATGAACGTATTTCACTGGCACATGGTTGATGACAACAGCTTTCCGTTTCAGAGCAGCGTTTTTCCAAACCTTAGGTTTAACATTTATATTAATAATAATTTGTGCTGAATAATGTAAAATTTTTCTACAATAAATTAATAAATATATCGGTAACAGTTAACTACAGTTATTGCCTTAATAGATATTATTTTTGTATTTATATATAGCGAAAGAGGAGCTTTTGGACATTCAGCCATTTATACGAAAAATGACGTCAAATATGTAATAGAACACGCAAAACGTAGAGGCATTCGTGTTATACCAGAAATCGACACCCCAGGTAAGAACAGATAACATAGAACAAGTAATAGACAGTCTAATACATAATATACATATTTTCAATATTTGTTCTTGAGAACTGAGAACGACGGTTTCACGTGTTATCAGACGATATTTTGTAAGATTATCTTATTTATACACAGGACATTCATTGTCTTGGGGACTCGGTGGTATTCCGGGACTATTAACTCCATGCTCGGATCCTCATTCAAATCGTTTTGGGCCTATTGACCCGACGGTGGAGGAAAACTACAATTTTATCAGGATGCTATTGTCTGAAGTCAATGGATTATTCCAAGACAAGTATTTACACCTAGGTGGTGATGAAGTAGATACATCATGTTGGTAATGACAATATTTATGGATTTGTGTATTAAACAATATATTTCAGATGGGTAACGTAATACATAAAGTCAGTGCTGAATGATTGGGTGTTCAAATTAATATAATATATTTATTATTATTATATACTTTTACTTTATAATTATATTCTCTGTTTATGTAATATGTGGTCCAATTCAGTGTATACCATATACACATACACCATAGGTGAAATGATATAAAATTCGTTTCAACCACTAACCACTTAAAAAACAAAATTTACGCCATTTGACTAATTATGCGAGTATTATAAATATTAAATATATTATATTGGTTTTCGTCGATTATTCGTAGGTCCACGAACAAAAAGATACAAATGTTCATGCTTCGCAATAATATGAGCGACATTGTCGAATTAGAAAAATACTACTTTGCAAACATATTCAACATAACACAAAATTTAAGAACTGTGCCCATCGTGTGGGAAGAATTATTTGACGAGAATATCCACCTCGATCCCAATGTTGTGGTGCAAGTGTGGAAGAGCGATTTAAATTCGTCCGTATCGAAAGTAAGTATTTGATGTATGTGTATACTATTACACTAGCTTGTATATTAAAATGTATAGTGTTTTTTTCGAAAGCAGTGGACACGTATGATTCCGATATCATTATCATCGATGTATGCATTTACAGACCCTAGAAAGTGTACTATTTGAAACAGTATACCATATCGATTATGATAATTTTGTACATTTTCCTTGAGTAGATAATCTATTACCTTGTAAAACCATCTTCTAATTAATTGTCACTGCAGGTGATGAAATGTGGACATCCAGTGATATTTTCCAGTTGTTGGTACCTGAATTATATTAACTATGGAGCGGACTGGCTGAATTTCTACAGGTGCGACCCAACCGACATTGTCGGCGAGAACCGTTTGTTTTTGGGTGGCGAGGCTTGTATGTGGGGCGAATTTGTTGACGAAACAAATTTATTGCCAGTGTCGTGGCCTAGAGCCAGCGCTGTGGCCGAAGTGCTCTGGTCACACGTGCTTAACGAGACCGAAGCCAAGCACAGGCTTGAGGAACACGTTTGCAGGATGAGGCGGAGAGGAATACCTGCTCAGCCAGCCAGTGGACCAAGCTATTGCCATTATTAGAACATCTATATATTATTATGATGTCTCGTTGGGTACAGTTGTACAGAATTATAGTCTATGCGACACTATAGATATAGAATGATCTGCGAGAAACCTGTATTATATACAAATACTATTTCATAACAATATAATTTATAAAGTTATTACTTATTAGATATTCCAGTTCATCATATTTGATATTTCCAGGGACGTACACAGTAAAAGTTTGTTTTTTTTTTTTTTTGGGGGGGGGGTATTTTTGAAAATCAGTTATGAAAAGTAGAACTTTTTTTTAATAAATATACAAAAAAATTTATGAAAATTAGGTATACTTAAAATACTTTTAAATACAAACATTGATATAACAAAATTAACATTACAATTGAATTAGTAAATAATTATGCAAAAACCCAAGTATTTCAGGGGGTGTCTGAACACCCAAAATACCCCTCTGTGTACGTGCCTGGATACTTTCATTTGCTAAAAATCCTGTTCGTTATTTTGGCTTTTGAATTTTGATTCAATTAGGATTCATAAAATCATGATTTAAAAGAATTTTAATTCGTGAAAACATTTTGTGGTAGTCAGTAGGTAGTTGAATAAATATATTAAAATTTTTTTTAATTATAAATGTGAATTAATATTAAAAGTTTTGAAATGTCGATTCATTTTCATAGGTATCTATTACCTAAGTGTACATATAATTACAAATATTTTTAATGAGAAAAATAGCTGCTCATTTTAACTAATAAAACAATAACCATCATTGGCTAGTGGCCATCATCGAGCCATCATCCATAAAATTTGTTTAAAGTATTTTATTTCGAACATGAACTTTAGAAGTCGACAAGACGTCGTACCCTCGTGTGTAATTTCCGTCATACCAAATGCATTATACTTATGCATAATGACTATAATGTAGCAAATTTATGTTCAATAGTTCCAATACTATATTAACTTTATTATCACAGTGAATTAATCAGTGACCGAATTATCAAACTTAAAGGTAATAAGAACATTATTTGTGTTCTCTCGTTGGACTTTTACGATATTTAAGTTTTTAACAAGCGTCAAGCAAGTTACGAGTATGTAAATTATTAATGTTTAAAGGCTTTAAAGTAAAGCACAAAATTGAAACTGCTGAACTACCGAACGTAGCAATCATGTATTCAGAGGGGGGGGTGTTAAAATATTTATGATACATGAATTAAAAATACATTATTTTATTATTATTTTAATGATAAAAAATGATTCTACTTTAAACATTTCTGGGGGGTTTGAACCCCTAACGGCCATAACACTCCTCCAGTATACGGGCCTGGAACGTAGGTACTAGTACTAGGTAGTAGCATAGATTAAATATACTTATATATATATATTTAATCTATGGTAGTAGGTACCTATATTTTGGTCTTTGATATGTAATGCCGTTATGTGCATTGTGCACGGATTAATACTAGTATTACTCTATAGTCTATGATGTATATACGTCCATAATGAACAATAAAAGAAACGGTTATCTGATAACCGTCAATCGGCATAGATAAGAGATAACATGCCAATATTAACAATATGTGAGATGATAAATAAGGATTTTACAAACCACCGAAGTAAACAAATTGTTCATAGTTCAGTTCTTATTCTTTTTTAATTTTTATGCACAATATGAAATTATATTATTTATTATCGTTCCTCTTCTGTGTGAATTTCTTGAACATACATGTGTGTCAGGTAAGTACGTTAGATAAAAAAAAATATCAATTATCATGCATGAAAAGTCACACCCAAATTTTTTCATAGGCAAATCATTCGAATAATTGGGCAGTTCTTGTTGATACATCAAGGTTTTGGTTCAATTACAGGCATGTGGCAAACGTTTTGTCCATTTACAGAAGTGTCAAACGTCTTGGTATACCAGATAGGTATGAAAGTATTCATAACAAATTAAAATTTAATTTCGGTTCTAATACTATTATGCATTTATAGTCAGATAATATTAATGGTTGCTGATGATATGGCCTGTAACCCTCGTAATCCTAGTCCTGCGACTGTATTCAATAATGCCGATCAACAGCTTAATGTCTACGGGGACGACGTTGAAGTTGATTTTAGGGGCTATGAAGTAAGATTATTTTCAGTTTTAATTCTATTATTTATTTTTTTATTTTTTATTTTAACTTTTGAATTTTTAGGTAACGGTCGAAAACTTTGTACGTTTATTAACAGGTCGGTTACCTCCTGATACACCTCGTTCAAAACAATTGCTTACTGATGAAGGTAGCAACATCTTAATATACCTTACTGGTCATGGCGGTGATGGATTTCTAAAGTTTCAAGATTCTGAAGAAGTTACCAGCCAAGAATTAGCTGATGCTCTTGAACAGATGTGGCAGAAAAGAAGGTAATTAGAAATCACCATGTATATTATAATTTAATATCATTATAAAGTGTGTTATTTATTCTTAGATACCATGAAATATTCTTTATGATTGATACCTGTCAAGCTTCATCGATGTATGAAAAATTTTATTCACCAAACATTCTTGCAATGGCTAGTAGTTTAGTTGGTGAAGACTCTCTTTCGGTAAAAGATTTAAGCATAATATTTTATTACAGAAAAATTAAAAACAATTATAATATAATCATTTTTAACTATCTAAAAACTTATTTCATGTTTTATATTTCAGCATCACGTAGATCCAGCAATTGGAGTGTATATAATAGATCGTTATACATTTTACGCATTGAAATTTTTAGAGAATGTTAAACTGAAGAGTCGTATTAGCATGAAGAGTTTTGTAAGTTTTTTATTTTACTCAGTATATTATAGTTATTATACTATATTATTTATAACACTTTATTTACAATTTTTAGCGATATATGTGGCATATAATTTAATATTTTATTCTTATATCAAATGTGTATGTGTATAAACTGAAAAGCATTTTTATCATTGATTAGCAATAGTGAATGATTTATTTTATGTCTATAGTAAATAATTTTTATTATTTTCAATTTATAGTTTAAATAAAAAATACTCATATTTGAATCGATCATATTCACTTTTAATACTTATATAAACTTGACATTTGATGACATAGTATTAACTATAATTTATTTTATTTTCCAGCTGGGTGTTTGTCCTAAACAAGATTGTATTTCAACTGTAGGAGTACGAATAGACTTATTTCACAGAGACCTGGCTAAAGTTCCAATCACAGACTTTTTTGGATCTGTTAGACCAGTTGAATTAACCTTTGACTTTTTAGATATTTCAAACACACCATTATAGAAAATATTTGTAAATACTGTTCTGTGTAAAATTATTGATAATTGTATTTAACTTGTATATAATTTCAAGTGTTTTATTCCATATTTGTGAGCAGGTTATTTCATAATATTTTATATATTGCTACATCATGTTATAAATACTTTATTTATTATTTTTTCATTATAAAATATTTATACTTTCAATTGTCTACAGCAAGAAAATTAAATGAAAATACAATTTCTGATCTCATAATAATTACTGTTTTTTTTTCATTAACAAACACTAATAAGTAATAATATTAAACTGTAAACTTTAAACATACAGAATTACTTGATAAACCAATTACGTTGTCCATATTTTGCTGGTGGTCGCTCTTCTTCTTTAAAGTCTTTAAGACCAACAGGCAAATCACCAAACACTTGTTGTTCTTCAACTGGAGGCTTTGGACGATTTCCAGTGTAGACACGAGCTTTACAAAAAAAGCCATGCTCGGGTCGCTCAATGCCCATTTTTTCAAACACACACTTGTCATATACTGCTTGTGTCTTACGACATGGTTCAAAATCCAAGCGATTACTAGATTTGTCAATGCAGTTGCTATAAATTTGAAATTCGTCAAAACAATTGCCTTTCAGTTTCCTAAAGAATTCAAGTGCACAGCTAGTGACCGCCTTGCCCTCATTCAAGCATTTACGTGGATCATTAGTTTCTTGCTTACACATCATAAATTCATCATTTACATCCAGACAATATTTTCCTAAACACAAATAATACACACACAACATAAAATTATCCACGCATAATAATGATAGTAAAAAAAGTTACCAAAATGATGAGCAGCGGCACGGAGACCTGGCGTACTGATGGGTACTTCTTCCACTGTCAGTTCTTCGAATGTCGGCAACTCATGGTCGTTTGTTACAACCATATTTTCGAATATTATTATACAATCCAAGTACAAATTATTGAAATAGATTTATAAAAAATAAGTAAAAATCATAGAAAATTCAAAATAATAAAAATTACAATATTATATTCTTATCAAATACCTTTGAACGAGATCGGACAATCTAGACAGGAGTTCCAAACGTTGGTTCGTCAGCTGTTATTCAATTTTCTAACTACAGATAATATGGAATAATTGTTGATAAGATATTGAAAACCGTAATTTACTATCAAAGAGGATGAACATTTCTCCGCGCTTTGGTTTGTACTTGAAACAATTTTTTTATTCACTTCTGTAGTTCGTGGTAGTTGTATCTCCTATACTCCTCTAGTCCTGTAGTCCTGTGCTCAATGTGCACGTTGATTATGTAGAGTAAACAGTGTGAACGCTAATTTTTTTTTTATCAAGTACGGCAAATACACGTTTATTTAAACGGCATTTTCCAAAATCTTTTTACCATTCCTTCACATTGAACTTGTCTGTGTATTACCGTTAATGAGCGATTGATATGATATTATGTGAATTGTAAGTCGATCATCACTTATTCACCCTGTTCTATATACCGGCATAAGTACCGCCCAAATTACGATGGACGATGTAGAAGTCCCGTTTAAGGATCTTCTTGAACATGAATATCCAGAAGTGTATGAGTATTTAAAAAATGCAGTGCGAATGCTAGAACGGCAACAAAATTTGCTGGCTATGTTAAAGAACATTAAGAACAACAGTTCGATCGACTTCAAGGTAATATTGAATTGATGTTGTATATCATACACTTATTTAAAGCTAAATTAAAAAAGAAACACGTAAATATACCTATTTAATTGTTATTTTTTTTTAAATAGAAATCAGACATTAAAACTGATGGTTTTGACCAAAACACTGAAATAGTTAAAAGTACAAAGAAAGATAAACTTGAAGTTAAAAATCAACTAAGTGAAAATTCTGGTGATGTAGTAGATAATGTAAGTATATTAAGTATATTGTTTTAATATTTAAGAAAATTAATGAAATAAATATAAAACTGTAAAGTATATAAATTATAAAGCAAATAAAATATTGGTTTGTATAATAGTTCACGTAGAACGTCTTCTATTGAATTTAATATATTGTAAGAAAATATTAGTAATTTCTAATAGCACTTGATACATTTATTATGTGTAAATGTTTATTTTGAGAGAGAGAGAAAATTTTTATCCCAAGTTAGTTAATACAGTATAAAAGTGTTTGTAGTATAACTTACAATGTGAAATTTTAATCTGGTGAATCCTTTATATTTACTAATTGTTTGATAATTTTATTTTACACAACTACTAAATTTACCACTAACAGGTTTCAACCTTTCACTATTGATCACCGTAGCTTGTATTATTACTTATTAATGCTATACTTGATTATCTATATTTCAATAATAATTTAAAATCAATTTTGATCTTACGTCACCTACATTTATTTTACTATAATTTTATACCTTAAGATTAATTGTGTGGAATATTTCCTAGTCTATTTCAAACCATATCTCCTAAGTAGACTCAGAATTTTTTATTCTTACCTATTTTTATCAAGGCTTTACAATTATAATTTGAGTAAGGTTTATTGAAAATGTATAATATTATTTAGGTATTAGTGAATACTTTACACATAATGACAAATTTTGGAAATATTTATTTTATTTAAATAACAAAAAGGTAATATACAAATATACATATATATTAAAATATGTATAAAAATACAGTAGATTCTCAATAATCTAGCAGATATCAAACTAGAGGACTGTCAGATTAATGGAGGTTTACATAAAAACGCAGTTTTACTTTTAGAATTTTAAACTTAAATTTATTTTATTAAATCATATAAATAATACATACATACTAACTTATTACTGTGTAGAAATAATCTTTTGATGCTACTAGTCTTAAAAAATTATCAGTTTTAGATTCTGAGCAGAACGAGGTATGTATTAATTTTACAATGATGTATGTTTTTATTGTCCGAGGACATGTTTTAAAACAGTATAAATGCTACGATTTTTAAATTCATAAATTTTTCTGTTTGGAAAGTAAAATTAGTTGGTATTTAGGAAAGAAGGGGTGTAAAAAGTAAAAAATTTCCAACATTTTTCTTAATTATCTGAATAAACATACAAAAAATTAAGGTTTCTATTAGTGTGATTTATGTATGATTTCTATCATGACCATTTTTCAAATTGATATATAGATCAACAATAATTGATAAATAATTTCAGAAAACTAAATAGTGAATATAGTACTCTGGGGTTCCTTAGCACATAAATAATAGTATAACTAATGGTCTAATTATTTTTACTAATTATATAAGACTTAGTTTACAATTTGTTAATTATTATAAAATAAGTAGAAAATTCATAATTTACATAAAAAAAATCGAGTTAAAAATCGAAAAAATTATTTTTTGTAGAATCATAATATATTGAATAAACAAAAATTAAGTTATTTCCCTAAAAAATTTAATTGTATAAAAATATCTTATTTTAATGTTTATTTTGAAATTAAAATTTGGTATCTATTCATAAATCATAAGTATTTCATACCTATATTATTTACAAATGTAAACCCATAAATACTTTTGATTATTTTAATTTCTTTTCAAATTATATTGATAAAGAAAGATACTGTTATGTTTTAAACTTATTAGCAGGGCTCGAGACTTTATGTGCTTAAAATCTTAACAATATGCGCATACATACGCACCAAAAAATATCAATCTATGCGCTTTAATATGCATTTATTTTTAATTAAAAATACATACTTATTCAAATTTAATTTAAAAAAAACATATGTTGTACATATTACTAAAAATGTATATTTTATACATACTATATTATTAAAAAAAAAATGTCAAACTGTTGAATGGGAGGTCTATGGATTTTTCAACACTCAGCATCTTCTATATCTAGCAATTACAATTTTTATGTATTAAAATATAATCATTTTATAATTATAATTATGTACTTATCTGCATTAGGTAAGTAAAAATAATATTGTCTTCAGAGCTAAAAGTAAAATGGGTTCCCTGTAACGCTATTGATTATCACCTTATTGGTATTATTGCCGACAAAAGCATGTAGATAAAATTGATTAATTTACTAAAAATATGATTTAAGAGTAAATAATCAAAAATTATTTTAAATATGCAATAAAAATCAATAATCTTAAAAATATGCATTTGTAGAAAAGAATTCTAAAATATGCAAACATATGCACAATAAAATTTTAAACTTTAACTCTAAACACCACAACACAAATTTGTACCGGATCAGATTTATTTTATTTACTTCCTGAACAAATATGCAAATGCATAAAGTCCCGAGCCCTGCTTATTAGTAAGGTGCAGGGATGTAGCCGGGGGGGGGGTCCATGGGGTTCGGACCCCCCCCCCGAAATGTCATCGACGAAATTTTTTTTAGAATCTGAGTTTTACAATGATGTTTTTTTTGTACTCGTAAACCTAATAATTAATAATATGTTATGGAAAAAATTACAAAATGATACTGAAATCATCTTGGTGTGATGAAAGATATTATTAATTTATTCAGGAATAATGCTTTAACCGGAAATTCCACTTTAGAACTTATTCCAGAAACCAAAAAAACACGTTTACTTGGCTTATGTAAAACACGTTTTATTGAACGACACGAAGCAGTAAATGTTTTTGTAGAGCTTTTTGAACCAATTATAGTTAGTCTGCAAAATATTCAAGAAACAGATCGTGCAATTTCAGCAAAGGCTTGTTCAAAATTTGGCAGCTTTAGAAAAAAGTTGTTTTATAATTTCATTACTTGTCTGTGAAAATCTTTTAAGTTTCACTCTACCATTGTCACCTTATTTGCAAAGCCCTAAACGTGATCTTTCATCTGCTGTTGATTATGCTAAACATATTATAAAGAGGCTGAAACATATTAGACAAAATTCAAATGAATCGTTTACACAAATCTTTCAAGAGGCTAGTAAATTATCTAAAATGTATTTTGATACTGAAATTAAAATTCCACGTACTACGAATAAACAAAATTATAGGGATAATTATTCATGTAATTCACCAGAAGAGTATTATAAAATATCTGTATTTTTACCGTGTTTAGATGGTTTTATTTTACATCTCGAAAATAGGTTTGAACAGAATAATGAAATTTTATCGTCAATAGAAATATTGTTACCAAAATTCGCTTTAGAAAAAAACGTCGAAAAACTAAAAAATCTCACCATTTATTTTGAAGATAAAATTAGTGAAAAAAATATAGCAAGTGTGAAAAGTGGAAACCCCTACAGATATTATGGCTATTTTAGACTCGTGTGATTCGACTTTTTACCCAAATATAAACCATTTGTTACGAGTTTTGGTTACCCTCCCAGTATCTACAACTGAAGTTGAATGATCATTTTCAACTTTAAAAAGAGTAAAAACACTACTTCGAAACCAAATTGGAAATGACCGTTTAACAGGGCTAACTCTTTTATCCGTTCATTGGGAAATATCAGTTTCACCAAAATACGTGCTGAATATAATGGCAAAATCAAAAAGAAAATTATTATTATAAATTATAATTTTATTACATATATTATGTTATATTTTAGGTATACCTACATTTTTTTTTATTTATTATTATACAATAATTATTATTTTATATTTATATATTTCATCTATTAAATTACAATAATATTTTTTATAATTTTTTTTTTTACAATACATACATAATATATAGCATTCTGTAGGCCATTACGAATTTAATGTTTACTTAATTAATTAATAAGAATGGATATAATTACTTATTATTATTATTATTTTTTTTTTTTGACTTGACCCCCCGAAATAAAATCCTGGCTATGTCCCTGGTAATGTAAAAAAAATCCCTTTTCTTAGATTACTGTTTAATATATATTATATGAAACTTAATTAATTATTCTCATTATTATAGATTAAAAAGTTGGAAAATGATAAAAAATCTGAAAATGGAGAAGTTGATAACCCAGGAAAAACAGAATGTGAAATTAAAGAAGAAGGAGAATGTAGTGAAGATGAAGAAAAATCTAAAGATCAAAAACAAGTAAATCAATATAGTTTGGGAGAAAGCCGTTTTATTCTAGAAGAAACAACTGGAATGTATTATGATCAAGTGACTGGTTACTATTATAATTTAGTAAGTTTAATTTATTTTACTAGGTACTAACATTTTATGCTTATTTTAATATCATAAATAACTATAGAATAGTTATAACTAAGATCATATAGTTATTATTCATGAAGCTATTTTATATTTACATGAAGCACAGAATATTAGTAACAAATATCTGACCTAGACAAAAACATTGCACTTAATAATGATAGTTATCCAGTGGTATAGTTAAAATTTTGTTCTAGGGGAGGGGGATAAATAATTCATTGGAGTAATTGGAGTACAAGTCGGCACATTAAACATTAAAAAAATAGGCTCTGGGTGGATCTATCCCCATTACCCCCCCCCCCCCACACACATAACTATGCCACTGTAGTTATCCCATATTTACTTAAAAGATTGATGGGATTGAAGGTTTTTAGGTATCTAATAGTGAAATGATTACGATTTTTAAATAAATAATTAATTAAAATTTCAAATTTTATTTAAAAAATTTAAGTTAGTCAAGTTAAAATTTTAAAATTAGATAAAAATAAAAGTAACTTATTAAGTTAAAAAATCAGTTTTTCCATTTTTTTTAACTGAATACTTACAATCAAAATCAAAGCAAAATAAGCAAATTTGTTGAAAGTATAAATAAATACACAAAAAATTAATACTTTTTTAAAAGTGTGATAGAGTTTTGAATAAAATCAGTGATCTATTCATGAATATGAGATGGACTGCTTAATACATGCACGTATTGAACATCTAATTCAAATACTCAGGTCAATAATCCTTCATGTATTTTAAATAAATTTATAGTTTATATGATAATAAATTTAAAAAAAAAAAATTCAGAATACAATATTTGAGACTTATATTAGTATTTTTAATTACAGGATAATGGATTATTTTATGATGGAAACCAAGGGTGTTATTATTACTTTGATGTAATTGCACAAAAATATAGATTACATTCCCAAGTTCACTCAGATACAGTTAAATTATCTTCTAATGTGCTCAATATAGAGAAACAAAAACATAGCCAAGACGTACCTGGAAGTATTAGTGAGGTCAGTGATTCAGAAAATTCCGAAGATAGTGGTAATTTAATTATTAAAGATGACACAGAAGAAGATACTGAAACAAATGAAAAAGAAATTAAAGATATCACTATAAAAACTATTGAAAAGAAACCTAATGATTGTCAAGAAGTGAAAGAAGAATTAAATGTTGAAAATAAAGCTATTAAAGATGAAAAGGAAGCAGTGAAATCTGAAGATTGTCCATGTCCACCTTCTACTTGTGAAGTAATTATTTATTTATGTTAGAAATTATTTAAAAGTTATGTTTTTTATTATATTTTAGATTTTAGACAAGCGTTATTTGAATTTATTGCAATATACAAAGTTATTGCCAGCGCCTAAGAATATAGTTCACAAATTAACACCTGATGGGGTAAACCATACTGGTAAGCCATTTGAAAAATTGGCACAACAACTAACTTACGTAATTTGCAGAGTAAAGCAAAACAATATGCACAAATAAGAAATTGGTACACAGTCAAGCATCAACTAACTGCAATTGAATCAGAAATTGTTCAGTATGACAATCTAGTTTGGGATCGAATTGAACAATATCTATGTCAAAATAAGAGAGATGATAAAAATTCAAATTGGAAATCGTACAAAGAAGTTAAAGCTCACCTTTCTGATACTCAAACTAAATTGATTAAATCAAGTAAATATTTTAGTTCTGAATTGTATTTTTGCAAAGGAAAATATTTTTATTCTATACTAATTTAAAATATTTGTTTTGTATGGTTATAGAAGTTGTTGGATGGCCTCCATGTATACGTATTATAATAACAGAATCCAAAGCATGCAATTCATTGGTTGGTAAGCTATTTTTAATTACATGTCCTGGTGGAACAATAGGACGTTCAACAAATCGAGATGTAGTAGTACCTGATGATAATGTTAGCAAGGTTAATAATCATAATATTATTTTCACTAAATAAATAATTTTAATAATATTGAAATTAAAAATTTAATTGTACAACTATTAATAGATTAAGAATTTTTTTTTTTTTTTTAGTTACACGCTGAAATATCATTTATTGGTAATGTAAACAAAGTTGGTAGAGGTCATTATATTGTGAAAGATAAAGGTAGTACAAATGGCACATTTTTGGATGGTAAAAAACTTCCAAAGCACTCGTCTTCAAGTGAACCTCGTCATTTAGTACATGGTAGTGAACTTACTGTAGGTGATACAAAACTATTGTGTCATATTCATGATGGCATGGAAACGTGTAATTTGTGTGAACCTGGTATACAAGCTCCTCCGCCAGAAGAAAGTATGTATACATTTATATTATTTATAAATTATAATAGATAATAGAAAATTAATTATTTTTATAAAACAAATAATTTTAGTATTTTTTAAAATGTGAAAATAATCAACTATTGTAACTATATTCTATACATGATACGTCTAATGTCTATACTGACTATACTCTATACTAAGGTGGTCAACAATTAAGTTAATGCGAATTAACTGCTTCATATAAACGTAGTAAATATGTTACAAATGAGAATAACTGCTCTGGTGCATACAAATGAATCACTGAGCAAAGTTCGGACCCTCTAAGCCAGGGGTCGCCAACCAGTCGATCTTTCTAGGACTATAGGTTGATCGTTAAAAAATTAATTTTACCATTATCGGTCGATCGCGTAATAAATAATCGGTTAATGTTGACTGCTATATTGTATTCTAGGAATTTACCATAATGCCTCGGCTACAATAAATAGTCAGAATTATTGTCAGTTTCAGTTTTTAACTCGACTGTCAATTTATTAGTCGTCACGTGCAAGTGTGCACCTTTTTTCAGACCTTTTTTTTTTTTTTTTGCTCATAAAACAAATCTCTTCCTAAAGACCTAAATTCTCCTAGATGTCGATCACCTGGGACTAAAAATTTCAAATGTAGCTCACTTGTTTGAAAAGGTTGGCGACCCCTGCTCTAAGCCATAGATTCTTTACTTTTGTTGGGCCATGGACCCCTTTTAAGGATAAAATATAATCACGGACTCCCTCCAAAAAAAATATATATATAAATCATTCATTCTTAACCTTAATAATTTATGTATAAATATATAAATTAATTGATATAATATTAATTTTAAATATATTTTAATGATAGTAAATCTAAAACTTAATACTACAAATACTATATTAAATGATTGTGAATAATCACTTTTTCTTATAGTCAAAAACAAATTTTAATGTGACATTTGCTGTTGTTTTGATTCCAATATTGCCTTGAAATCTTGGACTGTATTTATTTTTGGGTTATTAAAAAAAAACTAACAGCCACTCCGTGGACACTGGACACCCCTGAGTAACCATCTATAGACCCCCAGTTAAGAACCTATGCTTTAAGCAATGTCTAATTGTTCTGTGGTAGGAAGGTATGTGTAAATTTAGACCGGTTTTTGTCCAATGCCTGGTCTTATTTGGAATAAAGTATATTGTAAATAGGTATGTAACTAATTATTTGCCTATTTTGAGAATTATGTTTACATTTAATAAATATCCTATAAATAAAAATGTATTACATTGTCATTTTAATTCTGCTAAGATATTTTAGGTAATTAATTTGCTAATATTAAACGCTTTCATTATAGAGATTATAGATAGCTAGAATCTATAAAGCTCACATAAATGTTTTTTTTACATACCTACTAAAAAGTCTATATATAATTGAGAAATATATTAGGTATACCATTACCTATAGTTTATTTATTTAATATTTTTATTTTATGTTAAGGATTTTAAAATTAAATATAAAAGTAGCATAAAAGTAAATGTTACCTACAATTCAAATATTTTTTTAAGGTGTTAAAAATGTTGTACCACAAAAACGTAAATTTGATGATGAATTAAAAAGTTTAAAAGAAAAATATGGATTACTTGGTTGTGAACCACCAGATGCTGTATTGCCAAAGGGATATAAAGATAGAGCTGATAAAAGAAGAAAAACTGTTGGATCTCAAAATGCAAATGAGAAAACTGAAGTTGCTTGTGTAACACAGTAAGTTTTCATAATTAATTAAAAATTTACTTTGGTTATTTTGTTGTAAATATTTCTAAAAAATTAAAATGGTTTTCATGTTAGAATTTAATAAGTGAAATTGTAAAATTATTTTTAAACAATTTAATATGAAAACGAAAAAATATTTTAAACATATATAATATTATATTTCATAATTCATTTTAACAATAAAATTATATTTTAATTATAAATCTTAACAAAATTCTTTATACTCTAATTCACAATTAAATAAAAATTATTTAATTTATTTTAGGCCAATTCCTACAAAAAACAAAGGTTTCAAATTATTAGAAAATATGGGTTGGACACCTGGAAAGTCTTTAGGATCTAATAATTCTGGGATTAAAGAACCTGTAAGTATTATAATATTAATTATATATATATATATTTTTAAAGATCATTAATTTAAGTATATATTTTGCTGATTATGATGATATTTTATTCATTATAAATTATTTCTAGAAATCATTAATAATTCTGATTCTTTTAGCCAATGTTAAATAATCACAGTTTATTAGCATTGATGTTTATTTATTTTCAATTTTATAAATGTATACAATAACTAGTTTGTATTTTTATCTATCTATGCCTTTATTATAGTCAATGATGATTTTTCTAAACATACTTTAAAACAGAATTGAATCTACGCAAAGATCAAACTGTTTGATTTTTAAACAATTCTTAGTGGACAATAGATAAGTCTAGTAGGCATGTTGCAAGAGTAGTAAATTACACGGATTTATTAAATGCAATAACAAAGTTAAATATAAAACTAAATAATGTGCTTGTACGCCGCTTGCTATATTACATTTTGTACATTAAAAGTTAAAATTTCATCATAGTTTACAAAAACCAAATGCTAATAGATAAAACAATTGATTGATTTTAAATTTTTGTAGAAGCATAAGTTACTTAATAATGTAGATTAGTAAATTTCAATAATATTATAAAATCTTTCAATTTTGACTGCTTTGATAAATTATTGTTTATGATTACTATTTATTAAGTTATTTATATATTTTCCCGAGAAAAAAGTGTATTGTTATTATTGTGTAAAATATTTTAACAATGACTGATTTTAATATTTTACGGTTACATATACAGTAGTTTATTGGTAAAATATAAATTTGCATAGTTGTATAATACATTGTATTATATTATTAATATCTATTAAAGACAACAGCAATGAAAATTCTAACACTATTTAAGATGATAAATCTATCTTGAATGTGGTTTATGGTCTAGAGTCTAGACTTGCAGAACTGTTTCTCATATTATAAAATATTCATTTTCAGTACATTTGTAATCAGTTATGTTTGAATATATTTGTTCACTACTTAAGCAAACATTTATGCATAAAACCCTTAATCCATTCCCAGTTTCTTAGTAAACCTCTTGATTGTAATAACTATTATACATTTATGAACGTACATGTCTTAATGACCTGTTTATTCAATTGACCGATTAAACTGAATACCATGAGTGTTTAGATTACTTAAAAGTTTGAACTTCTTAAAGTATTATTTATCTTTCTATATATCTAATCATAAAATAAGTTCTAAGTTTAAAAACAAAATAATGAATATTAAATGTATACAAATAATTATTTACTATTTGTAAACTACCTATAATGTTCTTATTTGTTTCAATATTTAATTGGAATTATTATACTGATGTTATAAACTGTTCCTAAATAGAAAAATAAAACCAAAAGAATTTTTATTAATTTTATAATTTTTTTATATTTCGAACATTTTATATTAAATTAAGAGTAAATTTCTATTATTTATTTATTTTATATGGCAAGCTTTAGAAGTTAGTATTAGTAGAAGGTCCTAATAGTAACATATACATTGCAATTGGTATGCTTTATATCAAGTATATTTATTTTATTATCTATGTTTTTTTTAGATTTCAATGGATGTTAGAGATGAAAAAATGGGACTTGGGTTTTCAACTAATTTTAGTCAACCTGAACAACCCAAGGCAAATATTTTAATTAAACAATCAAAAATACGTTTTAACTTTGGTAATAAAAGTAATATGCCAATAAAAACGAATCGTATACATTTTACTGAAGGTAATGCTCTAAAAGCTTATGAATATTAATATTGTATGTATATTAAGATTTTAATTATATATGGATAATATACATCATTTTAATTAATGTTCTTCATATTTTCTTAACCTTTTTAAATTAAAAATAATTATTATATTTGATTGTTTGATATTTATTTACAGATGAAACATCAGAAGAAGAAAAATAATAATTATATTTTATGAATCAGAGGGTCAATGAATAGAATTATGGAAAGAAGTATTATTTCAACATTAAAGTTTATATTTAATGATATAAAATTGGCTTTATGATGTACAGTTTTTATTTAATATTCCAAGTTCCAACTATATTATTGAAATACATAAGATAAATATGAATATTTTTTTCATTTAAAGATAACGTAAGCAATAACGTATTATATTTTAATACATTTTACCAATACTAAATAAGAATATAATTTATTAATAAAATTAAATAATAAAGTTCTTAGATAATTAAAAAATAATTTCTAATATTTATGCTATATTCTCTATTTAGTGAATTACATTTAAAATTTAAATATAGTTTACTTGAAATGATAAATAATAATAGCTACTTTACTCTTTATATATTTTTTTTTACTCTTATATACATCTGAAAATGTATTTTCATTATTCAGACAATATTCTGAAATCAATTTAAATTTTAAATTCTGTAAACTAAATAGAAATGTAAAAGAATTGCCCAGATTGTTTTTAATTCTCATATCAGATAAATTCTGAGAAAAACTCTTATGGTACTATAGATTGGCTGTTAATATTTTGTGAGAAAAATATACTTTATTTTTTTATTGTAAAAATTTTATTCAGTTTTTATTTTATTATAAGAGCAGTACCTTTAGAAAATATTATAATTACTTTAATAATAATAAAGGTTATGATGCCCCTGCGGCCTGCATTTTTATGACCTTAATTAATGTACTTATAAGTGCAATGTATTTCGTTTTGATATGGAAATTACTACAAGGTCACGGTATAGAAGATAACTAGAAGTTATACTAAAAGTCTAATACTATACTAGTGACAAGGTTTGCAAATATTATGCATACAGCTTGGTAGGTAATAGGTATACTAAGGTATAGTAACTAAGTGTTGTCGTATACGTCATGCAATGGCTTGACGTATAGAATAGGTAGGTATCTCGGTCTCCTAACAACTGACCACGATAACGAGTACTAGAAGAGAAATCAAGTATTATAGTGTCTTGCTATTTTTTACTAAAGTGTTTCCTCGCTACAAACGCTTTGGTGCGTACCTCGATATGAGAAAAAAACAAATACCTAGTTATTAATCGAAACAAAATAAATATATAATAGCACAATGAAACAATAATTAAAAGATATTAAAATAAACATTTATTGTTAGCCGTACACACCACGACAGCCCGATCGAGCGTTCTTGTCATCGCCGTCGACAATTTCATTATTCATTTTTATTGAATCGGCATTTATTGACTCCTGCTCGGCGCTCCGTAAATAAAATTATAAAATAATATTTCGTTATAAATACAACATTACAACAGCAGTGTTATAAATCAAGAATCACTTGCATTGTGGATAAATAAGCGATGGATAAGTAAATATTTTTTCGTAATATAGGTACCTATAAGTTTTTTTTACCTATGCGGATGCCGGATATACTCCTGCAGTTAGATAAGTATGTAGAAATTTTTTTTTTTTTGTTATTTGTTACACCTACTTTACAGTTTATTGAGTAATGAGTATAGATTATTAAAATTATAATATGTAATCATATTTTTATAGTTTATGATGCTGATAAACTAAGGTAATGGTCTGTAAAAAAATGGTAGTTTTATTATATTACAATATTTATTTATTTTTTATATTATATAAGTAGATCACCTGAAAAATGCTTAGATTAGGACCACAAGTTATTTATAAATATTTTTAAAGCTACCGAATGATTGACAATGTTAGGTACCTATACTTTTTTGGCTAAATAATAAAATTGAGAACAGAAGACTTAAAATTCATAAAGAACTCAATAATTTAGCACGTTGAAGTTTTCTTGACTAAAAATTTAAGTATGATGAAAAATAGTAATAACGTATTAATATATATTGTTAAGATAATTTATAATAAAATAAAATATAAATAAAATGTGTAGAATTGTTGAATATGATGGTCAAAATCATATTTATAAATAACCTATATTATTATTATTATTATTATGCCAATAATTCCTGGATAACGTAGGTTCTAAATATTTTAACAAATAACTGGACTTTGTACAAGGTATATTTATTTTTAATGTTTACTATTTTGTATTTTTTTTCGGTAATTATTATTATTATTTTTTTTTACCTTGTTCTACTGTAGTTCATTAACTCTAAAAACGTATATTCAATTTCTTCATGACTTAAGAAGATGAAAAAACGACTTATAGACCATTTTGCTGCAAGAGGTCATAAAACTTTTTGTATGCATTTCAAAGTTGATTTTCGCTACTTATTTAGACCACCATTTTTTCAAAAAAATAATTAAATATAGCAACATTGCCAACATTGAGAAAATAAAAATAAATTTAACGTCTTCAACTGTTTCATTAAAAATTCCGTTCTCAATTGTATTTTACTGTTTTTTATAGTCACTAAAAAGTAAAAATACTCGATTTGAAAACGCATAACTTCAGGAAGTTTAGTTGCTATGATTCTTACGTATTTCTTGCATTTATTTTATTATTTTAAAGTTCCATGACAAAATTTATTAATTTAATATCTTACTTAAATTTAATGGACTACCAAATTAAGTTTAAGGTGTTATTAGTTAACTGTTTATTAATTAAATGTTTAATGATTGTTTATGTAATCCGTCATTAGTCTATTAAAATATAATCATTATTTAGGCACTTTTTGAGTAAGTATTTTACATTTATTATTAATTTTATTTCTAGGTTTAACTGTTTTCATAAAATCAAAAATTGTATTAATTTATTTCATCTTTATAATGTTGATCTAAAAAAATTGCATTGGTTATCAAATGAAGGTTACTTGTATTTACATACTACTACCTAGTAAAAAAAAAATGTATAAACATAAATGTATTGGTAACAATTCACGAAAAATAAGAGGAAGTCTCTTGGCAGTGTGCTGTATGCAGTATGCCTGTAGGTACATTAGGTTTCGAGTATAGGTGGTACCTCATCATTGAGTATGCATACAGGTGCATATAGATGTGTTAAATATGTTTACTATTCAGTAACAAATTATTGTAGGTATATGAAAAATAATTCTGAGCAGATTCTGATATGTTAGCCTGTATTTCTTAAATACCTAGGTACCTAATTTATAATTTATTTATATAATTATTTAGTATTTATAATTAGACTTAAGTAATACAGTGATGTTAGAAAATGACTGAAAATTATCGGACAAACTTACTGCCGGATTTGTTATAAGAAAACCCTAAAGACATTTAGAATGCTGCTGAATTTGTCTTTTAATTATAATGTCCACCAGATAAAACTTTTATACTTAAAAGGGATACTAGTCAGTTGTCATGGAGGGGAAAAGATTAAAGAATATTGTGTAACAGTCACAGTAAGAACCAATACGATTGGTACCTACTGAAAGATTGAAACTCCTTGTGATTCAATAATCGAAAAACAAAGACATTTCAAGAAGAAAAAAAGGCGGAACTGTTTCCAGTCACGTAGCTATAGGCATAGGCATATACTTAGTAAAAAAGCTTGATGGACGTTATCCGTTATCCACTGTGACTGTCTATGAAAATTGGATTTTCAACTTGTATAAAATAATGTTTCATTATCAGTGGAGAAAAGTACTTCACTTTGTCAATAATTGCTCTGTGCATCCTATAACTCTTTTGCGTGAACTGAGGACAATATGGGTGGTTAATCTGCCATCAAACACGACATTAAACTGCAGCCAATTGACTAAAGCGTTAAAAAAAAAACACATAAAACATCATTATCGGAGAAGACATGTGTAATACTGCTACTGTTTTCGTAAAGCAGGTTTTACAATAATTAAATTTTCTTATTTTATTTTTCATATTCTTATTTTTAACCATGTTCTCGATTTATTTGTTGAACCAGTCGGAGAAGAAAATATTAACAATTTTTTCTGAAGCTCGTGGAGTCAAATTCCAGGATGTAATGGTAAGTAGTAATAGCATTTTTTAATTATAACAATAGAATAAGTACTTTTTTTAAAAACTCCAATGAATAATAATATGTAGGTATATCTAAGTATATTTAATACTAAAAATATATTGAATTCGAATACAATAAAATAAAATTTTTTCTATAGTTCGAGTTTTTAATAGTTTTTTTTTGTCTCTGATCGATTCGAATTATCCGCGAGAGTTTCTTCTGTATATATATATATATATTATAATTTATACATCACGGTTCACGAACTGACATAAATATATATAACCGCGTGTACAATAAGCTTTATCGTAATGTGTCGTCGTCGTCGTCGGTTGCAGCGTGGTGTAGAGCATATTTCCTCGAGGGCGGGGACGCCGGGGACTGCTCATTCGGGCGGCAGACGACATGAATAATGATTGCCGCCGTAAACGCACTTACTATATATTATGTACACGCGTATATATGTACTGTTTATACTATATGTACATGTATATGATCTCGTGTCACACGTATATAAGTCTAGACCAGTTCGGGTGGTCGGCGAAGGTGTGGCGAGGGGTGTAGCGTATAGAAAACACGGCCCCCCTCGTCTATATATACACACACCGTGGGACTGAGGTGAAAGAATAACTCCCACTTACATCAGGTGTGCCCATATACATATATATTATATAAAAACACAAACTTTTGCTTTCGAAAGCTCTCACGCGCCCGACCGCCATTAATCACCCGCTGCGGTCTCGCACTCTCGCCGCGTCTTCTTTATACATACAACATCATCTATACGTCTCGTCTATATAATACTATACGCGCCGCACGTCTCGGACGGCGCGCGAGTCCGCGACCGCTTCGAACGGGACGGCCGCGCCATCATTAATATTATCGGCAAAGCGCCGCCGCCGAATTTATGCAATTTATCAACGCGGCCCCGGACACATATAACATATAATATATTATGGTGCTCTGATCGATTTACGCGCTTGACAGTGACCTACACCAATTAATTTTCGTAAAACCGAGGCGCCGCTGCCGCCTCGAACGGACCGCTCCTCGACGTACTTTTCAACCACCCACCCCGCAGAACGTGGTCGAAATCCCCGTCACCGACGCTCTTGACGGAATGTTTTATATATACAATTTAATATATTATTAGGCAACGCACATTAAATTATATTGAGCGTTCGGGGCGGCCTGCGGCCGATGACGCGGAAACGGTCGAATTTGGTAGCTATTTCTATATAATATGATACTACCCATCGGAAATTTAATACAATACTCGTAAATCAGAATCGCAAGAGCCTACATTATTATATATTGTATTTGATATGGGTTTAATATTTAAGTATTTGTGAATGTTGTACTATCGACCCGTCTAAGACCTACGTTTGAACACAACGGTATGTTGATATTATTTATCCGTGTAATAAACGTATTTCATTATTGTAAATTATTTTGTACTCGACAAATCGAAAGCAAAATGTTTATCATCGTTGATATAATTTAAATGAAGTAAAAATATTGTTAAGGCGAACTTAAGCTATTCCACTAGTTGATTTCATACTTCTGCAGTGATGAAGTACATTTAAAGTGTAACTTTTTATCATTATTTTAAACCCTGTGGTTGCAAAATGGTATAGAATCAGTAAAATTATTGTAGATATTATGTGTGAGTAAGTCATACAATTTTTTTTCTATATTTGTTTAGAATTTTTTATAATATTATTGCAATTAAATTTATTTTTGAATATCGAATAAAATCAAGAGTTTAAGGCTTAAGTTATAATAAATCATAATCCTATATTGGTTTCTGGAGACTAACCCTAAATCTTAATCGATTACTTAATAAAAATGACCGAATTTCATTTGTGATACGTAGATACATTTGATACATGTTTCATCGTACGTTTATGATCAATTATTTTCTTATTCTTAACTGTATAAATATTATTTTATGCTAGCTGACCTTTTTATTACTAATACTATTACCTAGATGAATACGAAATATTATATGGGTATAATACATATATATTTCAAAACCAATTATATTTTTATTAATAGATAATGAAAATGTAGTAGCAAAGTAAATCTAGTGCTTTTCATAAGAAAATATTTATTTATTTTTACTTATGGTTATGTTTAATGGTTGCATTATTTTAATAATTATTATGTTTATACTATTATACTATATTCATAAAACATAAATTATAATATACGTACCTATACGTAATTATTATATTATTATTGGAACATTATTATGAATTCATAATAAAAACCTTAGGTACTTAATGTTTGGCTTAATAGATATAAAATGTTGCTGTATATTTAGCTAACTTCGATTTTAAATGCCTGTCTACAACAGTTTAATTATTTGTGATGATAAATATAAAATTAAAAAAAATTGTTCGACAAATTAATACTAGGTATTCTACTGTACAGTATGTGTCTGAGGGTCATTGTAATGGACATATTAAATTGTATTTCAATCAGGGGGCGATTGTAAACTCTCCCAATGGTAAACTCTCCAGGGTCTACTCCAGTAATACCTGACGGAAACATGTAAACTCTTTCGGGTCTTCAGTAGTTCAGTACTACTTATTTAATTTAATAAAAATCATAAAATAAATCTAATATAAATTTAAGTTTCATTTAAAAATAGTCAATCATATAATAATAATAATAATCTAAATTAATGCTTTTATAGCTGCTATGAGCTATAATATTATGGTCAAAATACAATAAAAGATAAAAATTCATAAAATAAAAATGTTTAAATTTAATTTTTTTTTTTATAATAGAAACACACAGATTTTAAAAAACTTATATGGTATCTACTTCTAATCTAATATTGTTTGAGATTTAGCTTTTTCCTTATTTTTTATATTACAGTTTTTACTAGTTTTGTTTAATTTATTGCAACTTTGAATTTTAATGTATACTTATCTCAGCTTGAAAATGTTGACCCGGGAGAGCTTACTATTTTTAAAAATCGGGAGAGTTTACCATCGTCCCAATCAGAGGAACGTATCGCATACGTTTTGAGGGGTTTAACCCCCTCCCATCGAAAATGAATAGGTAGTTGTGTAATTAATTTATATCAATCATTGATAACTACAGTCTACAACGACGGGACGGTGACCGATTTTCTGGATTAGTGGCGTCGATAAAATATTGACGTGATTACAAAAAATTATGACTTAAAGTTATTTTATACTTACTAGGTATAATAAAGATTATTTACTGATATACTGTCCTATTATCTCATTACCTATAAAGTAGAGAAATTCAGAAACATTTGTTTAGACTGTGTTCGTCGTTAGATATTGACAGTACAATATGATTTATTAAATCATTATTCTCATGCGTTGTGACTTATGATTTAATAGTGAATTTTAAAATGTAATTATTAGTTAAAAAAATGTATTTAAAAATTAAAAGAAGTAAAGGTCAATCATCATTATTTGGTTTTGGTGTTAAATAAATTAAAAATAATGCAGAGAATGAAAATGAGTCAGACAATATTCATGATATTGCAACTAACAACGATGTACTAAATATCCGCAAACATAACTAGAGACAAATATCAGCGAATTATTTGAAAATAATTCATTAGATAATGGGTTATTGTTATCAATTTCTGATAGTACTGACGGAAATAATACGATGTTTAAAAAAATCCTTGGACATCATCAGATGCATTATGTAGATTGCTGTGTTATACTTGCCAATAATATAGTCGGTAAAGGGAGGGACATCTTGTATAAAAGAGCGTGCTGGTGATTCAACGTTTGTTTGTGTTCTTTAAAGTACTTGTATGTTCTTATTGTGAATTTTTATTGTTTAGAAATTGTTAAATTAAGAATTTTTAATAATTTAAATAGGCGAATAGATGAGAGGTATAGTCTTTTTCTTTCATTTGATATAAGTAGGTATTGGTTTTCTCTATCTATACACTGCAGTCTGCAGTTCATATCTATATTTAAAGGTTTTATGGTTTATGATTAAATCGAGGTTTGAGTGTCCAATATCTAATACACCTACTTATTACTTATGTAATTATGTGTAGAAATGGCTCGTTTTGGAAAAATATTTGATGATATTGTAAGTTGACATATTTTGCTCAAACGCACAGTGAATATCTGTATTTCACTGAGTGTTTTGACACAATAATTTCACAGAAACATGATTATCTTGAATTATGTTACACAATTGTACATGCAGGGATATTCATATTTTTATAAAATATATTATGAATAATATCGTATTGTATTATAGAATAACTGGAGATTAATTGTATAAAATAATATGTTATAGGTATTTTAAAAACTTGAAGTTTTGAAATTTTAAACTGTCAGGGTTTAATTAAGTTGAAAGTTGCATAAATTAAACGTAAAAAGTGATTCATTAAAACTTATTTTAGAGATTTATTGCTTTAATATAGTTTTGCTATAATACAGTTAACAACCAAGAACTTATATAAAAAATATTACTTTGGCTGTTTTGAATTTATTATATTTTGGTTGTAAAAAAAAAGTGCTAATTATTTTTATTTGCTATTCATTGGTACACGCTGCATTCTTGACGGCACTGACCTATCCACACACACCACTTATTGTTTATTTTTGAATCCATATTTGGTTTCCAATATTTTAAAACGTATACAATACACTAGAATAATAATAAGTTCGTTATTCTTTTTTATTAGTTGATTTTGTTAAAAAAAAAAAACAACAAATGATTGGAATAGTGCCAACAGTTATTATTAACATCTGATTTGTTTCGTATGCAGAATTGCTCACTTAAACGTATTCTGAGTGACCTTAGCTGCTTGCCTTGTTTAGTGTATATAGTTACTAAAATAATTAAAATCTAGAATTCAGAAAATCAGTACATAAAAATTAAAATAATTTAAGGAACCCTAAACTGTTTAGATAATTTATAAGTATCTTTTATCTACATAAAAATTATAAAATAGTATTTCTTTTCTTTTTAAATCGTCTAGGATTTGTACTGTATGTTGTCCTTTTACTTAAAGTCTTAAAATATAACGTGTACAATACCAATGGTTAAAATAATACGAAATAAAATATATAATTATTATAAACATTTTATTTAAAAAAAATTGAATGTATCGTTATTCAATGCTAAAATAATTAAATAGATTATAAATTATATTTTATTTGAAGAAATAATGTCGTTGGAAAAATTGAAAAGTTAATATTCTTGATTTACATATGTAATTTAAATAATCTAGACTCACTATGCAACAGTGTTCAATATCAAAGTTATAACGATAACAGATATAATATATTATGTTTATAAGCAATTTATTTCATAGAATAGAGATTGATTTATAAATTTTAGAAACGAAGGCTTAAATTATTATTTGATTGATAGGTTTATTTCAATTAACGAAGTATTATTACTGTTATTATTTTACCTTTTTCATGAATATTGATATATTATTATGATATAATATGTAATAATATGTGTTAGGTTGGTAGTAGTTTTATAGCTAATATATATTATATTTAATTGAAATATTAATTATAAGTCGTAATATTTTCGAAACACTTACGTAATATTATAATAAATCAGTATAAGCGTAAAAATTAGAAACTCCAAAACTTCGACCACCAAAACCTTTGTAGCATATTAAAGAATGGTTCTTTTAACAGAAAACGGTCATTATATTATCAACAAATGTTAAAATTTTTGGATATATTTTGTTACATAATTTGAAGTAATAACTAAACAACATAGTTTTAAGAAAATATAATTTTTATCTATATCGTTTTTCAATTTTTTATTTTTTCAATAATGATACACATTTTTGATTTCATATTCTGGAGTAGAATAATTTTCTGAAAGTTTTAGAGTATAACATTTTAATTTTTAGTGATGCATAATTAATCTTGAGTATTAAAGTTAGACAAGTTGTGTAGTTATAGTAGACTGACATTTTTATGAATACATTTTTAATTTCAAGATTAAATTTTTTTATTTAGAGTTGTCGGACAGTAGGAGTTTTGAAATTATTTAAGTCTCCTTCAATTTTTACGATGGGGTTATTGTATTATTATTTCCATTAATCTATCAATGCTTGAGGATTTTTATAAGTTATTAGAATATACTTTTTTACCTTAAATTGTTCTGGTTAGGTTTATAATTATTACGTATAGGTACTCCGTAATTAAGATTTTAATCTGAATATTTTACATGCTACTCGTATATATTTTATTGCCATTTTAGTGACTATGGTCAGCAATAAATCCATTAATAAGTTATGTTATTATCTGCACATATGCTAATACATGATGCGTATTATATGATTAGAGTTAAGTTTAAGTGTACTTAATTTTTAACAGAAATAAATTATTAAACATCACACATTCATATTTATAAATATATATATATAGGTTTATAAAAATAGTACATATAATTTTTTAAGTGACATTAAAATTATTCACGGTTGAAATCGATGCATTGATAAAAAAAAATACACGTATCTAGTACTACCTGTCTATAAAAATGAATCAAAATTTTATAATAGTCTTAGGTTTTTTTTTTTTTTAATGTTTTTCCCACTTCTTTTTATTATTTTGTGGCGTTATTTTTATTATCTAGTAGCGAGCTTCTTGGTCTATTCAGTTAATAATAGGTATATTCATGAAGAAGTATGTGTATTGCATATAACACCTTGATGTAGATCTTCATTAAATTATAGTTTTCTATTCGTCAGTTGTAAGTAAACTATTTATTATATATACTGTACATTGTATTTTTAATTTACTTTAAGTAAAAAAAACCTAAATTTAAGTCATACATATATTGATTATGGTATAAATATATAATTGTTTTTCTTGTTTTTATAAATACAAGATAATTATTTTATTTTATTTTTGTTTTTATAATTTCTAAATTTACTGTGAAGAATAATATTTATATGTTATAAATTATTATTATTAAATAAAATTATTCTTATAATATTTAATTTTATCATATTTGATTAAAGCATAAAATAATTTAGCAAATCAAGTTTTGAGAATAAATCATAAAGTTTAACGTTAATTGCATTGCATTGCATTTTTGTATCTGATTAATATTTTAATTAATTAATTAAAATTTATTTCTAAATTATCAAACTCAATATAAAAAAATTTTTGATAAAAAAAAAAAAAAAACAATTATTGACTAAATTTTGTAAAACCATGTAAAATTATAGTTGTATGTACATGCACTAATTATCAAAGAAGTATAAATACTGAATAGTAATATTTTTAGAGGTATATATAAACATAATTGAATTATAAAAAAAATCATTTGTATGCAATCATTAAAGTTAAATATAGGTCTTCAAATTCAAATATTTACTGGATGATTATTTTATCATTAAACACTATTATCTCGCCAAGCATTTTTTTTTCAAAATATTTTGTTTCATGATTTTCTCAAACTGTATGTAATTTTTATATTTTTAACCCTTTTATTTAATAGTGAAACCACTAACTTTTGGTTTTCAAATACCAATATATATTTAAAATGTACTAAATTAATAGGGCTATTTTTTTATGAATTTTATCGTTCAATTTATTATTTTTCGTTAATTTTTTAGCGAGATATAACTTTTAAAATTTGGACAGTCTTTGGTTTTTATAAAACTTCTTGTTTCATATAATCATATGCTTTAACTCGCTATCGACTATCGACCAAGTGATGAAGTTTGTATCTTAGTACAGCCATAATAACCTGTAGGACAAACACCTTAAAACCTTAAACCACATTCAACTTTGAGCAGCTATAACTCATTATCGGTTCAATGAAAATAATTATTTTAACGTTAAAATTCATAAAAAAAATAGCCCTACTATTTTATGATATTTTAAACATAGGTTGCCATTTGAAAATCAAAAGGTTGATAGTGATTTCACCATTAAACATAAAGGTGAAAAAATTAAAATATTTTATAGTAGTAGAAAAGCATGAAATTAAAAATTATTATTTTTTGAAATAATGATTGTTTAATGATAAAAGAATCACCCTTTATACCTCTAAAAATATTACTATTTATTTAACTTAATGATTGCATACCTTCAATTTATTCTTTTTTATTTCTAATCAAATTATTAATAAAGTTTCCTCTCGATAACTATCATTTAATAATCTATACACAAAATTCTCAATAGTTTCAAAATAATTTACATTTAATTTTACAACTTATAAGAACTTGTGTTTTGACAATTTCAAATTCTAAATAATGAAGAGTTTTTAAACTCAAAGTTACCGAGAACCAATAAAATAAATTTGTATAACCAAAGTTATTTATTTTTATACTAACTTATGTTCATTATATATATGATATATTTATAAATTTAAGTGTATATTATACGTTTATAATAAATTAAACAAAAATCTCATTACAAGTATTTGTTATTTTGTGGAACTGTAATGATATTACATTATTAACATTGATTGAGTTTTAATATATAAACAGTGTAATCTTAAGAGGTAGGTAGCCGATATTTATATTATTTTATTTTACGGATTCACATAATTTTAGATTTCATCGTTTTGAACGGAGCTAGAATATATTGGTTTTTGAATAAAGTGAGTTTTAAAAAAAAATGTATATCTTATCATATTTTTGAACAGAAAATTTACATCAGTTTTCAAACTTTATTATGGTTTTTGGTTAAAAATTTGATATAGTTGGTTTAGGTACCTTTAAAAATAAAATTAGAAAACTCCTTAAATTTTTCTTGATAATTGAGAAACATTCTCAATGCACAGTGGGAAGAGGAAAACGTGTAATGGTAACACTAATTTTCGATAAAATCGATTTAGTTTTTTTTATAATTGAAAAAAAATCACTGCAGAGAGATTTAAATATTTTCCTTAATATTCAAAATAATTAACATTTTATAGATATGTTAAAATATTTAAAATATACCAATTTTAAAACTATTTATAGACATTTGAACTTGTAGTAAATACTTAATTCAAATAGTTGAATGGTTTTCGATTTCTTACCCAACAGTGGCAGCCATGTAGGGTACCAAGTAGTGCAATTGTAATTTGTAGTAATTGTACTGGTTTTACATGGCTCCCAAAGCTTATACACTTGGCAATTGGCTATTGTGGAATGTTTTATCAATTTTTTTAGTTTTATATTGATAAATTAAAATTTGATGAATTTCTATTGGTTGACTGCGTCAAGGATCTAAAATTAATTTTGAGGCGGAGGAGGGCATACATTTATAACTGAATTGATTCATGGATAACCCGTGAGCGCTACGGTTACTTAAGGCTTAAACATTTAATACAAGGTTCTTCCATAATTTGTCTTACAGAGATTTATAAATAACTAAAATACAGTTACATTTTTTTCATAAATCATTCAATTTCAAATTATAACACCAAATGGATATTCAAACGTGAAATAACAATTTTAACTGAATAGACTGAAATTTTTATTCATTATGAATTCATATATTGTTATTTTTTATACACAATGACATTTTTGAAAAATATTTAGATTTACACACCATTCTACGGTATATCGGTAATGATTTATAACTGAAAATTATAAGTTAAACTAAAAAATTTTTACAAAAATTATAGATACCAACTTTTATCAAGTAGTTATAATATTAATAAATAAAAGAAATTTATTAATTAATTAATAAACCTACTGAAATATAATTTCAATAACCCTCGTTAATTTTCACAGTCAAAACTTATCTTAAAACTGCGAGCTATTACAATTTTAACAAATATTTTAATAGAACATTTAATAATTTGAAGTTAGTGACCGTCTAGTCTACGACCAATACGTACCTATACTGCGAATTTCGTGTTAGAGATTTTTCTTCTAATAAATTCAAAAATGTATTAGCACCAAATAGACAAAGTTTTACAATGAAACATTAACAAACAATAATTATTTAATGCAACTCTTTTTAAATTATAATTTTTTTATATTTAATTAAATTTTTTATATTAAATAAGAAAATTCAAAAATATAATAGACAATAGTTAATATAACGAGCTCATAAAAATTGTACCCACCCAATTCGTTTAAATTCTATTAAGAATTAAATTTATCTATATATTTATTACATTTTTTTGTCCACATTTCTTTATTTTTTAATGTAATTTTTCATGCATATTTAACTATTTTTTAGTGCATAAGTGTATACATATTAGTGCATTTTTAGTGCATAAATATCTTAATCCTATTAATAATAATATAAGTACTTATGATGTTAAATAAAATATCCTTAGAAATAGTTGCTGATTCTCCTGTTTCCTTGATTCAATATTTTTTTTCGATATTAAGTATTATCTTTGAATTAAAATTTAACTTATTAGTTACTATTTTATTAATAGTTACTTCGGGTATGTCTTAAAATAGGGAAAAGGAATCAGTTATCCTCGGCATAATACTTAGTAGTTTAAATTTTAAATAATAAATTGAAAAAAAAACAATAAGATATTTAGAAACTATATACTTATACTATATAATTTGTTCAAAGGAAATCTAAATTCCATACAAACATTATTATGTACAGTCGGATGTTATTCAAATTTAACCTCATTTCAATATTAATATCATATTTTTTGTTCACTACATTATACGTGCATTACCTATACTATCTATAAATTTATTTTAAAATAACCAATTAATAAATTTAAATTGGAACTATTGTAGCTTATAAAACAAAAAAATTATATAAACAATAAATTATCAAAAGTTATATGAATTAGATAGGGTATTTTATGTGTAGTTTTGTGAAGATCATATTAAAATGCACATAATATGAGTAATATTGCGCTTAGTTTTAAAGGAATTATAAAAAAAAATTGGTAATAAAACAAGTTAGTCCTTGATCTTTAAATAATAATAATAAAAAAAAAATGCGATAAATTCACATTAGGTGGATAGGTAATTGTAAAACGGAAAGAAACTATGTACATTTTTTTTTTAAATATTAAATCAATGAATAGAAAACATTTTTGTTTTTTTTTTTACTTGATAACTAATATAAAACCAGTCGAATAAATTATTCTAAACTTAAAATGTACGATCTCGGTGCTCGGTCAAAATGTATATTGATAAATATTTCATGTGTGCATATTGGCTATTATATCAACAAATTCTTAAGAGATTATTCAACTGAAAAGATTATTGGTGTATATATATATATATGTGCGTGAATGTGTGTATAAACCATGAACTGTTTTTTTTGTATTATAGCTTAAGACTTCAATAATAAAGGTCATTGGCTTACCTTGTTTACAATGTATGCACTATGCACGTGGTGGATATTATTACTGTAGATGCGGAAAAAATAGGTAAAACAATGAACGTTATATTTTTTTACTATCCCAATGTTGTGGAAGACCTTGATGATTTATTAGCAGTACATAGCACAGGCGATGATTATCCAAGATTGAGTTTTAAAGGGTTTAACTCAATTTAGTTTTTTTTTTAAGTAAAAGGGTTTATTATGAAAAATAATCACTATACAAAATATTTAAAGGTAATTAAGCACATAGTTAAATGAATGATTAAACCAGTTTAAGTTCAAACTCTTTAACAGAACATTTTAGGAATATTTAAATTGTTATTAATTTTTAACTTTATAGATATACTTATATATAATGTTCGCATTTTTCAAATAATATTTTGTATGGAACGGACGTTGAAGTCTCTATGTTTCTTCTTTATCTTTTAAAATATGAAGTATCCAAATGATACAACTATAAATATAAATATTGTAGATATAAATTTTTTTTTTTTTTGTATATTATTCTATGTGTAACGAGCAATAAATTTTTTATAGTTTTTAAAAAACGTTGTAAGTGTAAATGTCTATTTATTTTTATACAGTATCTATATTCCATGATCAGATTACATTTGGTAACTTGTTAATTTAATGTAGGCTTAATCATTTAAAAAAAATCTTATAATAGATTTGGTTAGATTGGTATATTATATTTTAATGAACCGTTAAATTAAAAAGAAAGTGGACAAGTAGGAAACCGTTCTGTTGTATCAAGTGAATCTCGCGTCACTGAAATGGCCGTATTAAGTTTGAATTCAATGATTAAACTATTGCATACAAAAATGATTCTGAGCGGAAATGGTCTATAACTATAAGTATATTTTGCTTAATATATTTTATAGTATATTTATATTGTTATTATAGTATTTTATTTTACTATTAGTATGTTAGTAATAGAAAGAAGGTTAAATTAATTTTTGTCGAAAACATAATATTTATTATATTATAAATTATTATAATACCATATATTTTTGTAGTCATTATGTTTAGTAATACCTATTAAATGAAAAAGTATCAATAATGTCTTTTATTTATAGCAACATAACTACAATCACTATGTTTTGCTTAAATATTTAATTTTGTCAACATTTTAACTTCAAATATCTATAAAAGTTTAATAACAATTTTAGTTTGAATGACAATGTTTAAGTATATATACATTTATTCGTAGATTTATGTTATTTTTTAATTCTTCAGTGATTAATTATTAAATTATGCAGTATATTTTTATTATTTAGGTTCTATTAAATCTGTGAGTAATAGTATGTTATTTAATTTTCCATATACAAAAAGTAGTAAAATTAACGTATTTAAAACTTTTTAGTTACAGTAATCGTATATTTTTCTATTATTTCTTTTATTAAAATTTTAAAAGATATATCCATTAACGAAAATTAGCAAAATATAGTTTAAAAATTACTGGGTAAACAAATCAGCCCAAATAATATCAATAGGGACTGCAGTCAATGGATAATATTATGTTAATGTGAAACTACTCGTCTTGCAATGCTCATCTTGTAACTAGCCAGTGATTAGTATAATTTCATCATTAATTTAAATTAAGAAAAAAAATCTGGTATATTATGAAATTTAAAAATGGTGTAACACTTTAATCTTTAAATATTCATAATTTTGTTTGAAGTAGAAAACTTCTTGAATCAATACAATTTACCTTTAATTTATAATGGATGAAGGTAATCGTAGCTATTTCTATGCATACTTCGTTGTCTATAAAAAAACAGCACATTTTATATAAGACTTTTTTAAAATTTATTTCATCATTAACTGAAATTGTGGACATTGTTGGCCCCTGATTCACCACGTCGCATCGCCCGCGCCCACGCTTTTACTTAGTTTTCAATTGGAGTTTTTTCAGAGTATTTTTAATTTTTATTTGGTTTCTAAGGGCCGTAGAGTGTTGTTAAATTCTCAAAAAATAGGCTATCAAAGGCATAAACAATTTTAATATCTGACTGATAGTATCAAAAATTAGCGAGTTCAAACAAAAAACAAATTCTTAACCTTTATTATTATAGTATAGATTGAAAAATTTGTAATAATTCTTCTATTATTTTCAAAGAGTATAAAATAAAGTTTTTACCAATCCATATTGCATTTTAATAGTAGATTTCTTATTTTTAGATTTTGTGAGTAAATTTCAAATTAAGATGTAATATTTAGTTATATTTATATAGTATCTATTTAAATTAATCACACAAACATATTTTACTAAACAAATGTAAAACAACTAATTAATGACATATTCAAGTACTTTAATATGTACCTATACATTAAAATATGTTTCATGAAATTTTGAATTAAAAACTATATGATCTCAAGACTCTTTATTTTTTAGTTTAAATTAATTTAGGGGTTATATTATTGTTATATTTGTTTATTTTGTAAGTTAATTTTTATACGATTTAAGAGGACGTTATAATCGCATGTGTTGTCTCTGTCTTACTAAAGTACATCATAGCAAATTCGTGTTCAGCAGAAACATTTTGTGACGTTAGCTTAATATTAGAGTAAATTTATCCATCGTCAAATTTAAAGATAAGAATATTATGGTCATATGCCTTTTTGATATTATCATTTTAAAGTGAGTTATGAACATTTTAAAGTTGTAATATTTTACATAGCTATAACTCAGTTTAAAATGATAATATCAATAAAAGCATATTTCCTAGATAATATTCTTACCTTTAAATTTGATAATAGGTTTATTTACTCTAATATATTATATTAATGTTAACATCAAAATATGAATTCTGCTGAACGAAAATTTTCCATATTGTATGTATTATGTATATAAGACAGAGATAACACTTGTGGTCATAACGTCTTTTCAACGTTAATGATATCTGTGCCGTGGCTGAATGAAATAAATATAAATAGATACAGAATAATAAAAAAATATGATCAAGATATTTCAATCGTTGAAATAATATATTTTTGTTGTAGAACGGTACTATAAACAGTTTCAGTATAATTAATTCAAAATATTTAGTGGTCAATGGTCATAGAAAACACCCTGAAATTTACTTGAGAGGGGGAAGATGTTTCTTCTAGGGAAGAGTGCATTTAATACAATTTATAGAATAAAATATAGCCGGTTTTAATGTACACAAAAAACTCGCATTACCATTATTAGCTTGTTTCCCCTCACTCAGTTATGAACCTATAAAAGACTGATTGACCTAAACCAAATTATCATTTGTAAAACATACTATAAAACGCTATACGAAATCTGTCGTTTTTCTTTAAAATAAGTCTTTTAAAAATATTGTCTAAATTATCTAGAAAAGAACATCTTATCTAATGAAACAAATAAAAGGTATGTGCATATATTTAAACATTTATTAATTACAATGGTCAATGGCAAACTTTTTTAAAATTGTATTAACATTTATCTGAGTTGGTAAGTTTTTTTTTTAAATTTTATGAAATATGTACATAATATAATTATTTAAGATGTATATGTATGATTATAAGTTATATAAGTTATAACATACAGTATACCTACACAGATACTTATTTTGATAACTATAATATAAATAATTGTATTCTAATAAGTCATTCATAAAGTATTTTATTTTCTGTTGGTAGGTAATCATAATATTATTATTTTTTTGTTAAATATAGACGTATATATATAAGTAATATAGGCAGATTTATGTAACTGAAAACTTATTCTAAAAACTTTATTAATTTTATAGATTTCAGAATAAGTTTTCAGTTAAAATATTTATGATATGAATAAACTAATTGTCATAGGGTTTAGAGTTTAGAAAGGTTCTTTATGATAGTTAAAAAAACATGGTATAATGGTTTAAGTTTGTGAGTAAATGAATTACTTGTGAATTGTGTTCATAATTATTTATTTATATAAAAAAAATAATAATACTAATAATAGACTTATATAATTTAAAGGAAATTATATAAATATACCTAACTAATATAAAAGTAATACTCAATATGATATACATACAAGATACAAATATACAAGTATACAACTTACATGTATTTATTTTATAGAAAAATTTCAATTTTTAGAATGATTTTATTTTTATTCTATAAGGTCCTTTATTTCATATATATATATTTTATAGTATTTAATTAGTTCAAACAATATATATTTGATCAAGTGAGAATATATAATATGTTAATATATTATATGTTAATAACATAAAAATTTAGATTTATGATGAAAAAAAATTTCTAATATTTACAGTGTTATAATGAAATTTTCTTTTTTAGTTTTTCTGTCTAAACCTAATCAATCTTAAATTATGTGAAAAGTTTAACATTATTAATTCAATTTGAAAAATTATCTAGATAATATATATTTTATTTAAGTGTTATTTTAATTACTTACTGTGTACTATTTCGAAGAATAATTATGAAATTCATTTCAAATACCTATTTAATTTTTACTAGTAGTACACAATGTACATGATAATTCTTTTTACATTATTTTGTATTTAATACAAGTATTAATTTCCAAAGAATTTTTTCTTTTAAAGGATATAAGATACTTGATTTTTCAAATTCAACTGTGTTAAATATAGAATACTTCCAAGTATAGTATAGTATATATTTGACGAGTGCTTGAATTGGGAAAAAATTAATAGAGGGACGCAAAGTTGTAAAAAAATGTGTGTACCTATCTAATATTTAAATGTCTTATTTATTAGGATATAAATAGAAAGGGGGTAAGGGCATGTATAAATATCTTTTAAAAAGAAGAAAGACTCCATCTCTTGTGACCTTCTTAATTCAAACACCGAATTCAACTAATAATATTATTTATTTATATAACATTATATGGTTTATTTATTAGAAACAAAAATTATTTTATCATATATTACAATATGTCAATATTTATTTTCTTGATTATTGAAATGATAGGCAACATAATAAGCTTTAAAGTATATTTACAATCAAATGTATAGAGGTAATCAAAAAATAAAATTGTACATTTGTACGTGCATTTAAAAGATTGTAGAATTCATTCCAACATTGGCTTACTAATTAGTAATTACAGTTTATATAATTACTTGAACAATTATATCATAAATGAAAATTTAGGAGTGATACAAAATCAATAATTATTACTGCTTATTGAATTATATTTTATGGTTAACTTTAATATTAGAACATTTAGAACTATATCTACTAAGTACAAATTATTAATAAAACTAGATATAATTATTTGTATACTGTTTACCTATATCTACTAACAAAATAATAACCTTTTAAATTTAAAAAAGGTAGGTAAGCAAATGGGTACCGCTCTACTATGTTTTAGGCATCGAGTAGATCACTATTATGAATATAATACTCAATATAATATCATAATGGCGTGTTAAATTTGAATCCAATGATAAATCATTATAAACGAAAAACAATTATGAACGGAGACGGTCTGTCAGACTATATCACTAAGTATATTTCGTTATTTCGTGATATGTTTTTAATGTAACTAGTTTTTTATTATTATTTTATTTATAAGTATAAATAACCTGTTACTTAAGGAACAATAAGCATATGACGTGATATCAATATTTATTTTTTATATAAATAACATGATAGAAGGACTAAGGAGTCACCTAGTGTTAAAACTACCCTAACTTGTTATTTTTATTTTTTTGTTAATTACAATTTTTAATCATCAAACCTTGGTAGGTCACGACACCAATTATTTTTGAGCCAATAATTGTGAGAGTGGCAAAGTTAGATAAGAGAAGGTTGATATTAGACGAGAGTCTGGATTGGAATTTTTTATTAAAGATAGCTGCTTCTTCATGATGGACGGTTTTGATTTTTAAATCGATATATGTTAGGTTTGACATATAAAGTGGTGAATTGTTGATTTTACGAAGGAAATTATTTTGAAAGTTTGAATTTTGTAAGTGTTTGATTTTTTAGCATTACCTCAGAGCTGCGGAGACCATAGGTCTAAATTGGTTTAAATTTATAGATGAGAAGTTTTTATTATTTAATTTAGTGTACTTGCTGTTGATCGTTAGAGTTTTAAGTAAGCGGAATCTTGTATTTAAGGCGAGTATTTTGGTTTTGATGTATATTGATCAAGTGTGCCAGAGATCAATAATTATTTTTAAGTATTTAGTGGATTGAAAAGTACAATTTTAAATATTATCTAGAAGCACAACCGGACATGGAGGAATTCGAAAAGTGAATGTAGTGTGTAATAATTTGGATTGGTTGACTTTGAAACGCCAATTTTTATACCGATCAACCACTAGATCAGCGGTTCCCTACCTTTTTAGTTTCGCGGACCACTAATTTTGTAAAAAAATATTTGAGGCCCATCCATAGCATACATATACGTTTTCATAAAATTATAACATATAATATATATTATATACATATTATATACATGTATATATAATTATTAGGAAGGCTCGTGGCCCATGGGTTAGGAACCTCTGCACTAGATCAAGGCGATTTTGGACATTAAGGGAGGCAGTATGAGAATATCTATGAATAAAAAACGTACCCTTCCCTTTTCGGCCGATTCACTTTTCGATCAAATTTAAAAAAAGCCGATTCCTTTTTCAGCCAAAACAAATATATAAATAATATATGTAAAAAAATAAAATAACTTTTACTTTTAATAATTGTCTATAAGTATAACATAAAGTATATAATATGAATTATTATTAATAATATTTACCATTTTTTACCACAATTATATACCTATTAGTTTATTTTGTTTAATGTATTATACACATTACCATTATACTTAATAATTATTGACAAAAATAGTATATTACGAGTATTATTTTATTTTTTTATATAATATTATACATATTGTGACATATTAACATTAAAATAATGTTAATATATAGATTATAGATATTCTTATATTTTAAATAATTTTCTACATTTTATTTTATAACATTTTATACAACTTATACTTTTAATCATTTTCAAAATTATATAATTATGTAATTCCTGTTATTTTACAAAAATGATAAACCAATTATTTTATTTTTTTACATTTATTATATAAATGTTTGTTTTGGTCGAGAAGGGAATCGACCTATTTTATATTTGTTCAAAAAATTGATCGGCAAAAAAGGAAGTGTACGTTTTTGGTCTAAAACGACAATCCCCGAAATAATAACCTTGTCTGCAAAATCAGCAACTGTTATGTTTAAAGAAAGAGGTAGGTTGATCAACAGCGTAGATATTGTATAATATAGGAGAAAGCCAAAAGGACACCCCCCCCCCCCCTGTGGAACACATGCACTAATCTTAGTTATATCCGAGTTATATAGCTATTTATTTTATTTTTAGTATTACGGTAGGGAGATACAATTTTTTTCCAAAAATATTGAATTAATTATTATATTTATATTATTAGTATTATATGTATTTAATTATTATAATAATATATATTTATACTGTGTTATATTATTAACTCCAAAGTTAATAATATCCTTTTGTAATTATCGTAAATTCATGAAATTAGGTTCATATTATTAATAGATAATACCTTAAAATGTCATTGCGTATAGTATGATTCATAATAATATGTAAAAGTTTTAAATTATAATATTTTTAGTTTATATAAAATAATTAACATCATTAAAATACGTAATTTTACTCAAATATGAACTTAAATATCTATACAAAATTATTTGTCTTCATGTATGAAGATCTTATGATTTGTGGGTTAAGTAAGTAAATGAACTACGTTTGAGGAATCTTGCATTATTAAATTCTAAAAACTTAGATAAAAATATTAATTTTTTTTATTAATTTTATAAAAAATTTAACTTTAAATTTAAACGCTTATAAAAATGTTTAAGATTATAGATTTATTTTATCTATTATTTGAGAAATTAACATCTTATAAGAGTCTTTATGCAAGCATTTTTACCCAGTGGATAATTTTTAATCGACATTTCTAGAAAAAAAATTCTTTGATTTCTCATGTCTATAATTAGCTAAAAATATTACTGAAATATTTGAAAATTTTAACGTGAATAAAAAACGATAATATGAACATTTAGATAAAAATTCATACATCTACGGTTATTTGTATTTGTATTACACCTAAAAAATAAAAACGATTTTTCGTAAATTATAGATTTGAGTAAAATTCCTCATTTTTCGTAATTTTCTTCTAGACAATTTCATCTTTGATCTCTAAGATACCAACTATATTGAATTAGCTTTCAGAAATTGCCCACATTTTTGAAAAATCACACACATCATTTCAAAATTAATATATTCAACACTCCGCTCAAAATCTAAATTAAGTATTATCTTAAAGCAATTACCTTATTATGTTTTAATTTTACTTTATAACAAATAATACATTAAATATTTAAATATTATTAATATTTATAATAAAATAAATGCTGTATTATATTTGTAATAAATTAGTAGATCAGAATGTAGAATTTTTATTAATAATGTTTGTATTGATTATTGATAAATTAATTGGGGAGTATGATGGATTTATTTATACATATACTCGTAATGGGTTCTAAATTCAAACCAATAGTTTTTAAATCTCTCCTAATTTTCACTAAGATTTCCACCTATGAGGAAAACTAAGTATTAAATTTTACATGCAAAGTATAGATCTTGTAATTTTTTAGTTTATCTTTTAAATTTAAATTGGATGTAATTTGGTAATCTGTTAGATATTTATTATAGTTACTACTATAGTTAGTATATTGTGCCTAAACTACACTAACTAATTAGCTTCGTGCTTACACAAATTGTGCTGAAAATTATGTAAATCTTAATTTTGTGCAAGTTTGGTTGATCTTTACTTTTGTCTTTGCTTATGTTTTGATTTCGTAACATGTTATATAATTATGTACAATTTTCATTCCCTTCGTGCTTTCAAGAAAAGTTTGTTTATATTTAGTAATCAGCTTTGTACTGTCCCTGATTTAGCAATCCAAACACTTGTTACCTCATTTATCATGCAAGCTTCTCTAATTTAACACACACACACACACACACACACACACACACACACACATATTTTGGTATTACTGCCAAATAATTTTGAATCTCTTGTTATTATTCTTTATTTTACAATTAATGGTTAATGATTGTGTGGTAATAATGCGAACTGCATTGATCAAAGACTAAAGTTTCAATTTGTTATTTTAAAATATTAACATATTTATCCAATCAACTAGATTTGTATTTACCATAATTGGACTTGATTTAATTCATAAACCATCTGAACAAAATATAATGTACATATTTTTTGTAACTCTATTTCAAATTTTATTTTTATGGATTTATTTGTTAACAAGTTTCGATTTCTTATAATTTTAAGAATAATACAGTTAGCTTTGGGTAATGGGTATATTATTAATACTGTCTACTGCCTAGACTTAAAATTGTTAATTTGATTAAATTTTCGTTTCATAATAGATAATTATACAGAATTTTCATTTAATTTATATACATAATTAATAGTCATATATTATATATATATATATAGGGATGTAATAAATATATTATAGTCGTTATAGTCAGTTAGTCATGTTAATAAAATAAACTCACATTTGTGCAATAAAAATCAATGGAAATTGTTTCTAGTTAAGTAGATAATATAATAGTACCAAATCAATAATTAATACATTACACAGGAATGTATACATGGGTGGGTTTGGGGTACACCCTCCCCCCGGAATAATTTCGAGTAACAAAGAAGAAATGGTTTTATTGCTTTTTTACATCCCCCCCACCATCAAATTTTATTTTGTATACGTGCCTGCCATTAGTTGTATACCTGAATTTATACAATTAAATATTAAATATAGCAAAACGATTAAATATCTGTAGCTGTGTCTTATAAAATTATGTTTTACTAGTAGATATCATATTCAATTATTAATAATAAATAAATTATATTGAAATTTACTTTACCGACGTATATATAGTTAAATTATTTGAAAATAAATTTGATAAATACATAAAAATTATAATATTTTGTTGTCTTATAAATATTATAAATAGGTACCAAATTTTATTAAAAGTCAAAATGTAGTCAAATTTTTATTTTTTTAATTTATAGTATTATTATAGTATGAAGTACTAAGAAAATTAAAAATATTTTTGCATATAGTGGTCTAATATATTGTCTAATGTGGGCTTGAAGTTAAGATACTTGACTGATTTTATTTGCTCATTAATTCATACATAAATTAATTATATTTTGTCCATTGAAGTTTTATTTGTTAATGTGTCGTACGTAATGTTTTTAATCGGAGTAAATTATTAAATGGTGTACAAATTAAAATATTGAGTGATAGATTTTAAGGGGTGTGTCTAAGTTAATTAATAGTGAAATACATACATATAAAGCACCAATAACTCTTTTTTCCTATACGAATATACAATTTAGAATTTTAGATATTAATTAGGACTTGTTATTTAAATAAATTTATCTTATATCGTATCGTGTGTATAGAAGATAAATGTTAACAATTTAATTTAAAAAAAATTAAATAACATTTAATAATATTTATATAGTTAAACGTATTAAAAATGAATATACGGATAATACCTAAGTAATGGAATTTCTTGACGGGGCAGCGGAAGTTAGACAACAGTTATATGGGATCCGTAACCTTCAAAAAGGTCAATGAATTTCGGTACTTAGGAGGTATATCTACCGAGTATAAAAAAACACTGCGGGCTAGGTAGATAGGTTTAAGGATAAAAAAAGCTGAAACAGTATTATTTGCTCTAAGGAAGTTCTTAAAATCCTAAATATTTTTGAAAAAAATTCAAGCAAGGCTGTACGCGGCAATAATAAGATTTATTCTAACATTTATATATGAACTAGTATATAATAATGAAAAATGTAGTAAGAACTACGAATGACATTCCATTAATGTTTAACCGTAAAATAATAATCATTTTGTATTTACTAAACTGTAAATAATATAGTTGAATTTTATAAAGCGTATAAATTATATTTTAAGTTTTTTTATTTATGTTTTACGATTATTATTATAATTAAATTACACAAATCCACTGTATAATCAATTTTTATTGTTAAAGTTACGTGCATATATATATATATGTATTCGGTGAAAACTGTCTAATGCAGAATAGCATAGGATGAACTAAAAATTTCGCTTTAAGCAGTTTTCCACATTATTGAATAAAATGGAAAAATTCCTGCTTATAAATTCATATCAATTTTTTATATCAATAAGTTGATATTTTTCATTTAATGATTGAGAAGTATACTTTGGAATTTTTTTTATGTATTTGAATTGTGGCGGTCAAACGCGTGGGGTGGGGGAGAGGGGGGTAGATCCCTCATGACTTTTTTTCTTTAATATTTATAACAAATTAAATTTATGTATATTGTACTATAATGTTAATGTATTAAATTATTTTTTATTTTTTTCTCAAATCTAGATTTTAAACTCATTTTAGGAACAAGGCTGTTATTATGATTAATATTAAGTTGTTTATACAAAATATACGGGAATTACCTATCTCGATTATCGTGAATATTTAATAACTACACACTCTTCACTTGTTAGTTGTTATAAATAAATTACTTACTAATTTACCTTAATTTAAAAAATTGATATTAGGCATAAATACTAAGTGCATAATCATAAATTATACTTTAATGATTAAGTTGTGCATATTAAAAAATTAGCCCCCCCCCTCATGACAAAATCATTTGACCGCCACTGATTTGAACGGACATCACTTTGTATGTATAAATAAAACTGTTCAGTGTTAGACTGTTGGTGCATAACTATAAATTGGCGACTTCGCGTCATGAGCAACGAGGTAACCGTTCGCGGTCAGCCCCGACTATTCTCGCCGACCGCGGACGGTTACCTCGTTGCTCATAACGCGAAATCGCCTATCATTCGTTATAAGTTTGTATCGCAGATACGATAACCAAAAATACAAATTACCTAACTGATATATTATGTAGTGCAGTTCTATCCTAATTATCGTTTTACGATTTACCTACATACTCATATCAACGTAACGTGACGAGTGTAATATTTCCGGCTTATGCAAGGTTTTTTCTTACATGGGATCTACAAAATCGTTCCATTTCCGTGTTAGGAAGGCTCCGTTTTATTGAGGTTCAACGTCTATATAAAACTATACGAACATGTCGGGACCATAGAAAAATTCCGTATTGGATAGTTTTTCGTTTTATTCAGGGTCCGCATTTCACAGTTTTCACTATATATACGACGCGTCTAATTGTAAATACGAACTTATTTTAATCATTGATATATTATAAATATAGTACAGTATGGTAAATTTATATTTATTGCAATATACATTACATATAGGTACTTGTACTTACCTAATTGCATATACTTATGATGAATAATCAACTTTTTATAAGACACATTTTTGGACATAAATATATACAATGAAAAATTGAACCATTTTTTATTTTTGTAATAACAATGATAAATAAATACAATTTTACAACTTTTAATTTTTAATTTATTAAATACATGAAATAAGGTATAGTGGGCTACTATTACTTAAGACTTTAAGGTTGGGTGTTTATTTAGCATTTTATTAAATGTATATAATACCTGATATCTATTTAAATTAGAAAATGCATATAAATTTATTTAGTTATTTGGGTGTAAAGATAAATTTAATATTTTACATAATTTAAATAAAATTAATTGTTCATTTAATTTTAATTTTTTTTTCTTAAGTTATTAACTATGGGTAACAAATTATTATCTTAATATGGTACCAGTATACAAATATTTGTTAGCTTATACTTTAACAAAATATGATAAATTTTTAGAGTTAAATTGGAGAATCATTAAAATTTATAAACAAGTACAGTGGATTACGCTTAATGTGGGCACCGGTTAATATGGGCATCCACTTAATATGGGCAAATTGGTCTGGTCCCAATACAAATAATTAATAAAAGTAAAAAAACAACTAATTTCGGTTTTTATGAGCAATCGCTTAATGTTGGCAAACGGGGCTGGTCCCAACGTGACCACATTACCAGAATCCACTGTATATTGTACTGATATAAAATGATATATTATAATTAAGTATTAACGATTAGAACCATATTATGTATTAGTAGTATTTTGACTACTTACTACTTATAATGGTCTAATTTTATCGTGCAAACTTTTACTCTATTTTTGCAGGACTAGAATTAGTACCTATAATAAGATTACTGAATAATACATTAACGTTTTGTTTTTGTATTGATGATAAATTAATATTAAAGTAATTATAAAATAATAATTCTACGAAAATTTAATTAACATCGTTTACGCTTTCGAGAAAAGGTTATTGTAGTTTATTCGTTGATAATAATATCTAAGAATATTAATAGAAAAAAATAGCTAAGACATAATACTAATGTTTATAAAACACTTTTTAAAAATATGTTCCTAGACATTTCAGAGGGGTGAGCTGCAGACATTTTAAATAGCCTTAAATACATCTCTGTTTAAAAAGTTGTTTGTCAAAATATTTGTTATTAGAATGTCATAGTTTATTTTCGTTTTCGTTTTTGTCTGTGTCCCTTTCCATAATAATTGGATGGTGTAGGGTCCAAGTAGAAATTAAATACCTAAGGAAATCAAAATTCAAAATCCGTTTTAATTAAATTTATCATCTTTAAAGAAATATAATTAAAATAATAGATGAACCTATGCATAATAAATATACTAGCTAGTGTATTATATAGAGGGTGATTTACTTATTTAAACTAGGTACTCACCTCATTTTTATTCAAATTCTGATTTTAGAAAATTTTAAGACTATTGTGTCTACAAATATTTAAATTGTTATAAAGTATTTTGTTTCAACAAAAACTTTTTTTTTTTCAAATAAAAACCACTTTTTATTAACAAATAACAGATTGTCTGTAGGTACTGCATCGTCTACGGTCTACTCACTATGTACAGTGAACACTCCACAAACATTTTAGACTATAATATTTTATCAAATACATTGAAACATTTCCTATTTTACTATGATTTTTTTTTATCAAAAGTTCTAAACTATAACTAAATACTAATGTATAACTAAAACAGGAACTAAATGTTTTTATCAGGATAGCCATGTGCTATTTAGTCAATAAAATGATGTACTTATTCTAACTAATATTAGTAATATTTATTTTACGTCTTTACTTTTTATGCTATACAACAATGATACGATTAAAAAATATTAAAATTATAATAGTAATTATGGGCTATATAACTACTTGCATTGGTTACATTACAAAATAATTGCCATTTAAAAAAAATAATATTTTTAACTAAGTATATTATAATCGTTATAATTTTAAAGTCTTACTTTTTCGAGCAAAAACACATATTTTTAATAACGATTTTTAAAGTAAAAGCAGAATATTTTTCATGTAGAATATTTTTCAGGTATATAAATTAAATTTTGAATAAGTTGTTAATTATAAATATTTAAAGTTCATAGGAGTAGAGTATTCTTTTATCACTCATATCTACGCATTTTAAAAATAACATAAATTCAATTTTTATATATAAACATTTTAGAAAATTATTCTGCTTAAAGATATTAAATTAAAAAAAAAAATCAAAACTTAAAAAATTATAAGAAATATAGTTTTTTTTTCAAAAAATGTTGTTTTGTAATTATTTCAAATAATATAAGCTATAATAAAATACATTCTTAAACGCTAATGTTTTTCATGATATTGGTGTTAACTGTTCACCCAGTATATTATGTCAACGACCTTGTACGCCTTACACTCAAAGAGTTAGTATCCACGTGTTGACAGGGTTACGCTGCTATGGAATAAATCACTATTCAGATATTTGATGTCAGACAGTGCGAGATCGCTAACCTTCACAATGATCGAGGCTTATCAATCATCATACATTACAAAAAAACAATTATAACATAATTAATTTATCTAAATTAGGGTTAAACATAGTTTTAAATTAACATCCCATAATGGGCCACAATTCATAAACTAGCAAATTAAAGTTCTGTTTTTCATTAATTGAGAAGTGTTAATTTAGCAGTTAAATATATTTATTAAGTGGTGTTTACTTGAAATTTTGATACAATTTATTTATTACAATTAAAATATTAAGAAACCAAATAATTCATTATTTATTGTTATGAGTGATGAAATAACTGTAGTTAAAAAATTGAAATATTTAATTGTATTTGTATTGCAGATAACGACTATTTACATTTTATAGGTGGTATATGATATAAATGGTTATAGATATTTTTGACTTCGCTAATTTGTTATGAATTGAGATTTTGTTCAAGATTTAATATTTTTTTAATTAATTAAGCCATTGTTTTTTAATTAAATGCATACATTTTTTCACAGATAATTAAAAATAAATTTACTAGACCATAAATTGACTAATATAGACAATTTTATTACAATTTATATATAATATACATAAATTCTAAATTCCAAGTAACATTTATAATAATCTATAAGTATACATTTGTATAATAAAGTAATATATTTATTCATTATCAATAATATAGATTATTTGGATTAAGAAATATTATAATCTGGAATTCGGAACTGAATAAAGAATATGGAAGTATATTATGTATATGTTACATAATATAGATACGTATTGAATATAAAACTAATGTTTTTATTATGTGTTTCAAGAAGTCACGATAAAAATAAATGCACTAATGAGAAATGTTGCATAAACATATTATAAATATTGCCATTAACTTGAAATATTATTTTCAAGCTGATTATTATTATATATATATATATTTAAATACCTGTTTTTGATAGGTTGGATGTAAGTTTCTTGAATATACCAGTGTATGGAATTTTCAGAGAATGCCTGCATCATAAGTACTGGTATATGAAATGACTATGACATAGATAGAATATTTTTTAAACTTTAAGACTTAAGTTAAATTTACAATGTCTAAAGTTCAAGTAATTTTCAACCGAAACAGTTTTATTTGAAGTATTTAAGTGGGACTTATATTGTTAAAGTACTATTATTGAAATGCTCACGGATAACACCCAACGTGTGTATTAATTAAAATAATGGTAGATAAAAAATAGCTAAAGAATATTATTAAAAAATATAAAGTAAGAGAGAATTTTATAATCATAATTAATAATTGCACCTATTAATCCCACATTAAAATAAAAATACACATACAAGATACAAACCTCGAGATTAAACTATTGATTTACAAAACCTATATGGACCTATGGTCTTTAACTATAGGGAAGTTGTAAAAATGTATGTTAATTAAAATTAAATTTTCAAAAATATTATCCTTAGGTAATTATTTAATGTTTAACTATACATTTTATAAAGATCTAAGAATAATTTAAATACACAATAAAGCTAAATATTTTTGTAAACATTTTCATAATAAACTACATTACCATTCTAACCAACTTATAAAAATATAATAGTACTTTTCCATTCCAAGTAATCCTCCAAGACGCTTAAAGTGTAAATTTTATTGCAATCTTCTAAATGATTAAAATAACATTAATTATAACGATTATTATAACATTAATTTCAATAAACAATTTTACCTAATCAAAAAAGGTGATTTCATCAAGATCAATGGGTTGCTTCTTTAATTCTAAAAATTCAATGTATGTAATTATTATTTAAAACATTTGCTTATCTGGGAATATTATAAAATATATATTATAGAAAAAAATATATTTTCAAACAAACGGGTTATTACCTGTAATTCGGTAGCAGTCCATGGTTTAGCTTTATCTTACCGACCTACAAACTCTTAAAAAGACTTCTTATAATTTATTACTTGAGAGTTCGTTAAAGTTATTTATTTTTTGATTTATAACATCTGGTACATCTTATATACGCTGTGCACATTAAATTGAAGCCATAAAAATACTAATGAAACATTTCGTGGCCATATGAATTTAATTAATAATAAAAATTATTCTGGCTAGCTTTATTGACTTAAGTTATGACTTATGACTATAAGCTAACTAAAAAATATACAATACTCACAACAAGTATGTATACGAGTATAAAAACCCGGACAATGGTATAATTAAATATAAAATAAAAAAGATAATTAGAAAATTATAATTGTCTGTATAATTTCAACTATATAATAAGTAATACAATTATAGACAAATATATTTAGGTATTAGTAAAAATAGAAGTATAATAGCATTAAATAATGTTTAAATAATCAATAAGCATTTACCATAATGTTCTTAATGATAAGTTTCTCTTATTTTAAGGAATAAACAATCTAAAGTCAACATTTTTTTATATTTGTTTACTATGAGAAAATGTACTAGAGTATTGTAAATATTTCACAATAAAATAGTTAAATTCTCAAGGACAGAATTACAATAAGATTGTTAGATGTGTATTATATATTAAAGGGTCTTTATAGTGTATGCATTTTAACCCCCTAAGGCCCTAACTACTCACGTTTTATAACAAACCTGCATATGAAAAACCTAACTTATGGAAATATAAGTTTAAAATCCAGAAAAGTTACTATAATGGATGTGTTAAATTTAAATTAAATGATAAATGATAAATTTTTTTTTACAAAAAACAATTCTAAGAACAAATAGTGTACATAAATATAGTATTTTTTTTCGTTATTTTTATTAGTTTTCCCGATTATTTTTCAAAACATTGGGAATTGTATCCTTTTTTTAATACTTTTTGAATTATACTAACTAAATACAATTTTCTACAAGAAACCATCCTAAAAATTGAATATTTAAACTTTTTAAAGCTCTTAAAGGTGACAAAGATAGACACAATAAAATATAAAATAACAAATAATAAACATACGCTCTTCACAAAATTAAAAAAAAATTTACATTTTCATTAATTTAATACTCAAACTACTGAAGCCGTTTAAAATTACACATTTTATGATTCATTTATAATTTGTTGGCTAATTATAATTCTTCCAAAATTTATTAATAATGAATTAGGTAAGAAATAAAAAAATTAACTGGCGTCAATAATTAATTATGGTGTAAATTATAATACAACGATATTTAAAAGTAGGTGTACCTAACATATATTGTAATAATAATTTAATATTATATACATCAGTATATTTGATAATCTTTTTTTTTTTTTTTTTTTTTCTTTATTAATATATATACAATCTGTACACAAGGCACAATAAGAATATAGGCTATAATATTACAGGAGGAAAATCTTGAGTGAAGAAGCCACCCACTGATGACACTTCGTCTTTTATTTTACATACGTATATGTTATTTTAACTTATACAAATATTTTTTTTTTTTTTTTTTTTTTTTTTTTTTTTTTTTTTTTTTTTTTTTTTTTTAAGGGTTTATTTGATAATCTTTAATATTATAAATATATATATGACTCAGACTAAAAAGATATTAAAAAACAAGTTTTTGTGAAGTAAACTGCAAATATTGAAGAACAAGTTTGGTTTTTTTTGAAGAGAAAATTAATAATTTTTTATGCATGACATTTAATTAACTGAAAAATAGTATTATACATTATTATATAAAACCAGCGGTTCCAGAATGAATTAAATGTGATATAAAAACAACGATAAAGAATACTCCTTTATTTATATATCTATATATATCTAAGAAGAGACAATGATAGAAAATGCTAAGTATGAACGGAAAATCGTATGAAAAATATCAAGGAAGAAATCTATGCACATAATACACACATATTAATCAGCGTTTGGATAGTATATCGGATGATGTGAACAATGCATAAAACCATGAATTCCGGCCAAATCGTACCCAAATTTTGATACCTGTTGTCTCCCGAAAAAACCAAAATCATAATTTTTGGCAAATTTTTGATGACGAGGTTTATCGACGCGCCATCCTTAGGAGCGTTCTCTGCTGTGTGGCCTATCGCATCGCAAACCACACGAACTTGCGTGGTATTTCTATTTAACCGATACTTGTATATTGTATATACTGCAGAGGGAGCGAGAGATTTAATACTGATATATATATATTTATATTATATTCAGATAGATAAAGAAAAAGAGATGGAACGAGAAAAATACGCACATATTCCTAACACACACATACGGCTTGGGCCGCTGCTGCTGCCGCCGTCGCCGACATAACCGCCGACGATAGGGTGTTCGGGATGGTGGTGGGCGGAGAGGAGAGAGAGAGCGTCTGGTTTATACAGGTGTCTAGACGGTAAATAAGCAAATCCTTCTCTCGATCGCTCTGCTGTTAGGTCTCGTCAACGCGCACGCAGAGGCCCTCGACACACACACACAAACTCAGAACGTGTGCGCGTGCGCGCGCGCGCGCGACTGAACGGTCGTATCGTCAACGGCCGGCGGTCACTGCGCCCGTCATTACTGTTGTTGGAGTGCTTTTTTGCCTCCATCTCGTCGTCGTCATCTCACCCCTCTACCCGTTCCCTTTGTCACCGCCAGTATTTCTATATAAGCACACACACACGTATACGTATTATATTCCGTATTTATTCAAATGAGAGACATTTCGCAGCATTGTCCGACGACGGCCAAGACGACTGAAGACGACCAAGACGACGACGACGACTGTTGCGACGACCGCGAGTGCAGTTTACCGTGGCGGCCCGTTCTTCGTGTAGTTGCAATAAACAGACCGATGAACCTCTCGAGATACACTGTTGAAGAGTAAGCGGCGGCGGCGGCGTCCTAAACATCGTCGACCGCAAGTACGACGTCTGTCGGACACCAGCTATATAGCTGCACCTGCATAACCGTTCCGCCGCCACCACCGGATGCTGTGTAATATTCTTGCCCCGTGGCATCCGCCGCCGTCGCCGCCGTTGGCGTGCGCTCGCCCGCCCGAGTGCATTTTCCGAGTGGTCACTATAATATTTCCGACTAAATGAGAAACGCCGCACCACCGCGCTCGCACCGCCAAGAGACGGCGGTCTACCGTCGTAAGTCAGTCGGCGGGGCCGTCTGCAGCTGCCGCTGCCCCGTGCGCTGGCGATGTTATTATATTCTCCACCGCCACCGTCGCCCCTCTTGCCCACGCGCGGTCTCTTATAGTTGTTTACTATATTATAATAATATGTATATATGGAGACTCGACCAGCGGTAACCAGCTGCGACGACCAGACGTACCTCTATAATCTATATAGACATTAACACGAATATAGATTATAATATACTATATATAGGATAACCGAGGTTTTAGTTTTAAAAACGGGACTTACAAACCCCCTTTCACATATCCATCCAAGAAGAAACGATATCACTACAATACGTCTGCTATGTGATCACAATTAAATCCTCTAAATATCGTAACATTTTTCCCATTTTGGAAACTTAAATTTAAAATTACGACTTACAAATTGTAACACACTTTCTTAAAGCATTTTAAATCTAAATATTTGTTTCAAAATATATATAATAAAATATTAGTCACACCGCGAAAAGTAAAAAGTTAAATTATGCTTGTACTTGTGATTTTGAATTTATCAATTAGTTTTAGATTAAGATCATAGTTTATTATTGTCGTTCAAAAAAACGTTTTATTTTTGTTGACTAAAATAAAAACAATTTTGGATCGCAATATGCATACACTCAAATAAAAATACGAGAAATAAAACAGGACAAAACAAAACGTTTCCATAGTTCAATCGGAATTTTGTCGGTAAACTACGGTACACAATGCTGAAAACAGCAACAACCCTACTTCAAACGAGGCGGATGGTCACCCTATATATTATGCACCCACAAGTTTATAATCACCAATAACTGTACGTAAAAAACCACTGTACAATTTCGGTGGACAAAATAACTTTTGGGGCTTTTACAATAAAAATGTCTGCACTGCTAATTTCTGTTTCATTTTTATTTGTGAAAGCTATAAAAGAACTTATAAATGATTTGTTGGTGTTAAATACTGTGTTTATAAACTGTCGCCAAATTTTCAAATTATCAAAGTTTCTTATGTGTCTTTGTTTTTTTACTTCATCAGTCTATGTGCGCATAGTGTAAAACGGTGAAAGAGTTTTGGTATTTTGGCCATGTTTATCATTTTACCACGTTTCGATTATATAGGTATATGTGTATGTGCCGATTTTTGATCATGTTTGCTGGTTAAGTCTTTTTCTTCTGTTGGGTGTTGACGCACAATTTCATACTTTTAAGGATTATGTACTGTTGTTGGGCTTGATTTGAGTTAGAAATATTTATAGACACTTTTATTATTTCTGTTGTTGAACAATTTTATGATGGTTTCTGTCGTAAAAAATCATACTGAAGGACTGTAATATCATAAACAATGATTACACATTAAGCTTAATCTTCTATTATATATTTTTATACTCTCTCTATAATATAGTATAGTCATTCTATAGTTTAGACTGAATTCTGATAGCATTAGTCATTTTACATACAAACAATACAGGATGATGTATATGTATATTATCATCTCATATAATAAAATATAAAATACATTTTTTTTTCTGTTATTTTGTATTAAATTTTATACTAGCAATGTTAAATATATAGTAGAGAAATTAGCATAATTATTACAAATTTTGAAATTTATATGTATGGAGTAATTTTATGAAGAATTCAAACTAAGGTAGATGAGGAGGATTATAAACAATACAATTTAAAAATAATAATGTATATTGTATAATCTATGTTTTAATCAAAATTTACCAGAAATTAAATATTGTACCTATTGCAGTACTCAATGATATTCATAACAATATATTATTTCTGACAATTTTAATATTATTGAATTACACACTGTTGGTGCGTTAAGTCAGAATAATATTTTTCTTATAATTTTTTTAATTATAATTTTATTAAGTAAGAATATCGAGATGTTTTATATTATATTACTAATTATTAAATAAGGATAATCAAAACTAATATTTAAAGATTTTTAAATTATTTTCGGCAATCAATATTCAATGTATAGTACTGGTATTTTCCAGTATTGGAATTTAAAAATGCATGCTGCATACTAATATACTTGCACTATGTAAGTTAATAATTTATATACCCCCTTTTGTCTTCTCGTACATAATTATAAAATATAACTAAATAAGTCATTAGCTATTTTATTTTTAAGCTAGAATTTAGATTAAGCTAAATTGACTTAATCCCTTAGCTAGTATTATGCATTATGTGTTTATATATCTTTATTTTAAAATTATTTTTATAAATTACATGGTTTGGAATATAAACTGCAATAAAGATTTTTTTATATATGTATAAATATACTATACGATTGGTTTTAAATATAATATTAATAATACAAATATATAATATGGATTATGGGTATAGCCAGTATATGTGTACTAATGTACTAACAAATATAACATTTTAATAAATAAAATAAATTGTTGTACAGTTGTCATAGCCAATTATAAATGATTTAATCAGACAGTTATTTCTTTTAACTAGCTGTTTTAATTAAATAACTTAATGGGGACCAAATTTCATATTGTATGACATAAAGAGATGTTAATAAATCGTCAAATAAACTGAACATGACGAAAAACCTATAATATTGAAGAAAGTATTTTAAGCCAATTTTAACAATTGTAATTTGCACCACTAAAAAGTATATTTAAGTATGTAGATATGTAATCTACACTAAAATATAAAACAACAATTATTTTATTTGTGCCACATCTTAATATTAATTTCGGTATTCTGCGACATGATAGAACGATATGGCATATTAATATGTAATCTGCGCCACACTTTCAATTTCAATGGTTGGAATTTACCTGATCACATAACACACAAACTATGAATACATAACATGGACTAATTCATAATATACACAATAAATTATAAAATTCCTAATTTTTACGTATTTTATTATTTATTGAAATATTACCTTCTTATTTATATAAAAAGTACGTATACTATATAGTACACAAAATTCTATTAAGTTTTACTATATTATTCATTATAAATAGTATATAATACTATAAAACCAGGGTTATGACTTATTGGTTTATGATATACATTTATCTTATATAAGTCGGGTTCTTAATAGTAAAATTTACATTAATGATATAAAATAATGTTTTAATAGAATATATTTGAATAGCAATTTAATGATAATAAACATAATTTTAATAAAAAAAAAATTTAAATTAAAATAAATTCATTAATAGTTTATAATTTAAAAATTATAATTTGGTTAGATTTGGGTTTTTATAATAACCAGTTTTAAACAAAATGTTATCTCGAGAAATTTTGTGTACTTGATTTTTTCATTTATTTGAATTGATAAGCTCTGAAAAAAATATAATTTTTAGAATTATTAAAAAATTATGTTTCTTTAATAACTAATATTTAAATACGGAACCTATTTATAATTCCATATAAGACTATTATTGTTTTTAAAGTTTCATTATTTAAGATTAATAAAATTAATCACTGAACTAAACTTGTTTGCCTATGTAATATAATTATTATTAACACATTCATTTTATTTGTATCATATAATATTATAACATTTTTTGCAAAATTATTATTGGATGTAAATATGAATAATAAATAATTAAATGAATATTATTTTTACATAATTGATTAACACTAACGACTTATTTAATGTATGTATTATAGTGTAAAAGTATTATTGACCATTTCGTTGAAGTTAATTGTGTATTTTTAATATACACCATAATTGCATTTTAAATGAAAACTATTTATCGCGTTCAATACATATTACAGTATAATATTATACACTATAAAACAATTAAATATAAATTATAAAGTGTGGGATTGTATAATAATAATAAAATTCAATCTGTAATAATTATGTTTTGGGGCTCATTTGTATAATAATATGGGATACAAATCGACGCAATCGTGAAGTACTAGTAGTAGTAGCGGTGAGCGTTAGTAAATCGATGGTTTCCACGTTCGATAGTGTCAGTGCATTTCACATGGCGGGAACGGTCCCATGCACATTCTCTGTACCTGCTTGTGCCGAGACGGTTAACAGTCCGAAATTGACGGTGCCGAATGGCACGGAAGTCCGCGTAGTTTACATTTTGTGTGTTCCATGGTTGAATAATTTTAATTCGAAATATTTACTACAATATTAATTATTAAAAAGCGTTTAGTAACGGGAACGATTGTTATAATATATTGAACACGTTGGATTCATAACCACTAGAATATTTTCGTCTTTTTTATAAAACTTTGAACTTTCGGAAGGTATGACATTGAACGATTTTTTTTTACAAGAATATAATAAATTACATTTTATATCACAATTATTTCTTTGTTTTTCATCTTATTTTTATCTATTTATTAATAATAATATTTATTTTTATTAACACTAAATTAATTTATTATTTTAACCTTTACACAGATTCTTATGAAAATATTCATAAGACTCTTAAAAGTATTTTAAATGCTTTTCTTCTTTTTAAATTTAATTTTAATAGTAAAGACAATAATTACGAATTTATTTTTTCCAAAGATTACAAAAAAAAAAAATTATAATATGTACAAGCATATAACTTATTTATCGTTGAACATATCTTCCAAAATTAGTAATGTTAAGCAGCTAAAATAAATCAATTCAATTAAAAGATTTATAAATGAAGAATAGTTATTTTTAAATAATCAGTACCTATATTTAGTAAAATTCAAGATAAATAATTTGTGCTTATTAATTATTTGAAAACTTTGAGATTAGTTTTATTTCAACCACTATATGTAAATAGATTAAAAGATTCGATATATATTTACACAAACACAATAAATGTATTTTGTACATTTATACATATAGTGATATTTTAATCTGTTTTTTAAACTTAATTTAGTAATATTTTATATGTCTAATTGTTAGCATTGAATTTTACTTAGTAGTTAGATTTTAATATTTATAAATAGTTCTTAAAGTAAAAAAATAGAATACACTAAATATAATAAAAAATTTAATGTAATAACAGATTATATTAATATGAAATAATATTTTTTATACATTATTTATATTTGTAATTGGAGTTGATCAGAGAAAGGTACAAATAAAAATAATCACATACTTATAGATAGTTAGATATAAGAAAGTAATATTATAATGTTTAAAAACTGAAGTGCATATCATGGCCGATGTAAATAACGGTCTGTACTCTATACAAAATATAATTAATCTCGTTTCTTATTAATTTTCAGTGAAATAGGTTTGTATATAAAGTGACCCATTGAAGTGATTTTAAAATGTGTTCAAGTATCTAATAATTTATATAACTACGTATAGTACAATATTTAAAAATATGGTAAATGTCACTTAAGTTGTAATAGGCTCGAATGGTGTTAATAGGATAACACGGCCAGACAGTCTTTTTCAAAAAAAAAAAAGAAAAAAGAAAGTGTATATGTTTACCACTTATATGATATATATATATAATTTTTCTCCTACGTACATTATTATTGTTACCATGAAACTCTTATTGCAAGTATATACAAAACGTCCGTGGCCAAGTAATTAGGTACTCGTATGTCAGTTGCAAACCAATCGCGTAATCTTCGGAGGCTGACGTCACGTGCCAAGTCCCATGAGAAAATTTTTATCAGTCGTGATAATGAATTTTTGCCGACATATCTGGTTATTTTTATCACAGAGACACCTATATTACAGTGGTTGTGCGGTGCAGACATAAGTCACAGGTGCATATATGTGTGCGTTAAAGGTAGACGCAACGTTTTTCGTGAACCGACTGCCCGGCGGATCGCAGCGGTTGGTGCGGTTCCAAGTGGAACGGTTGCCTCCGCCTACTTGACTAGCCGTCGATAGCAGTTCAAGGCCGAAAAGCGCATTTCCCGTGTGTGCCGGGAAGCGTGTGTGTGTGTGTGTGTGTGAACGAACACAATACTAAAAATTAGTTAGAATTTTTTTTTTAATGAAAGACGGCGACTGATTAATGATGTACGATAAAAAAAAAAATGTAAACACCTATAAATGAAACCGATGGTAGAAGTATATTTTTTCTATGGAATATTTTCTATTCATACTTTTTATGTTGAATGCGCTTGTCCAAAACAATATAGTAAGAATATTAAATAGAAACATACCAAAAAAAAGTCCTTTCGATATTTTTATCGTTTCCCCATAACGGCAGTTTTCATCGAAAATATTGTACATAATATGCATTATTATTTATTAATAAATCTATAGAAAATAGAAATACATAATGTACAATAAAAAATTGTCAAAACGACGAGCGTTCATGGATTATTATTTGTTTAATGTGTTTGTATTTTATTTTTATAGGCGACGACCGTTTCAAAAATGGTGATTCATGCACATCAGCAGAATGGTGTCCTCAATTTATCACGGAGCACGTTCACTCTATGACGATCTGTGGTGTGGCCTCCATGAAGAGCATGTACCCGGTGGCTTGGAAACCCAAATACTTTTTGTTCTCTGCCATCCTACACGTGTGCAGTTTAGACTTGGTGTTGGGTAAGTGTAACCTTGTTTGTTATAATATTTGTAGTAAGTATTTAAATTTTCTTTAATCAAGGAAAATGCAGCTAGCCATAGTTACGAAGGTTGTTATATAAACGCGTTGCAAATTGCAATAATAGTGCATATAAATATTATAATATGTTTTACGGTCATTTTGATATTCATCACTAATTTGTAAATACAATGCAAATTCACCTAGGAGGGCCTCTCGTAAATATCACAACATATACGGTGGTTTATGATCGATGGTAAAAACGTAAAATTATTTTAACGATTGGCTTTATAAAGATTCTCTGTAAATAAAGTACATCCATATGTATTGAAATGACAATAATATAGTATCTAATTTTTATAATATTATATTTACTTGTAATAGTTACTATAGGTGCTCATATATTTGTATTTAAATTCCAAAGTTCTTTGGAATATATATAATATAAAATACATTTTAAATAGAAGTATTAAAGTATTATTGCAAGGTTTAAATCAATATATATATATATATATATATCAAAGTCTTAAAACAGTTTAAATAATACAAAAATGTATTGTAGGTAGTTCCTAAGATAATACCGTATATATATATAGGTACCAGTTGACCATTCTACATATTTCCCATATAATTTTAATGGCATATAATAATAAGTGTACAATATACATTATACATGGTATACTTACTACCTACACGTTTATAATATTATTATGTAACTCATTTTAAAATCGCGTTCGAGAGCTGGACACAAGTCAAACTAATGTTGATACTTGTTACAAAACAAGTATCAACATTAGTTTTTTCAATATCAGAGTATTATCAGAATCAAAACTTTAGTATAGCTTTCTTATATTATAAATAATTTTTAAAATTCGTTCAACTTTAGAATTTTATGTATTATTTTTTTAGTTTAGTTATTTTTAGTTTAACTAGTGGTTTGTCTTTATATGGTCTGGAAAAATTAAATTCTTTTAACTTAAATATTAACCTAAAATTAATATTATTATTTTTAATTAAAATTAAAATTTAAGATTAATTCATTTAAATGGATTTATGTCCTTATTACATTCAGCTACTTAGTAGTCATTACATTGACTTTTTTATTTTAAAAATGCTATAAAACTACGTAGCAATTGTTGTCTACCATTTTTCATTATTTTTTTTTCCTTCTATACAGGAAGACCATAAATGATCTAAACGACTAGATCCAACGTTATAATATTTTTTTCTAACCCCAGTTGACGATAGAACATAAACGATCTTAGATAAAGCATTGTATACAATAACTACGTTGTTAAATGTGACAGTAAAATGTTTGCTACTAAATATTTAAAAAGTTAAACTCAATAAAATGAATATTAGGTATATTATTTTATTTAAAGTTTAAACAGGTTATAGAAAATTAGTATGATTATTATCTGTGAATATCTAACAACTAATAAATAAATCAATCACTTATAATATTTAGTTAAGTATAAATTATTATTTATTTATAAAATCATTTTTTTTACAATAATATTATCATTGATTATAAGTATTTATTTATATTGTACATAAAAGTTGGTACGTAATAAATGTAATATTATATCATACAATTAAATTAATGTTTACACCTCTCACAGTGAACTAATTTATTAACAATAATTCATGAATCGTTCATACAGACACGATTGTTTAAGTATATCTATTGTTTTTTGTTTATATAATATAAACATTGTAGGTACAATATGTACATGTTTGGTTTGGTTAAAACAATATTTATAAGATTTTTCTAGATTCTATATATGATCATTTTACAAATATATAATAATATATATATATACATTGTATATTGTATATAGTTAAAATATAGTCTATAATAGTACATTTTTAATTAATTTAAGTTTAAAGCTGATAAAGGACAATTGAGGATAATCTTCTATTTCTTGTTTGCTATTATACATTATAATAAATTAATATGGTTAACCAGGTTAACCCACTATACATTTTAGAGCATAGATTCTTTATTTATTATAATTGTTGTATTTGTAAAAACAAATAAAAATGCATGAATTATAATAAATTCATAGAATAGTATTTTTTTACTACGATTATAAACATGAAACCTATAAAAAGTCGATTGAAAAGAATTGATGTATGAACCGAGGAACAGTTTGAAATTGTTGACATTTTTTTGCAAGCAAACAGTTGTATTTTTACTGTACGTCTGTACATATCATGAACTAAGAATCTAGACTTCGATAATTTAATTATTATTGTTATGAGGCACTGTAAAATTGTTGTTTAACGTAGCAATCGTAACCACGAGTCATACTTCTTAGAAGTTACATGTACGCGTATCCTCCAGACAGACGCTCCTATAGACATATCATTACGCAATTACAAATGTTTGTTCTTGTGTCCGTGATTCTTTATTTCACGTTTCTTATTATTACTATCTGCGTAAATACTAATATTAAAAAAATAAAATAAATGTGTCTCGTCTAATTTTTATTTTTGCTGTTTATTTTATACACTTCCAGACATAATAATATTATGCACACGCGCGCGCACGCAAATCAGATGACCTTGCCCGGCGCGGTGCCATTAACGGTATTCCGCCTGCACCACCGCAGTTGTTGGCGATTATTATTACTTTTTAGTCAATTCCGCATCGTCTCCTCTGACCGCCATGGCAGTGGCGGTACAAGTCAAATCCTTTTGACTGATTACTATAGCAGATCATCACTATATGTTATTACCGCCTATACGTTTTTCATCAAAACATTATCGAGACTGATCAAATCGGACACTGACCATAATATTTCAATAACCTTCCCCTTGTTCAAATCCCCTTCGGTATAGCACTGGAATTAATGTTTAATACTTTTTTTTTTGTATATGCATTATACATCAGTTCTAAATTTTAGTTTTAGAAGATAAAAAAGTAATAAAAAATATGATAATTTTCATTATCAAACTAATTATTTCATAATAATACATTACAATTATATTTTAGTATAGATATAGTTTTTAGCATGCTGGGTTAAGTTAGATTAGGTTAAGTTAGATACACACAACACACCAATTAAATAAAAAAATTAATTAGTTATATTTATATGTTTAAATTGATTATTATATAATAACCATTATATGAAAACATACAGTTTATAACTTTTGATTGAAATAGCAAGTTCAAGTATTGTATACATAAACAATTTTTTACTGTTATTTCGTCTGTTCTAAAATATGTCTAATCAGCTGCAAATTTATAAATTATTTGTTAATTACATTTTTAAGATATGGTGATTAACTAATTTTTCATACAAATTTGCATGCATTAAATTTAAATTTATTCTACATGTGGTAATACTAAAAAATATATAATCATGAGGTGTTATTTTGTTTACTAACTCAAATTCATGGAAAACTATTTTGAGTGTTTGTACATAATATATAATTAATTTTTCAAGTACTTTAAAACTAATTGTTATTTAGCCAAATTAATGATTCTGTTTTCTGTAGTCATTTATATGACGAGACTAGCAAATACGTATCTTACATTATAATATTCAACATTTTATTTTTATAAATGTTATTTTAAATAGTAAATTAATTAATCAAATACACTGAAAATTATACTAAATTATGTTATTTAGGTCTGTTTAATTACCAACTATTACAAATAATACTAGAAGTTATCTGCCATCGAAATTTAAGTCTTTTATGTATTAATGATTGCATAATATGAACCATGTAGTGGAAACTTATAGCTTTTTCTATAAATGTACTCAATTAAGTCAATGGAATATAATTGTTATGTTTACTTCTATATTAAGTTTTCTAACCGTTTGGAATTCTAATTGTTAATGCGTATATTATTTTTAAAATAAATAATTTTCATAGATCATATTATATGTAATTTATTGTGAAATTGACGATCTGCAACAAAAAGTTAGACGAGTGAATCAAAAAATATCGGTAACAGAAAAAAATTGTTATTAATGTTTTATAAAATAAGAAAAGTTGACATATTTCTTAATCGTGTAAAATAATTTACAAATAATTAATATTTCTATTCCATTTTGGTTATAATAATAAAAATCACTATCAAAATATAATATTATTTTAAATTTAGAAATACAATATTTGTTTTAAACAATATCATACAACTGTACTAGTATAAAACAAAAATAAGAAATCACTAAAATTATATGTGTAAAAAATAGTATTTATAATTTTTAATTTCCAGTTTTTGGATCATTTGAGTAAACTTGCGAGACAAGATACGAAGTGAAATAAACAATGTGAATTGACACTTTCATTTGTTTGACAGTGATCAGCGATGAATATATTTTTAAAACATCTAACTTATTGAAAACCATAAAAAGCTTATAAAGTATTTTTATGATAAAAAAAATATATGTATATATATAGAAAAAAATATAGAATAGAATGGTTCTTATTATGAAATTTCTCAGATCATTTAAGATTAATAATGTTAATAATAATATAAATATTTTATATTATTAATACCATTCTTATTACTTATTAGTTATTAGTATATATCTACATATTAGTATTTCGTATTGAGTATAAACAATTATATACGTAATATCCATCATATTATTATATTCATATAATTATTTTTTTATTACATTGACTATTTATTTCGTAAATGAAAGAAACAAACTATGATAAACAGTTTAGTAGAATTATATGAATCTTGGAATTAAAAAAAGATAATACTCAGGGAATATATTTTTTCCATTATGTACCAGGTGTTTATAATGAATTTTAAAATTATAAACGAATAATTTGTTACCGTGAGCAACATTCTTGTTTTTTTTCGCGTTCGCTTTAATAGAAGCTTATTTATTGCGTATATAAATCATTAGTGTCTCTGTAAGGAAAACACGTCTGTGTGCGCAATAAAGCACCCAACAGTCACTGACGCTTTTTGTGATAACCACAATATGCGTTCAGTGTTTCGTATATTTTGTTAACAACGATTCGCATATTCAAAAGGATTTTATTATTAATAATTCTTTTTTTGCCATTCACATGATGTCTTATCGAACAATAGATATATGACGAATATAGTGTCAACGCCGTCTGGCTTCCCAGACACATTAATTTTTCATATTTAATCCCATTTGCTGTTTTGACGGACGATTCGAGTATAACTATGTAACTACCTACCTTTAAGAGTGTAAACATGATTTTTTTTATTAGATAATATTTTTTTTAGACGTTTCTTTTAAAACGGAACCACAATTAATTTTAAAAGTTCATAAAATGATTATCTTTTTCCTTAATGTTACTTTTATTTGTATACTCCCACAGTCGATTATTTTTCATTCTATAATATTTGAATTTAAATTATTTTATTTCTTATTCTTACTCGTGATGTTATTTTTTTTTTATTATTTAACTAATGGAATATCTCCAGATAAATGAACTATTATTACAATTTACTTTATGATATAAATTAAAGACGATTATATTATTTTTTATGATTTTAAACGAGTATAATTTTTTTTTAAACTTCATAAAGGAATTATTTGTCAATAAAACTTACCGAATTCTAGTCAAGAAAATACCACCCAACTCTGGTATTGGACCAAACTTTTTTATACAATTTTATTTTATTATTTATATTAATTATTTAATTATTATATTAATAATATCAGTGTATTTAATATTTATTTATTGTATTATTTTGAATTATATAATAAGTATAATATTAAATATTGTAGAATTTTTATATTTCTATATAGGCTTGTATTTAAAAACAAGTATAATTTTTGGTCATTAGTTTTAATCAACCAATTAACTACAAATTGCGTATATAGTTACAATATAAAATTTATAAATAAATGAAAATTTACAAATTCGCACTTACGCTATTTAATTAAAATTTGTTTAGACAGAATATGAATACTACTATTTTGAGGGACAATAATCTAACTATACTGATTGATTATTTTAACTATAAACACTTATTATTTGAAAGCTATTGTTGGTTTTGAAAATATTTTATTTAAATACATTAAAAATTAATATTTTTTAAAAAAAATCAATTTTTTACTATTTGTATTGTTATTGTTTTTCAAGTATTAACTATTTTAACGATAACATACATTTTTAATTTTATTTTATTAAGCAGGAGAATATTTTTCTAAGAATTTATTTGTATAAAATGGAATTTTGAATGAGTAGTTAATTACTTATAACTTATTTTAAGTATTAAGAGTTTAAATTTAAGTGGTGTACCATTTTTCGTGGACCCTTGAGTATTCTATTTTACTCACCATAACTTAAAATACTCAACATTTAACATAATCTTATATTATTAAATACTTATAATTAATTAACGTCAAATTTTGATTTGTATGCATAACAATTTTCTGAAAATATGTAGCTTTAAAATGTGAAATAATAACGTATTCATTCAAAAAATTCAAAATCTTAAAAAATAATAATGATAAATAGATTTTTATAGTTAACTCAAATTATGCAAAAGAAATATTTTCGTAATAATGACTGTTTACTATTAAAATAATTACTTTGTATAAATAATATTTATAATAATAATTAAGATACTATTTATCATTAGGAAAATCAAATAACAATTTAATACTTACTACTCTTTTTAACTATAATCAAATATTGGTAGAAATTTACTTAGCAAACATAATATATTAAAAAAAAAAAACAATATCTGGAATGGTATTAAGTATAATTTCAGTAGCTCAGTTGACCCAAGTTGAAACAGTGTGTTGACACTATAAAATACTACATGTGTCATGTGTGCATGTAATACCATTAATACGAGTATGTTACAAAGTTTTTCAAAAAGTAATTTAATGGTATATATAGGTATTGTTATATCATTATTTTGATCAATTAATTTTTGTTTGAATGTACATATCCAATATCTACATTGTATACATAATATGTACAGAATATTGAATAGATGTCTATCGGTTATTTCCAAGTTATGATGTGGTATAATATGAGAACCTATGTCGTTACGATAAAAACAACCATCCATTGGTGAGTAGATATTATATGGGAAAATATCTTCGGACGAAGGTTTATTTGCATCAAGGTCGTGGTTACATTATATCGAAGCTGAATTGGTGCCGACAACAATAGATTCAACGGAGACGCTTCAAGACATCAATGAAGAGAGGTGTATCAGACGTACAGGATCCGTCTAGCCAAAGTCAACTGCGGTATGTTGACTTCGCAGCGGGGAGACGCACCCAATAAAAAAACCATGTTATCATTGTAAAACGTCAAGCGACCAACATTTAACCGGAAACGATTTATCTCTTGTTTACGACGATTACACATATTTTACTTGCCCAAACTCTGAAACTAACCAAAAGTATTATGTGTTATACAGTTTGGTTCTTATATATCGAAACAATTGTTTTCTCGGTAATTATCCTATATATTAAAAAATATTATATTATTCATTTTTAGAGGGTTATTGTAGTCACTCGCAAAGTGTGTATACTATGTATACGGGTTTGTATTTTACATTTATATACAAATCCTAACTAATGCTATTATATAATGTTTTCATAAATTGGATATAAATTGATTACACAAAACCAAAAAAGTTCATAATTTTTCATGAAAACCACCCTATTTAAATAACAGCTGAATAATATAATCTCCACATTATTATTGTTTTTTGTAGAGTAGGTATTTTTCGAAAATATTTTTGAGGTAATATAGGTGAATACTTCCTAAAAAAAAGTAGTTTAAAAAATTCATATTTTTTAGCAAAATATCTAAATAAACCATAAATAATTAAAAGAAATCGAAATTTTGTTTATTAATTGCACCTAGAAAAAATATTTATAGGTTGTATAGTTTTAATTATTATATTGAAATAATAGTCAAAACATTATACTTTTCACAAATGGTTATTTTTCCTTGATTGTTGAAAATAAAGATTAGTAGTTTATTATTTTTGTTAATTTTGGATTAAAATTAAAATCACACAGTACCTACTATATTTTATTTACTATTAATGATTCGTAAAATCCAGTGAGTATATAATTATAAATTATACATCCATTAAAAAATACAATTCCTATTATTTTTAAACACGATTGAAAGAAAAAAAACGTGTTTTTTTTATTCTACAAAAATATAAGCTTGTGTACTTCGTCTTCTTCTAATATGAACGATTTATTATATAAGAAATATGGCACTGTATAATAATAGGTGTATAATCGAACTAAACACGTGGAAAATAAATGTCACTGTTAAACAAATTATATACCTTGGTTAATTTATTTTAACGTTTACATATAAAACTACCTATCGTGGTATAGAACATCTTTATGTAAAACTTAGTCATATATTAAATAAAGTGTACCTACTCGTATGGTATATGTTTTTCACGAATATTAACATTTAAAATAATTAATGGTGTAGACTAATTGTTTAGACCTTGATGTAACGACTGTACTATTTAATGTCATTTTAAAATTCAATAATTTTATAAATATAACACTATATAATCATTAAAAATAAAACCTGTGTTTTCAGGTGAGTTATAATTTATGAGAATTATTTTTAAGTAAACAACTGCGCATTCAAACAGAAAACATTTGATCTATAGGGTATATAAATAAATTATTTTACAGAGATAATTAATATTTTACCCATTAAATTCTTATTAAATATAAGAAATTGATTTTTTTACGTAGAATTCAAAATGTAATATACAATATTATAATATAACAAACATAACATTATATATAATATTATAATACAAGAATAATACATTTCTATCGTTAATAAACAATAATTATTGTTTATTAATATTATTATTATTATTAATATCATATCCATTGATAATATTCAATAATAATAATAATAATAAAAAATTATATACGAGTATATATTAATATTAAATTATAATTTATAATATTTATGTATTATTATAAAATCTGATTGGTATTTTGTGTATGATATTGTTATATATTTGTTAATGAATTCTTAAACCATGTATTTTTACGACCTCCAAAAATATTTTATAATAAATCATGAGATAAATTATTTTAATCGTTATCGTGTATTAAACTTCACTATATTGTAATCTATAAATCATAATAATCTACAGACGTTAAATTATAATTAACAAGTAGATAATTAAATAATATCAAACAAATATACATCATTTGGAATTAAAATCAATAGTTAAAAACAAATTAGCAAAAGTTATAAAAATAATAAATATCGAATTACAGATAATATTTTTTTGATATCATTTTAGTATAAATTATGTCTTGCAAAAAAATATGACTAGTTTAAGTATATCATCATATTATTAAATGGAAAAATGATATTAATATTATAATAAATATAACCAAAAAGAAATATGACGTTGTTATTGTTAAACATATTTGTTGATGGACTTACCACTGAAACTTACAAGCTATCTAGGGCCTAGGCAATTAGAATATAGCATGCATATTAAAATTTGCAAAAGTTTTGTCCGGTATACTATGTAATATTATTATTTATCACGTATAATGTTATTGAATGCGTTACGCCGCCGTCGTTATTTTGCGGATGGCAATGAAGTCGACTGCATCATTAAGTGCATTTAACAATAAATTGCCTAATAATTATTATTAATACCGTTTTTTTTTTTTGGTTCAACTTAAATTATTTGACTTTGTGTGACTAAAGAAATCTTTAAGTACCACGGTGTACCGTGTGTAAATGTCAGTACATCAATGTTTAAAATATTTAATAAAATTAATTTACTCGAAATTCGCTTAACATAATATTTTTTGTAGAATTAATATACTATTATATGGTGGTTAATCGATTGTGGACATGGCGATTAATAATTTCTTTAAAAATATTGGTTATGTTTGGTTTTCTTTTTAAGCTACTGTCGTCGTATATAAAGCTTTAAATAGTGGGAATAGTGGTTATTGTACTATAACACAATGTTAATTATCCAATCTATAGGTATAACGGAATTATATGCTCTATAGTAGCCCATGTACCTGTGTTTAGTATATGTCATTGTGTGTAGAAAAATTAGTGATACTGAAAATAAATCGTGTCACGGAAATGTTACATAACTGTGTCAAAGAATTAATATGGCAACGAGGATTTTGAAGGAATTTTATAGCTTTGTCAATATATTGTTATATTTTATTTAGATTTCCCGATGAAAGTACCTATATCAAAATTATTTCACCATCTTACTATCTAGAATTTTAGTTGTATAGTAACGGTAATACTATAAACGAGTAGTTTTTTTTTTTTTAATTTGTGCATTACGAATAACGTATATGAATCTAATATCGTTACAACACAAACACAACAAACACTGTATTAATTTTTGTATAACTAAAGTAATTATATAGTTTTAAATATTATACACTCAAAATTAAATTTTGAAGTTATTATTATTTTAAAATAATTAAAGTAAGTATCTATTCATTATTTTATGCAATTAATATGTATATTATTTTAATTTAATAGATAAATTTAAACTTTTTAAAATATTTTAATTTTAATTTTAAATAATTTTAATTTAATTTAATTATATAAGGGTTACATTTTTAACTTATAAAAATGATTAATTTGTTATGAATTTGAATTTAAATTTCATCGATGTAGATAGGTATTAAGATAAAAATAAATTCTATCTCTTAATAACAAACACTTATATTCAGCCTTGTAATACAATGTATAGTTGACAGTAATGATAACCATCTTATTGAGCAATGTTCCTAAATGGAAAGAATTCACTTTTTTTTTTGAAATATTACTATATACTTAGCATCATTAAGATATTAATATTCTGTTCTGCTATCTAATATTGGTTGAAAATACTGTTATTTTAAACATTTAGATTATTGAGCTTCGTTATGTTTTAGTAAAAATTTAATTTCCAAAATCTTAACCAAACAACTACAAAAAATGCAAGACGTTAGGTCTTTTTAAAAGAAAAATTTAAAAGGAGGTCACTGATAGATAAGAATTGAATACGTTGTTAAGTTTACGATTTTTAAGTGCTGATGATTGCAACTTTATAGTCGAAATACGTATTGCTAAGCAAAAAAGATTTTTAACATTGAAAAGATATGCTTTAATAGAATTTAAAAATGTACAGTAATAATTTAAATTTCAAAATATTACAATTAATTTTGTAATAGTGGCAATGTAGCATTGACTAAAATTGTAATTAATGATAAATAATTTCTTGTTTTTTAAATGTTTTTATTTTGTAATGAATTCTTAGTTGTATCTAACCTTTTAAACTATCACATAAATCTACGACATTTGCATTCAAAATAAACATTTTTTTTTTTTAATGATAAATGTACATTTTTATTTTTTAAATATTTGTCTTTCGAAGACTACTCGTTTACAAAAACATAGTAAACTGTTTTCACTCATTCCTATTATTATTATACATATTTCTATTATTTATTGCCAAAAATGGAATATTATAAATATATGGTAATTCTACCCTCTTTAGTATATTTTAGTATGGTGAACCATGGTAACTTGCCAAAATGTGGATTCTAATTTCGCTTGTTTACCTACTATTGTTAACTGTATAACATTTTTTTCTAAAATATTATTTATGAAAATATCTCCGTGAATAGGGTCAAGTTGTTTTTTACTCGGAAACTACAAAATTAAATAGCATACAAACAACAATTTTTAAAAGCAAACATGTTAATATAAAGTTTAACCATATAAATATTATAAAATGATTATTGTCATTTAATATTTACTTAAAATAATAAATATAGTTTGTCAGACTTTTTAACTCGTGCATTATTCTTAATTGTATAAAAATAATTTACAAAAATTATATTATTAGGTAGGTCTTATATGTATGTGTTAACGTTAAGTAATAATTATTATTGTTGACTTTGTAAATTATCTAAAATTTAATACATATAAAATAAATTGCTTAGGGGCCAATGACTATACGTAGAATGTAGTTTACATTCTTATTTAATTTGTTTTATTACTTACACAATCCGTTACATATATATATATATATGTATACTATTTCAGAACAATAAGTGAATGTGATATCTATAATGAACAAATCAAGATATGTTTTCCGAAATGAAGAATCCTCCCACTGGAGGAACTTTGACATAAAAGATAAATCACAACAATTAATTTAAAGATACGCGATTTAATTTAAAAATTTAAAAACAACCAAAATTTACATATAGATATATACATTTATGTATATCAACTTATAAGAAGTATAATGTATAATGTATACACGTTCGGATTAAGGTTTTAAAAATGAATGCACTATAATATATCATATGCTCTGTACATACATAATTATGGCTTACAGTTAAACTCGATAGGTACGTATTTCACAATATATTATTGAATTTGTTTAATATATGCACGTACTTACAGCTGCAGTATGCAAGTTAAAAAAAAAAATAATCAGATCTTGAGTGATAAATGTATTATTATAATTTATTTCGACTTCAAATAATTTTTTTAAAAATATATCTATAAATTGATTGTTTTTTTATTGATGTGTGAGTTATGCATATATATAGATAGGTTAGTATTGGAAGGAAATCGATATGGAAATTAGTTCTTTGATAAACAAGTACAAGACATGTACTTATGATTTGAATAGATTTCGGTTATAAATTTATAATTGTGTAGTCAACGATTTTATCATTATTATTATCACACTGATCGGCGCATAAATTCGTTTAGTATTTGTATACATTATACACATATACATATAATATAGGGGATATATATAATTTGTACTGGTCATGCCGTCGTGGTTCTCGGTGGCTATCGTTGCGATGGTGCATAATATGATATCTATATGTAATTATTGTTATTACTGTTATAAGATTAACCGGGTTAATAGTGTAAAAAATACAGTTCGTTTCGATCGCACATCATAATTTTCGATCTGTAACCACATCATATAGTATTCATTAACGTATTACGTGCAAGTAATAAATATCGATACATACTTCACGTAATTGTGTGTTCTCATATAATTATATTTTTAGACATTTTTTTCTATGGGTACCTATCTATATATTAAACTGTTTTTGTATCTCCTCGTATAAAAAATCAAAACTAAAATAAAAAATGTTCCACCGAATTGCTCACAAACCACTGTCGTTATCGTTGTATCATCATTATATTATAGTATAGATAATATGAAATCGTCGGTTTCGCAAGTCTATATCTATGTAAGATAATAACCACATATATTATAATATACTATAGGTATACTTACACAAACCTGTAGTTATTTTTTTATGATCGATTTATATTATTTATTCGAGTTGAAAATTATTGCTTTTATGTATTATACGTTATATACTATAGTAATATACACCGACACACTGCAATTCTCGTCTCAATTTATAAATCGTGTATATATACTGCTATACCGTCAACGAAAATTGCATCGGTTGCACCCGGTGGCAATGCATAATTTTGCGTACGTTTTGATATATTTATGTGATTTTGCATTTCTCTGACATATTCACTACAAAACCACAGCCATGGGCAGTCTAGACATTTATATATAAAATATTATATATACCTATATTGTGTATAGTGTGGTTTTCAAACTAAACTTAATTAATAAATAATATAACAATAAATATATTTAATAATTAGTATTCTCTAAGTGGCGAACCTAACCTAGCGAAGGTCATCTTACATCTTAAATTATATACAAATATTAATATACAATAGTACCTACATTTTTTCTTTTTTTGGGAAAACAACGTGTAAATCATCAAATATTATTGTATATTAATCTGGATTAAATAATTTTGTGACCGTGATTAGGTTAGGTCAATTAGGTTTTATACAAATGTATAAAATATAATATTAAGGAGATGCGTATTTGCATTTATCACACGTGTTTTTGTATATATTTTATTATCTTAGAGAAAAATTATTAGTTTGGGCTTTTAGGGGGCACGTCCGGGATAAGATTTTGTGGCGTCTTATAAGTGTTATAGGAATGAGGAGGAAGATTGAAGAATGTTGGCATAACAATATGATGTATATACGTCATTCGTAATTCGACGCTGTTCAAGCGTGTAGGTACGCGGTCGCGGTCGTCCACCTACGAAGACTGAAATATACAGCATACCATTATTATTATACACGTTATAAATATCATTTAAAAACGCAAAATGTTAATACATAGAAGTATTATTATTTCATCAATCGGAATAAAAATACAGCAAATGTATTAAAATAATTACGCGGTAGCAATAATATGTTATAGAGGATTGTTACCTACGCAGTGGCTATAAATATATGAAGGGTTTGTTCATTTTTCCAGACCCGACCACGCGAATGTAAGCCCGCAAAGGAAATAGGAAATAGACATTACTATAAAAAGCGGTTTCGGCAAAAACCTACTGCTGTAATTGCGCGAAACACAGATGATATCATACATAATGCGTAAGATTTGATAATAGGAAATTTATTATTTGGGCAGTCTTATCATGTGATTTTTAAGAGGAAACACCTACACTTAATTTGTCATTATAATATACAATCGATTTCGTGGTTTTAACATTTTTTCTTAACAATATACACCAATGCACTCTTGTGCAAATAAAGTACGTGTGTTCAGCGCTATTATTAGCCACGGTTCAATTACCTATAACACGTCACATTACTTGTGGCAATATTGCAGATAACTAATATAAATGCCCAACTTTTCACCATAAGTATATTCGTTTGTTATAATAATAATTACGTGATGGTATTTACATTGCCAAAATGTTATGATTGTATAAATATTTGATGTATTAACATTATCGTGCAAAATAAAATATAAAAAACGAACATTTTTACGATAAATATAACACCTACTATAATATACATAAAACGTATGCTTATACTTACAAATTTATAGTAGTAATTCTAATTTTCATTATTATTCGCATAAATTTATCATTAATATCGTTTATACATGTACCTATAAATATTAAGTACAATTTGTAAAGTTAAAATTATTTTTCTCCGAAATACAGATTTCTTGAAATATATAGGAGTACATGTTAATTCCAGTTCGTTATTGTCTAATAATATTCATGCAAGATTTATGTTTAAGACCTTCGGAGAAAAAAATATATAAGTGCAAGACTTAAATATTTTCATTTTCCTGTGACGTTGAGTAAACTTAATACCGACATTAAATATTTTTTAAAGAAATACGAAATATAGATTACATATTAATAAATATATATTTTGTATTTTGGCATTTTGCATCATTACCTAGGTGATTGAAGAATTTGAGTGTGTATGATAGTGCATTTTAATCAGTGCAGCTAGGTCTCTGCAGTGGAAATATTTAATACAGGAACTTAATTCGTAGCAATCTTTCACCTTGTAAATTTTAACATTCTTTTATTTCGTGTTATATTCGAATACGAGTAGACGGTAATAATTTATCAAACCTGATTCGAGTAATAGTCGCTTAAAGTATAATAACCGTATACATTATATTATTTTATATTAGTTTTGAACACTTTAACGGCCATCTCTCAGGTATGGTTTAATTAAATTCCATTCATGGATTATTATTAATACTCACCAATTGGTAATTCCTGTCATCGCGCATTTACATGCATACCTGCTATATGTTCCACATTATATTTTTATGTCTCAAAAAAATAATCTAATTAAAATGTGTGTTCTATGCAAGCAAAAATGTCTCCCTCGTTCGGTACATTCGTACATGTTTAATCTTCCACTACGATAATAATGATTTATGTATTAAGTATTATCAGTAATATTTATTGTTCAATGGCACTGTATGTTTAAGCCTTTTTAATATTATGTAAAATATTTTTAAGAAGGATATACTAAAAAAAATATAAAATCAATATATTTTAATATTATACTGAGAATATTATATTATTACTACAGTACATTTTTCATTAATTAATGTTGTCAACATTAATATGTTATATTATAGTTGTTCGCATAAAATACACATCACTATTAGTAGTTAATTATTTTTTACTTAAGCAATATATGAATATTTTTGTTTTTAACTTAAATAGTTGTTGGCAATATTTTATGAAATATTATGTCGGTGGAATGAGTTCCACTGTTTTCATGGATATCAATAAATATAATTTTTTCAAAGTATAAGAAATTTATTTTTAGAATAAAATATTATTCTTAAATTAAATCGTTTATATATTATTGATTTCTGAATATCGTATTTTTTAATACCTACCCCAAATAATGAGTATGTTGCATTCAAATGAATCTTGGTCATTTTTATAATTTTATTTTCACCTGGAACCTCAAAGTAAAAATCAAACTTCAGTGTTCATGTGTTGTTTTGTGTCATAATTCTTAAGTTTATTTAATTTTATTTCTTATATATATATTTTTTTTTATTTATAGTGAGTAAAATACTTATAATAATATAGGCTTGATAAATTTATTTATGGAATAGCTAATTAAATTAAACAATAATTATTATAGTAAAAATAAAGTTATCTACTTCATATTTTACTTTTCTATCAATGTGATTGTGTAGTGATTGGAGTATATAAAACACAAAATGCAATTATTAAATAATGATTTAATAATTGTCAGATAGATAAATTATCGAGATAGCTCAGGCTAATCAAATGTGTAATTTTATTGTGCGTTTTTCAATAAATTAAGCATTTACAGCAATAATTATTACTTTGTATTCAAAAACCTAATATTTCGAAATATCCACTCGACAAATTACAAAGAAAGAATTTAAAAATATTTTTGTTTAAGTACAATGCACTCAACGTTTCAATGAATGAACAAAAAACATACATGCATACTATAATATGTATGGTTATATTTGTACTGTTATGTTACACTGATTTACCTCATACGTACTATCTAAGTCCATTTTAAATTACAAGCATTTAAAAATACTTAGAATAGCAAGAACTCATATTCTACGCGGTATAGTTTAAGTTGTGGCACTTTTTTTTTGTTTTGTGTATAATTATAATAAATAACATAATTTCTGTTACATTTATATTTTATTTGAACAAAAAACTTGTATACGTCTCATGGCCGCATTGTTGGTTGTTAGCTATTATTTATGTTTAATACTATATTACTTATATTACTGTAATTTTCTTATTTTTTTCCCCTTACTAAAACCGCTGTTGCATTTTAACGGATTGTAAGAATAAGAGTAAACTCACAGAGTGTAATAGACGCGTTAAAGTCATTGTGTGTAATACGTGTTCTCTGATAAATTATTTGTAGCATTGCATAAACATACAATTTCATTTTGAGTATAGAAATAAAAACATTTTTAATTGTTATTTTATTTTTAATGATATTTAACGAGTAAAACCATTTAATAATGACAGCATTTCTGCATTGGTAAATAAATTTAAATGTCTGATATGTTTTTTTTAATGATACACTTAAGTGCCCAATATTATAGAGCGATTTATATTATAAACAAAAATAAATAGTTAAGTTAGTTTAAATTTAAATGAAGTTTACCATAATATGGGTAGATGATAAGTTTATAGAGATTAAAAACAAATCACTATTTACATAATAACTGTGTTTAGTATACTTAAATAATATTAGTTATATTAAAGAATATGGGAAAATAATTCGAAAAAAAATTAACCTACAATATATTGTATTTGGTAATAGTTAAACTATTTAAAAAGTATATTACTTAATAATAATATTCCCATATTATTTATAACATGTTTGTTGCCTATTTTAAGTAGGTATATTAAACACCAGTACCTAAACTTCAAATTAAATATTATATTATGTATGATTTTTTTCCAACGATTCGTATTACAATTTACAATACATTATTTTTCCATGATTTTTCCGTTTTTAAAATCAAATGCCTAATAATTTATTTTAGTGTTATTATCGCAGAAGACTTCTGTATAAATTAAAAATTTTTAAAATATTTAAAATCTCACTTTATATATAATCATTGATATAAATATATTCATAGGTACGGAAATGTATACTTTTACTGAGTGTAAAATGTATAGTATTATGGAATAATTAATGTGATAAACTGATAACCCATGGTTCTCAAACAGTCAGACCACCACCACCGTCTACAACATTTCCTAATGCCAGTAATGTCACTTAAATGCAACATGGATATAATACGTGTTGCCGTCATATTAATAAGACTCGTAGTAGGTACAATGTGTGTAGTCGTGTTTTTTTATTCTCATTTTTCACAAAAACGAACGACAGTGCAGTATTCTGCTAAATGTGCCCGGTAAAAAAAAATGGTTATTATGTTTTTTTTGTTTTTTCTCATTATCCGTCTCCTATGATTTACCGTGAGACTGTTGTAGTGTTCAGGTCCGGTCCGAGATTAATAGCCCAGATAAAATGACTGGTGGTGGTAGTTATGGTTCAGCCGGTCAGTAAAACATAAAACAATATACGCTGCTTTATAAGGTGATGATTTTCATACAATGAAATGGCGGATTTTCCAACAAGGATCCGCATAAATATTCAAACCAGAAAAAATAAATAATAAATCTACCTAAATCGACCGAAAACCATCATTCACGTTTGCCAAAAAAAGTCTTAAATGTCACGAAACGACGTTCATGAAAGCAAGAAAATAATAACACAGCTAGAAATTTCATTTTTCATCCACAGTGTGCATATTAAATCTACTCCATAAAATTGACAATCTATCTTAATTTCCCGGGGACCCGAAAAGAAAAGAAAAAAGGAGAAGAATAGATTTGAATGAATCGCATTATTGAGTAAGTCACTATATATTATAATATAGATATGTGTTAAATTTGAATTCAATAATAAATTATTGTTTATAAAAATTTAACTGCAAAGACGATCTATTAGCCTAAAATTACTAAGTTTATTTAATGATACATTTATACAACTAATATAGTTTGCAATTTATTTTAAAGTCAGTATGATAACGTTAGTTGAATTAATTTTCCCAAAAACGTTACATTTATATTGTGTTATTAATATTTAGTTATTAAAATTGTATATATTGATATATTATATTACATATCAATGTTATTTATATATTATAATATATTAATTGTTATTAATTTTTAAGTCAACTCTGGCACCGTAGAACTGTATGAATAAGGTCGTGGTGTATAAATAGGCAAAATTTTAAAGCATAAAATTAATCTAAATGTTTTGAAAACATCACTGTGATATTGTGTATATAAAATATAATAATACACGTTAAAGTTTACATAAATATTTTCGAATTGCAACAAAATAACTATATACCTAAATATCTGTGAAATTGTTAAGGTATCTATGATTATTCGTTTTTAAATTACAAAAAAATAAGAAAATTGATTTTTTAACCTAACTTAAAATATAACTAACTAACTTAACTGGTATTACGTAAAAATTTCTGTTTTTCCATATTTATTATTTTTTTCCCAATTATTAAAAAAAATTACTGCACATTTTTTATTTTTGACTCCACTTTCCCTACTCTAACTACAAATTAAACACTTTCACATAAAAAATATACTGAAATTGAAAATCGAAACATTTTTCTTATTATAAAAAGTGTCTTTAGTTACAAATAAATGTACCCTTCATAACGCCTTCTATAATCTCTCAAAGCTCCATTTATATAATGCATACATGTGAGCGTAATGCACACAACTAAACGTATCAATTATGAGACATAATTTTGTAAAAATGTACGCAATCATTCATTCGTCAATAAATTATTATACAAAAATACAAAGATAGTATTATTTTAATTTACCACGAATTTATTAGTCATATTATATTTTATGACAGTGTGTAATGTGTAATAAATGTATTACTTATATTTTTGCGTTATATCACGTTATGCGTGCTTCAAGTATTAATCTCTGCCGAAATGTAATTCTCTGACACCAGTACACCACGTATCTTTTAACATTATACATTTTTATCATTGGAAAGTTCTCGATGCGATCATCGATTTAAAATACTACACTTGGGCACTGCAGCTATATAACCACTATCACCGCTTAAAAAACACCATTAAATTATACATACGCTGTGTAAATGTCTCTCACTATGTGTTCATGAAAAAATCTTTATTTCTATTTCTATAATACGCCTATCACTTAACTGTGAATGAACGCCTGCCTTCTATTATTAAACATAATTTCAATGTACCTACCCTTTCGCAAATATTATACTACATGTATATGTATACATTATTGTATGTAGGTATAAACAACGATAATTGTGACGTACTATAATATTATACCAGCGGCCAATTTTGGTCATCGAGTATAACTATCGGGGGCGTAATTATCGGTTCGCGAAAATCTATACTCACTTAAAACCTTATTTGGGAAGAGGTTATGAAATTATGGCTATACCGGGTTCACGACTTCACGACTATTTTGGATTTTCTTAACTCGTAAATTTTAACGACGACAGTTAAAAGAATAAAAAAAAAACAGTTAAAACATATTCATTAAATTTGTGTATTATCTTAATAATAATATAGTGATGTTTATTATTAACATGGTATATCTATCATTGTACGTGTGGTTTTTTTAATCATTATTGATGATAATAATATGGAACTATAAAAGAAAAAAAGGCGTGTTTCTTTATTTGTAACTGGCAGTTTTTTCATCGGAGTTTCAAAATTTCTAAGCATGCAATTGTACTAACAGCAAGATTCTCTTATTTTTTTTAATTGTAATAACTATATATTTTTAATGGATTCTTTCTAAACATTTTTATCATCAAATTATCAATTGTGCGTCATTAGTTTAACTGCAGTCCTCTACGGTTTAGTAAATTAATTAATAGTTTCAGTTGAAATAATTGGAATAAAATTAATTTACAAGAGCTAAACATTTTTTTGAATTGTTTTTATACTCTTCATTGGTAATTTAATGTCACACAGACAAATGTATTTAATTTTTTGATAAACTCTGTAAAGTAGTTTGGCTAATCGTATTTATGTGTTATAATATAAATAACATGTTAAATTTTTCATTCAATGCGTTATTCAAACAGTCAAATCCTTTAGTACAGATTGTAGATAGAATAGAGAATATAGCGTAATGCACTGATGTGAAATTAATAACTTCAAAAATGCGATTTCGGTCACCCCTTCACTACAAATCCAATAACCTCATTTTCTGTACCGTTGAATAATACCAACGTGCCGGTTTCTTTGTGAAATGTACGATATACGAGTACATTATAATATAATATTATATTTACCTACTATTATACAACGATGATAATAATAATAATAATATAATAATCGATATTCACACGTGCGCGGTACATGCAGCTATACATAGTGCATAATAGTAATAATGATAATAATAGTAATACGTCGCAGTTGTTGTTTGTTAGCTGTGCAAAAACTGTGTCAAACTCATTAGCGGACCCGTTGAAATTGCGCGAGGGATCGCGTGCCTGACCTAAATTCGCGCGCTGCACTGCACGTGGACGACATCGTTTCCGTCAGATTTTGTCTCATTATTTGCAGTTGGCTCGCGATATTGCATTATATTACTACGTGCAAATGCACAATAATATGCAAGTGGCACGAGTGCGGTGGGTAACATTATTATTATCAGTTTTGTTACTATGTCACGTGCGCCGTCGTGTACTGAACACGCGATATATATGTACAACAATGTGCAAAACTGTATGTATTATTCGGCTAAACGGCAGACTTTTGTTGTGTGTGTATGTGTTTACTGTATTTATAGTGTAATTACTGATGCTGCACTCGTCCCAGTTATATATTGCACTCGTGTAACATGGAACTCGGTGCTTTCCGATGTCGGCCGGCGATCCGTTCTCCTCCTAGCCAATGCGGGTGCACGCCGTGACCTCGCAAGTGCCACGCGCGGCGTCTATTAAAAACGCCGTCACCGTTTCCTCATGTACACGCGTGTTTAAGTTTCCATACCATCGCCGTAACTGCGCAACACTATACCCAATATTATTGTCGTTAAAACAACAGTAATAAGGCGCTCACGGTTTACCATTATCTCTGATTGCCAGCTGTAATTACACGTACCTGCAATGTAATAAATTATGTACTGCGGGGTGATTCACTGAGAAAATGCTTACCCGCTTTTCTGTTCGCTTATTATCAATTCCACAGGTAAACATTTGGTAGGACGTTTGTGCATCGCACGTTTTAACGTTTAATTAACGAAAATATTCTTTAGACGTTTTTTATGAATGGTATAAAAATCTAAGAGATTATTATAACTTATAAGGTTAGTATGAATGTCTTTAAATATAATTAAAAATCCCAAAATCAGAATTCGCGAATAAATGCATTACATGAATGTTAATTAATGAAAAATTGGACGGTGGACATGCTTGGTGAATCGCCAAGTATACTAAGGTATATCTATATATATATATCGCTGCAGTGATGTCGTATATATAGTATACAATACCTCCATAAAATACAATTAATATGATACAACGTTTGGTGTGCACTAGGGTTTTTGCCTGATAACGAAGACGCAATTATATACGGGTATGCCGTATGCGAGGTACCTATGTAGAACTTGATCATTATCACGGTAACGGATTCTGTCGTCGTCGTCGTTGTGTTTATTATAATACACCGCGGTTATAATGTTATTACATCCCGTTAGGAACTCGCACATTGATATGTATTTATATATTATATGTATGATGTAGATGAACGCAGAACTACAGGTGTGTTCAAAGTTCCTATACATGAGTATGTACGTAGCCACGTAGGTAATAAGTATATATATTATTATTCCGCCTAACAATCGATTCGAGTGTACGAGTATGTCGTCTACCGCACGCCTACAACTCCGATTCGTGTTTGATGTTTAGACCAGATTTTTTAGTAATGCTGTTTGCAGACATGTCACGGTCCAATAAAAATAATAATTTAAACGCTTTTAAAACTATATAATTTATCACAAAGACAATGTCACTCGAAAAAATGGAAAAATAATTATGTTATTATTATTGCTATTATATACATAACTATGAAGCGGCGTTTTTTTCTCGGTTGTACGACAGTGGTTTGACGTACATTTGATATATTATAATATATCTATTACATTATGTTATTATGTTCATGTTGTCTATATTTCTCATCGAGCGTGTTTCGTGTTTTTTTTGTCGATAAACATACCTAAGTATGTAGGTACTATCTGTACTTGCCAATACGTCGTGTTTCGTTTATTGTATACTCAATAAATGATTTAGGTGACAACGTCTAATGTCATCTATTTTTGGGTATTTATCGACCATAGTGTAGGTGTGTACGCTGCGAAATGTTTTGTTTTAAAGACCAATTTTAAATCCTGATTGGAATAAAGAATTTATTGATTTTACAATGATGTGTGGATTTTTATTTTTGTGTGATTTCATAGCAAATTTGGTCCAATCTCCCATAATTTTTAATGTTTTTTCTGCATTCTAGTAACAAATTTGATGTAGAAACTTTATAAATTTGGGGAAGGATCAAAATTAAGAATTTACCAGAATTTTTTTTAATAATATTCTGAAAAATATCAAAAAAACAATGGTAAATCGGAAATACTTACGCAAACCAGTTTTAAAACTGGCCAAAAAAATATCAATATTTTTGTAATTTTATTATGAAAATAAAAACTATACTGATTTAAAATTCTCACAGCGTATTAATACTAGCATTTAATAGACGTTTGAAATATATAGGTTTTTTTTAGTTTTAATTAGCATTCAAGATTTATAGAAATTGGATATTTAAATATAAACAATTTTTCTCAAACAATTTTGGTTATTTTTTCGTTATTCAAAAGTATTAATCATAGAAACAGTTTAATATGCCATAATGTATATTATTATTTTTTATACTTACCCAATGAAAACTGTTCTTCTATTCGTAAAATCGTTTATTCATATACAATGATTTAGCATTGAATTCAAATTTAGCACAGACATTACAGTGACCTTATTCAATGACATTAGAAATCTATGTAGTATGTATTATACAGCAGAAACGAATTATTGCACATTTTTTTCCATCATGAATTAGTAAAATAAACTACCGTAAAAGAATACTATACCACACAATTCAACAAGGATAATATACTACTTACCCAGTATAATTTTTATAATATTCATTCGAATTCATCATCAAAATCTATCGACCTATCTAATGCGCAAAAATGTCTAGTGTGTGCCATATAATGTCTCAATTATATATTATATAAATAACACATCTAATATATTTCACGCAATAAGATAATAATATATACTTTCAGAAAATATTGCATACTAAAAAATGCGACCGCTCTAATAATATAAAATTCATTTCGATTTAATGATATTATAATGCATGTTGAAATTGAATTGCCAACTCAAAAATCATTTAACAAAATATTATTGAATATATATACCTACTGTGGTGTGGTTCTTACTTAAATTCAAATAAGTCAACTTTACTGATTATATTAAATTTCACACAAAACTTGAAAGAATTGGAGTCATTAGTTTTATTTTATATTTTCTTCAGAAATACAATGAATATGATTCTATACGTCTACACTCGAGAGATTTGTTAGTGGAATTGTTTTCATTTCAATGCACAATACCAAATTTGAAATATAATGTTTTGAGAGTTTGTATTTAGTACAATATTATATTCCACAGTCTATTGCAACAATATCATATCGTCAACTATCATAATATTGTCGTCGCTTGTGCATTTATGTACTAATTAATTATTATGTTATAAGAATGAAAATGTCCAGCATTTGATTATTATTGTTTTACATGCATTATGCGATATAACACTATTCCTATCCGCTAATTAATTTAATCACACAAAATTAAATACTATAATTTTTGTGTATTATGTTATATATAATAAACTGCGAAAACAGCCACAGTTATTATAATGAAATAAGTTTTCAAACTCAATATGATACCCTTCCGATCATCCCGCGGTTCATTATACACAACACCGTATTATCATTATTATATCAATACGATTGTAATTCGTATACCTATCGTCCAGGCGCCAATACAAACGTACCTATATAATATTATATACGATATTATACAATACGAGCGTAATGAGTTTTATTATTATCTATACCGCACTGTGCAACAACCGGGCGTCCGGGCACATTTATTACGTTTAATATTATTATTTTATTATGTTTATGTAGGTATACCAGATACCTACGTAATGGAGTTTTACAGGATGTCACTATGTTTTATTCATCCTCGTATCCGCTTATACTCTACTAGACTGGTACTGCTTGGATTCCCGTCTCCACCTACAACAAACTAAAGACTTGACAAAAACGTACACCACGTACCTACACTATCATTTGAACGCACTTTTGATGAAAATCAGTAATTTGACTTTCAAAACATTTTTAATTCTATTTTAAAAATAGTAAACAATTGACTGGAGCAAACACTCGTTGAGGCAATTTACACGACAACTCATATATCGTATGTTGTATATCATAACTTATAAGCTAAGCGTATGGAAAAAATATAACACACGTCACGTGTTTAATATAAATTCGTATAATAATTGTGTGGTCTTGGGATGAACTAGTTTTCTGTTACAAGCAATAATTGTTTCTGCAGAACGCGTTTTAAATTTATTTTTTATCTCACTTTATTGTCATTATTATTGTAACTTGTATTACAAGTTTTGAAAAGAAAAAAATATAATAATACGACACGATGTCAAACAGTTTTGGGGTTCACGTACATTGTACAAACAAACCACGAACGTATACATTAGGTATACATATACCTATGATATATATGTATACATATGGCGTGTTCGTCGGCGCATACTATTGGAACGTGTCAGGGTATCTGATTTTTACATTATGTTTTCCGTCAGGTCTGTCGCTACTTACACACGTATTATTATTATATATTTATATAATAACACTATCCGAATGAATAAAATATAATACCGCCCAGACCGCGTGTGTTATCCCCCAACCGGTTATTTGCAATGCGCCGATGCATATTGGATCGTTTTGAGTAAATTTGCATTTAAACAGAATATTAAAATATTTAATAAATTTATAATTCTATATTATATTTGTGGATCTACGAAAGAGTAAACTATCGTGCATCATAATCATCGTATCCGTCTCACCGCCATGTCGTATCGTATCGTTATCTTTCGTTGTGGTACTTTATTGTTAATATTAATAATATTATCATTATAGGATAAGCTCTTACGTTATAAATTTATAATATTTCAATATACATCGTTGATTTGAATATTCTTTTTTTGTCAACATGATATTATATCCCTTATAACTACTTATTATTTTGATGCGTAGGTACCGTATTCTAAATAGTATAAATACTTACAAGTTGTAACTCATATAAACTATACTCGTCCAAAATTCGATTTTTGTGTTTCAAATTACTCCAAAACATATTCAGTTTTGGAATGAGAAGTTAAAAAAGTATGTAATTGCAAAACAAAATTGAAATAATAACAATAAAAAATAATGTAATATGTTTTTTTAGAAACATTATGTTTTTAACGACTTAAAATTATCTAACAAAAATATATTCAAACACTATTTTCGTTTTTGAAATAATGAATGTCTTACATTAAATGGATCACCTGATATTATTATTATATTGTAGTTGATTAATGATTAGTGAGTTTCGGTGTCATGTTTCATGTTTTACACTTATGGTAGTACCATATGTTTTCTTTTTAGTAATTTTTTAACGTTCACATATTACATTAAATACACGTGGATTGTAAGTATATTGTAGGACGTAGACAGTACACGTACATTGTAATCGTTACGTAGATATTAAGAATGATGAATGTGTGGACAAACGCGTAAACAAAATATAATATAATATACTATATATAACCTGCATTATGTATTATAATTATAAATTAAATCTACACGTAGTAATATGCCAAAATTATCAAGAAGTTCTTCCACTGGATGGACTCTTCCTTCAATAATTTATAAGAATATACCAATTACTACTCATACATCGCTTTGCTTATTACAAAAAGAAGCTAAGACGTATATTTACAGATTGTATAATAATTATTTGAAAAACAAAAACAGACACAATTCTATGTAAATATATCGACCTTTTTGTCCTACAACAATATATCATATTTTTACTGTTAGATCTATTTAAGTAGAATGTATGTAACATATTTACATTATAAATTCCGGTCATTGCAGCGTGTAGCTTATAAGTCTGTTTTACAGTGGTTGTGCTACAGTGCTTTGCTTTTTGTGGTAGTAAATTAAGGTCGACAATGGTATGTAATATATAGCATTATCTCCCGACTTCATATATGGGTGTGTAAGCTGAGACAGTTTTCGAATATTCCTGCTGTAGTATTTGAGAACTTAAACTGCCTCTTAAAAACTAATGTCAGTCTTATATTTGCAGGCTTACGGCCATCTTTATTAATATAATTTTATATATTTTTGAATGCATTAAAAACAAAAACACGTATTTTATTTATATATTTCTTATAGGATTATTCAATATAATTAATCATTTGTTTTTACATTGATCGTATCTTCATTTCTTAACAGCGGAGTTAATGCTTATGGTTTAGGGTGGAACATAATTACCAACGAACCTGTGTAAATTTGAATGGCATTTTCGTAGAGTAGAGCTTGTTACAGAGGGCAAACAAACACGTATTTATTTTGTTGCTATAAACTGATTTCCTAACTTTGTGATGGCTTGTTTAACCAATAAAACAATAAAAATGTTGTACAACAAACTACAAGTAAAAAAAAAAAATTTAAAAAAACATAAAATGCAAAATGTGTGTTTACGTCAGATTAATATATCATTAATTATTATTATTTAACCGCGATCCGTGTTATATCTACTTTATATTAAATATTTCAGTACAAGTTGTACCTAAAAATACTATGTAGTTTTTTTCTAAATAAAACAGAAATATTGAAAATGATAGCATAACTGATACAATGCAAACGATTTAAAATAAATTAACAATAATTACTAAACTTTACTCTACCATAAATAATAATATAAAGTTTAATAGCAGAATAATACACACAGACGTATTGTTATCATCAACATCATACAATATAATATTATATTGTGTATTGGACACGCAAAGGTACAGCCCGCTAATATAATAATTATTGCCATAAAATGCATTGTGCTAATATTTAAATAAACTCGTAGACAATGCCGCGATGCGATCGATAAGACCATATCGGATATTATAATATTGTTCATTAATTGTTTGTTTAAAACATTATGTACAAACGGTTTTTTACGAGTTTCAATACCTATTTAATAATATATTGTATACTAATAGTTTATTAGTATACACATTTAACAGTATAATACGTGTACAGGGTCAGTGCACCATCCAGTGGATCTCAAATTTGTACACCGAAGCCTAGGATTTTATCATATGTTGAAAAAAAATGTGATACGTATTATGAACCAATAATATAAAATATTTTTAGTCCTGTATGGTTTCAAAATATAATATTGTGCTTCTTAAACAAAAAAATTGCCTGCAATATTCTCATAAGATATTTATACACATAATATACGACTTTTGTGGATAACAGTTGTGTCGTATTATACTAGTACCTATCTATACCTAAATATTATAGTAGTCCAATAAAAATCGATTCTTATATGCATTTATAGCAGTTAGGAATCACGCTCTCCGTTATAACTTGGTCGGTGAAAAATGTCTTATGGTACATACAAAAAAATCTTGACACAGTCGTAATACAAACTATAAGGGGTGATTTGTTTAACGTTTAACGATCACTCAGTACATTACATGGACGTATATATATATATATATATATTGATCTATTACTTAAATTTCTATTAATATTGTATACATGTAATGCTGCATTTACTGCATATACTTTGTAGTTTATATTGCATTGATAATGCGTCTATAATGTATTAGAAGAATTATAAACATAATAGATTGTTTGGCATTACTTTTCATCTGTAGAGTCGTAGTCTCTCCCATCGTAATTTATTAAATAGCTTTCTATAGCTTATGTGTTGACTGATGGCTTCTACAGTATTCTGTTCAAGTTTGCAAATACCTAATAAAGTACATTTTTAACTTACTCAAAACTTTCCCAAAACATCCCGACAACCTTAACTAGAATTTGTTGAAAATATTTTTAAAAAAAAAAGTATAAAACTGACATTTTTGGTACACGCTGTCCAACAAACATTATTAACAGTTGAACTTAACAAGTTAAGAATACTAAAGTTTAAAAAACTAAACAAGTGGCAAAAACACGTATAGTGTATAGACGACAATGAATTATTGTGGTCGACCGCTCGAGACTAAATTGTATGAAATAATAATATATAGATTCTATTTTCTGTCGGTCGGGGCCACAATTATAAGGAAGGAATATTAAGATTTGATCGCCGCGCGATGAATGTAAGAAAAACAGTCGGCGCGGTGGTCAACGTTTTTCATCACAAATTTACAATTACAACTGACCGATATTAATAAAGTAATAACTAATAAGTAATAACATATTGTGGTTACGCGCATGCAAATAACGTAAACCAAACACGGGTGACGGTAATTCATATAATACAGTAAAATCTGAGTAATATGGAACCTGAGTGTGGAAACCTGATTTTTATGGAAAAATCTTACGGTCCCGGCGAACTTAATATATTTTTAAATGTATAATCATATAAGTTTGATCGCGGTCAAAATTCTACGATCACTGCAGTGCACGTAGATCGGTAATCGTATGTTTTTCGTATTTAGCAGAAAACGACCATGTCTGAAGTAGAAAGAGCTTAAAACTATAGGGTTGAAATGTAATTAATTTTTATAAGACTTGAGGTTGAGTGGGATATTTCACTAAAAAATTGCTAAGAGTGTACGTGTATAAAAGTATATTATATGATATTATATTATTAATGTAACCAGTAGAAAGTTAGTACTACAATTAACGCCATTTGAAATTACAATATTGATATTCGCGGTCTGGCGGCATACCTACTTACATCTATATATAAGTTAGCTAACTCCTCAGACATTTTTAGAATTTTCACAACCAAGTGCTATTTATTTTTTTTTGCCGCCCCATACCTTATAAGTCTAAGCGATAAAAATTACAATAAAAATACAATACGTTAACCGCGTATTAATAGACAAAACAAATTCAATAAAAAATAATATACAGTTATTTGCCAGGATTTCAATAGCATTGGTTTTATAAACAGGTAAGCAACGGTGCAGGAATATTCGACGTCTTAAACTGTGTGGGCATTGGGAATATATTCCGGCCGTATCAACGAACAGAGCATTTTTTATCAAAATTAAAATCGTCTATTTTCATTGCCCGTGTTATATTATAATGAAATTTTTGATTGTGTATGTAGTTTTTTCATAAGTAGATAGGTTATTCGCGTAATTACAATATTGTTTTATGTATTTAATCAGCTGTGATTCGTTATAATAAGCAACGATACATTTGCAATTCAGTTTTAAGTTATTAACTGTCAACGGTTCATTTTCCTGGCGAAAATACCCATAATTCTACAGCGAGACACGTTATCGTATACCTGCATCAGAAACGATGGCACGTGAACGAACGTTGCCCGTGATGCGCCCTATCGCATAGGTTCGCGGAGTTTTTAATTGCAAATGTACACTGAGTAACTAAACGGTGACAAAAATATTGGTTCTATACACAAGGTCCAATTTATGTTTAGTCCAATTATCATGATTTTTTTAAATTTAATGTCATTTTGTCCATTATTTTTAATAACCAATGTAGTTTTGAATACGAGTATTATTTGATGTGTCTATGTCTTAAAAAAAGCAAATTAATAAGAATTACACATTGATAGTAAATTTAGTTTATTAAATCAAAATTTGGGTTACTGTTTAGTTTTAAGTGGTAATAAGCCAATGCTATAAGATATATTATAGTCATTTCGTTCTATTTGTTACAATGAGCATGATTATTTTCTATATACGAGTATATTATAACGAGTATATAATAGACAAAATTGCCTTATTTTAAATTGTAATTGTAACTTATGTCCGCTTACTAGAAATAAAATATTTGTTCAATTACTAGAAAGAATATTCTTATACTATTTTAAATAATATAAGCAATTAAATATATAAATAAATAAAAAAAAAAAATTGAAAAAAATATAATGATGTTTCAAACATTGTTGTAGTACTAATTTTTTTTAAATTGTACAACCTTAAATGTTCAATTACTGGTATTATCACCTGTCATACAACGCTTGTCCGTTCGCATACTCTATGATATCAGTCCCTAATCCCTATATTCAGCGTCGTGCGGTGTAGTATATTTTTATTTAGATTTCGTATGATCACTTCAACAACGACGATTCGTCGTTTAAAACTAATGTAAATTTCGGGAACCCACAACCACAACCAGCGCACAAGTAGAATAAAAGTATAATACAGTTTAAATAAGACGAAACATATGATTAATAAAAATAAACTCATTTAAAAACCGTCATTAATATCAACTGTATTGATAATAACAGCATCACATTAGAAATCTTATGATAATAAAATAACAATTGAAAGTTATTAGTACGCGAAAATAATCGCGTGTGCACATAGTATTTTGTATTTTGTCATAAAAATGTCGCAACTATACGTAGTAAATTGATATTAATTATTTGACAAAAATAATATACTAATCTCGTTACTCATATTTGTATTATATTTTGTATATAGTTATGAACTCCTGTCGGGTACATCCACACTCATACATGCATGAATATAATAATATAATATAATATAATACATATATATTTTTAAATTTATAACGCTAAATGACAGTATTTTATACATTAACATACACAATTAAATACGATGAAAGTAAAAATAAATAATAATATTATAATTTTAAACGAAACAGTAAAACTAAACGTCTATTAGAGTTAGATTTTAAGGTAAAAACGGGTATTATTGATATGACGAAACATTTTGTGGAGTGTATGGTTATGTCCCGGCGGAAAGTCTAATATTTCAAAAATTGGTGATTTCCTAGGGTTAGACGGTTTAATTTTAAAAGGTTATATTTCTATTGCAGGTGGCATGTGCTGGGCATCAATGGGTAAAAATGGTCTGTGCAAAGACTTGTTGGCTGAACGCTTGACGAAAGAGCAGTGCTGCAAGTTGGGAGGTAGTTCCGTTTCCACATCCTGGAGCCCAACAGACTTGGACCCCGGAGCGCTGTTTTTCTGGCGCGTCTTGGGCGATGGCGTGCCATGTGCAAAGTGCAAAGGTAATATATAATTACAAATTACAACTAACCACCGAATTGTTTAATACCTACCATACATACATTTTTTATGGTTTTATTATTATTATTATTTAAGCATCCATATAACACATATTAAATATAATAAATATATAAATAAAAATATAAAAATATATATAATATATTAAATTAATATTGTATCTATACTGCAATAATTTATACATTTCAATCTGTTTTAAATATTGTGTTTATTATTATTATTAAATTATGTACTGTTATAATACATCAACTATTCACTAAAATACTAATTTCTAGTAATAACTAATAATTGGTAATACAGATGAAAAATAAATATCTTTATTACGTATTTGCTGGTTATTTAACAAATTAATAACTCGATTTTTCATTAAATTATAGAACCAAAAATAGGCTTAAAACGTTAAAACCTGCTCTACAGTTTACTATTTTATTAAAAAAAAAATAAGATAATCAGATGTGTAATGTCACAGAACATGTGTGACAAAAATTTCCATTTTCATACTTATATGTATAGATTATTTATTAAAATCGTTAAAATATAATATAATGTGGGGCCTTAAATTGTACGTAGTATAACAGTCGAGAATATAAAGTTAATAGATTATACGAGTAATAGCATTACACTTTTGTGAAGATAAAATAAAAATAAAGAAACGACCGATTATATTTCAAAATGTAAAATATTCATTTACCGAGATTTTTTTTTAAAATATAATATTACAGTTTACCTACAATATATTAATATATATTTATTATATATTTTTTTTTCGTTTGGTATAATTATATTTTATCTTTACAATTGAATAACTTTACTGCCCTGATTAGTGATTATAAAATACTAATGATGCTACATAAAAAAGTTAGGTAGGCTATATAAGCTGAATATAGCTGCCGGTTTTTTTTTTGTGATATATTATATTATATTCATTAACTCATTCGTCTTAAAATTTAGAAATAATTTACTTCCCTCATCTATAACTGTTGTATTAAAATTACGATCTACCGTCGGAAAATAATTGTTTGTGTTCCGTTATTCTGTAAAATAATAATGCACTGTAAACTAATCCGTGACTTAAAATTAAAACAAACTTCGCATGTACTTTGCACAGGATCTTGCACGGACGTGGAATGTGTTCCTGGCAAGAAATGCGTTATGCGGTCCGGCACGCCAAAGTGCATCTGTTCACCCAACTGCAAGCAACGCGACGGATTTACTGTCAAGGGTCCGGTGTGCGGTACGGATGGCGTTTCATACAAGTCACACTGCCGACTGAAAAAGAGATCGTGTCGCACCAGAGACCAATCGTTGTTAGTCGACTACCACGGCCTGTGTCAGAGTAAGTAGTTCAATAATAAAATATATAGGTACGTGCAGTGTATTTTTTTTTGTGTGTAATAAAAATAATTGTTTATTTCGAGTAAAATTTTTAAAATTGATTTTAAGATTTAAATGATTTAATCTCTGTATATGGGTTTATACAAGTGGTTATTTTTATACAATAATTATCATTACATACTTTTCTGCAGGTTCATGCAATAAAGTCACCTGCCCAGGAGGCAAATACTGTCTACAAGACCAGAACCTAATGCCACACTGCGTCAAGTGTGCCACTTTCTGTCCTCCAGGCATGTCGCCGTCTAGGCTTGTGTGTGGATCCGATGGCAGGACATACCAAAGCGCGTGTCATCTGCGTGAAGCCGCCTGCCGGATGGGAAAGGCCATACCAATAGCTTACAAAGGACTTTGCAAGAGTGAGTAGCAATACAAAATCATAATAATATATACAAAACATAATTTATCAAGTTGTAGATAATAATATAGGAGTATAAGAATGGTCATCACTCATCAATAATGTTGTGCGTTACTAAACCTGCAGCTGGGACTGCATCCAAGTCTTGTAGTAGGTATTATTGCAACACCCGTTGATTATTTCATAACCGATACTTGGGTACTTTTACTAAATTTGGTCTGGTCGTTTCTAGTAGTCGGTGGTGATCTCCGGTTTTAATTGAAAATATTTAGCTTCGATTCCATTTTCCAACATTTTTAGAGGTTATAAGGGTTCCAGAACTGGTTGTTTTATATTTTATTTCGGTCACTGCTCTATACCACGAGTATATTGACAAATAAATCATATCCACTGTGGCGCGAATATTATTATTGTATCTTACATCATTCAAAATAGATGTATAGCTAGATCACCGTCGACTTCAAATTGCTTAAAATACGAACCGTTTGCATCTCGCTGTCGAAAAATAAGACGTTACGTATATATACGACGTATTATTATGTTATATACATTTTAGTGTTCGAACACACCCGACGCCGCCGGCAGAGACCATAATATAATGTCTATACCGTATAATAATATTAGGGAGTAGTGTTTTTTTCTTTTACTGTTCGCAACGATAAGTATACATACTTACATATATATAATGCGGTCTATCGTCGCCAATCTCCGAGTCGTAAACGACGGTCCGCACTCCGCCGCAGTGTACGATAATATAATTACGACGTAGTCGTATATATTACACGCGGAGCACTGCAATAATATGCATAATACGCGTATATAGGTACAACACGCAAACATCATAATATTATTATTATCATATCGTGAGAATTCGGTCGTATCATAATATTAATATCACAAGCTCGCCGACGGGCGCGCATGGGAGATATATTATAAATGTTCATATTTCATATTATATACGTCGGTATACATAATGTGACCTATGCCGCGCCCTGTAGACGGTATACGATATATACACGTATATACTATATAATATACTATATATATATATGTATATATATATACATGCACATGGCTATATAGCGATACAGTACATTTCGGCACAAATAGCGTTATTAGCAGGTAGATATTAGGCTGCAGGTATATACATAACGTATATATATATACTTGTAATATACACACCGGTACTGCACTAAAACGAAATAAAAATTTAAAAAAAAAAACGAATTTGGTATCGGCTTGGATTTATTACCGAATCGCACTTGTATACGTGCACGGGCGCGCTAATAATAATTACGTTTCACCGCGCAGCTTCTCCTCCCCGGGCGAGAACGTACCATATTATATATATGCAAGCATACTTTATTATTGTTATTGCGGCGGCAGCAGCAACAGCAGCAGCAGCAGCAGCAGCAACAGCAGACTATGTACGCATTTTATATGGACGTTTTTATAGTGCTGCGGCGGCTGCGATATTATTATTATTATTATTATTATTATTGTATTATTATATGTGTGTGTGCACAACAACACTGTATTATATATACCAGTCGGTTTCATTAAGCCGTCTAGACGCTCCGGTGCAGCAACAAAAAAGCGCGCGCACACCGTCGTCGTCGACCGTCGTGGCGTTTACTACCCATCAAAACTTGCCCCGTTTTATAAAATACACACACACGCACACATACTCAAATATACGTGTGTGTGTGAGGTATATATTTTAATATCGCTTAAGTATTATAATAAACACGACTCGCGCCAACCCCGCCGCCGCAGTCGCCTATATTACCCGCCGCTGTCGTCGCCGCGCCGCCACCTGTTTTTTCGCAGACTATAATATATACCGCTTATACGCGCGTGTGTACATGCGTGTGAAGTATATTACGAAGCTGTTGTTTTTCGTTTTCGGTCGTTGTTGTGTAATAAATTAATTTCGTCGAAGAGTCGATGTATAAGTGCATAATAATAATATAATATGTATAAACATATTCAGCTGTATCACAGTACATAGTATATACATTTTTATATTATTATAGATGCACTGACACCGACGATGTTTATTACATACGACGTAATTTTGGCTGCATAGCGGTCGTCGACGGCCAACCGTTGTTCCGTCGTCGATCGTAATTTCTCTACGATTACAATACTTAATACTATATGTCATATTATACTTGAATTTTGGACGTATGCGCCACATCCCTGATTTCAATGTTGCAGTGTACTACTTTGACTTATTTTATATTATATATGTCTTGGTTAAAATACATTTGATAATAAACGTTTCAAATTGTGTATACGACAAGTGCAGTGTTGATTTATCAAAAATAAGTAGGTTGTCTTGAAAATAAATTACGTGTTCTACTTGCTAATATATATTACTTTATAAAAGTTTATAATTTCTCCTTAGAAAACTTAGGAATACGAGTATTTGAAATATCTTCTTTCTAAAATGCAAAATAAATAGATTTTTAATCTACATATATTAACATGCTACTGCTTAAAACCTTTATCTCTTTGTAGTTCGTATTATTCTGAAATGTACAGTTTTCCAAACAAGAAAACAAAACACAATAATGCTTTTGCTTAGAATCTTTAAGTTATAACTTGTAACACGTAACAAAAACAACTTTATACTAGTGGGTCTTCAAATGTGATTTTAAGCAGAAATCTTATTGTATTTATAGGGGACTTTAAATATTTATGAAATTCGTTAACCTTTATTGTAACCCCCAAATTGTAGTCATAATAAATAATTAATAATGTTCAATATTTATATTAATTTAATAACAGTTATAATCAAATAATCAAAATATCACGATGCGTATTAATTCCGAAAGACACAATATATACCATTAAAACATAATGTATTATGCACTATACTACTGCACGTTTGCACTTAGAGAATTATTTACCAAAGGATTAAGATATCAACATATATAATATTACAGTATACGATGCGATTATGTTGTTATAATGCTATTATTCGCGCGTATTCAACCTGCATTATGCTCTCCAATCTCTCTGATAAAATATTAAAATTTAGTCAATTTATTTCGGTATTCAAGACAAAAGATCAAACTAAAAATTATTATCCTAATATTATTCAGGATGATTCATCGAACATATTGTTCACTCTCTTCCGTTTTTATTAATTAATTATTTATTAAAATTCCGATTTTTAAATTTTTAAATATACTTTAGGACCATATTTTCAAGTTTTCTATAGATTTTTACTATTTACAACTACTTAAGGAAGGTCTTGTGGCAATACAAACTTTTGTTTTTCAAACTAGAATCAATTTTAATGAACATTTTTATTGGGTTATTGGGTACCGATATTGAATATCGATTTACCTAATTCAAAATTCGAACAAGTAGTTTTTCAGTTATTAATTAGTTTATTCGAAAGAAGTTCTTAAAAATTATTTTAAAATTATATAAAACAGATGTAATATTGTATCTGGTATTAATTATAATTGGGAAATTTTTACAAACTGTTCATTTTTATTAATTAATAAAACTTTTATCTCATCTACTTATTCCCAAGATCCTTAAAACCTATTATTTTTAGTAAATCAAAATGAATAGCTCAAAAACTAAATTTTGAAATTATTCAATAGATTAATTTTAATTTCGATAGTCAACATTTTCAAAAACATAATAATTTAAAGTAGTAAAGATGAATTCTCATTTAGAAAAAAGAAGTTTGTATCTTTATGGGACATTACTTCAGAAGTAGATACAAAACAATCTCAAGAATTTGAAAATATGATCTTAAGTATGTTTAAAAATTCTAATAATCAGATTTTGAATAACTGCATTATTGAAGATCGTGCTTAAACAATTATTCTGTACAAAAAATATACATTGTACAACTATGAATTATTATACAACAAGTATTAAATACATATTAATTATAGTTATTGTCAAGTCACCTTCTGCTCATTTGAAGATGATCTTCACATTTAACATTGAGTTTTTATTTACATCATAAAATTTCCTGTAGATTGTATCACTGCAATGTCATGTTTTACTCCAACATCCGTTTCAAGTTTTTTTTTCCAAAAATCCAATTACTAAAATAGTCCTGTGTCCTATATGTGTAGGTAAAATCATCAGTAATATTACGAGTTTTAAGGTAGTATATATTATATAAAAATTACAAACGGCTGGTCATCTGGTCCTATAATAATTTGTTTCCGCCAACTATATTGTCATGCAACGATGACGATACTGCATAGGTATATTATAATTCAACGTTGATTTTTGAAATTTTTTGTTGCTATATGTGATTCCATCGCCTATTAGTCATTTTGAATACAACCGTTCATTTGGACATATTATATTTTATACAATATGGGATGGCCATTACATTTATAAATTAAAAATGTTATTCATCGAAATTAATGATTTACATATAATCACAATAACTGTTATGTTTTTCGGTTTTCCTGCCAACATATAATAGAGGTATAATATCTAGACGATAGGATGTCAACATGTATATACGGTTGACTATACTATCTGCTTAACGTGAAATGTTAATACAATATTAAGTCTCTTTAGGGCCGGACTGGAAGGGTTTCGACCCACTATTCTCTGTATGCAATCGGTTCATTTTCCCACATTTAACGGCCCAACTTAAACTAAAAAAATATTACATTTTTCTCAATATAGTATTTCTACCTTTACCAACATTTTATAAGAATTAGGATTTAGGAACTTTTCTGTGTTGATTACAAAGAAAATGTAAAATATATTAATACATAGGTATACATCAGTAACACCAAGTAACAGTATGACAAATTAAATCTTATAATTATATATTTATGTAATTATGTGTACAATAATAATATAGATAAAGTATGAGATGAGTTTTTAATAATGTCCAATATATCTTCAAACCTTAAATCATTTAATATTTCTTTTTCTACAGACATTAATAAAAAAGTATCCAAGCGATCATTAGATAATGATCAAGCGCGTAGACGATTATTGATAATTTTTAATTTGCTAAATACTCGTTAACAATTAACCTGAGTGGCCGAGTCACAATATTTCCACAGACTGACCGTCTCTTCCTTCTAAATATTATATATTGTTTTAATAATTTATTATTACTTATATACTACCTGTATAGTTGAAGAAAATTCATCAAATGAACGTTATCGTTATGTCGGAAATAGATAATGTCTAACTTAAAATAGTTTACAGTATGTGTTCAAATTCAAAAAATGTAGTATCTAATAGTTATGAATTGTTATACTTCTTGTACATTTGTACGTAAAAAGTTTACTTACTCGTATAGTCGCGTATGACTGTTTAAAATATAAATATATGCATTCTGTAATTAATACGCAATGAAAATCATTGTACATAATAAATAATAATATATTGAAATGCGCTGACAGAAAAACCTATATCAATTCAGTTTTCTAATACTTCGACATTTTATTTAATTTAATACAAAGGAACATAAACTCACGCACGGCTCGTTGTATAATGCTATTATAGTGTATTATTATATACATGTCTCATATAAATATTGTTATATTAACCATTGACTGATGTTTTTTTAAATAAATTATGTGTATCTCAGTTAAATTAATGTTTCGGCAACTTTTCCTATCTTTACGAATATCAGTGTTTTCCTATTAGGATCATCCCTATATATGTAAATTTAAAGTTTGTAAGGGAGAGAGAATGAAAAGAAATTTTAAATTAATACCTATAGCAATATAGGTAGGTATATACTTGTACTTAATAGTTAATATAAATTCAACATATTCAAGAAATAAAAATTATATTAAATCAAAATTGTAATTTAAAAAAACAAAACAAAGTCTAGTTTGAGATCTGAGTCATAAATACCTTTATTTTGTATGAATCGAAAGAAATTATTTTTAAAAAGTAATATGTGATAATGTGAATTGTAATATAGTAATAACTAATAATTAGTAATCATATATAATTAATAAGTATAATGAGTAACACTTGGAAAAAAATTAAAGATACTTTTTTTTAAATTTGAATGCCTACAATACATGGGCCTGCTGGCTAACTGCCAATGCATTAGACAATCAGCCTTATCTTTAAATTTCTGAAGTATATACATCATACACACGTTTTCATGCTCATCTTGAAAGCACTAAATTTGGTTAATCGTTTATGATATATTACAGTTTAAAATCAAGTTTTCAAATCGGTAACTCGATGAGTTTTTCAAAGATAATTTTCCATGCTATTAAACATCTAAAATGGGATGGGTGGGCGACTGTACTTTCAAACCCATTACTTCCTCGCTCTCCCTTCCTCTCTGATCGCAACGACTGATTATAAGATTTGACTCACGTGTATCGCAGCGTTAATTTTCAACGATCATACAATATGTATATAAAATAGAATATTTTTAAGTGTTGCAGCGGTGGTTGGGGGGGAGGAAGGAATTCAAGTTGGAGATTTACTCGCGAGTTACGGGCAACGTTAAGCGTAATACCGGAGTTATTTATTATTATTATTATTATTGTTGTTGTTATATTATTACTTATAAGTGTTATAGTACTATTACTATTATATATGCACGGGTAATGACTCGTAATAGCCGCGCTGCAGTTGACCGCCATCCAAGAGTTAAATTTAACGCCGTCCGCCGCCGCGGCGTATGTGCTCGACGACTTCCTATATAATAACAACATTATATTATTACATTGTATTATAATATTATTATACATCCCCGACGTATTACCATAACCGGCGCGCGGCGGAGGCGTAGGTGGACGGCGGACGGCGCCGACAAGAAGTAGTGCGGTTGTGGCGGTGGCGGTGGGTGTATAATATAAAGTACCTACGGCGGGCGGCGCGACGCGTAAAAACTAAAAAACTCTGACCCGGACTCTTGTATTTTGATGCCGTTAAACTGATGGAAGGAACGGACCCATCGACATTTTTAATAGCGTGTACGCGTAGTCTGTCTCGTCCGGGAGAAACGGCAATTATTACTGTCGTTATTATAATATTATTATTATTATTGTTCGGATATTACTTTTAATACATTATAATATTATGTGTATACCTACGCGCGTATATATAATGTATTATTATAGTATACACCTTACAAGACTGCGCGGCGATGACGACTCGTTCGAGTCGTTCCGCGTGCAGATAACGCGCGTACGTTATTATTATTATCGTTATTAGGAGGTATGTATACGCACACTCCGTACACACGAAACATTGTAGTGAGGCGATTTTTTTTCAACTGCGATTTGTTATTGTTATATATTGTTGTATAACGTAAGTCAGCCGCGCCGATCGACGTCTCGTTTACCGGTCGTCGTCTCCGTGAAAAATATAATAATTATTGGACAGTATAATACTTGCGCACAACGTATGCGTAGCCATACGTTATTGACCTCGGGGAATTTTAACGCGTCGGAGCGAGTAAATGCAAAAAAATAATAGGTAGTCAATAAGCCACTCTACACACAAACTGGGCAATAAAACGCTACAATTATTGCGGGCATCGGGTTGGGTATAGGTATAGGTATTTTAGTAATCACTCGATAAACTCGTGTCCAGTTTAAGTGCGTTGGTTTTAAGATGTTACGAACCGCTGAGTATTTGCATGAGTCGACTACACCTTGTATATTATACGACTATACCTTGGTCACCTGAATGTGAAATTCTCAAACACGAATGAAACAAATATTTAGTGTTTGGCGATAATTATCATAGTGACGTTTTTGAGAAATACTACTGCATGCAGTAGCAATGAGTATAATATGATCATATATTATAGCAGTTGTCATACATTTTGACGTTGCTACTTTTTTTTGGTAGCTAAAACTATACATCCGTCAAAACTCAAAATACTTCGTATACATAATTATATATCTACGTTGTTTACGGTTATTTAATATATGAAGCGCTCACTACACGACAATAATATATTAATATGTGTATTTTTTTTTAACACGATGACACTGCCAGAAACCCGTCATTTTTCTTAAAACAATAAATCAAATATAACTTTTACTACAACACATTTTCTATAATATATGCGTTGATGATACGCCAAAACCGTATCCCGTCATCTTATTCATCACTAAAAAAAGTAACCAGATTTAAAATAATATTTTAATTGTTGACTCCTTGCATATTATTATGTCTGTTAGTTAAGTTCCAGATCTGTATATTATTACTGTATATATTAATCCAATAACAATAATAATTATAATTTTAGGCGTTCGAGAGATTTTTTCATGAATATAATAATGTTATATACAAATATAAGCAGTGGTGTATTTAGGGGGGGCTAGAAGGCCAGAGAGGGTGATCGCCCTGAGCGTCATTTTTATACGGGCGGCATCTGCAGGTTTTTACATAACCCATCTTCTGGTAATGAACAATAATATAAATTGGTTAATATATAAATATTTTTATCAATAATATTCTAAGATTATAATACTTGGCACTGCACGAATTGAGTAAAAGAAAAATTGCATATAACCTAGTAAATGAAATTTTTTCATTCTTCTTTAATATACCCGAACTAAGTATTAGTGAAGTTAGAGAAAAATCTGAATAGTTAAGAGAACGTTATACCAAAATGTGTTGTTCTGTCTTACATAATACATATTATATACAATATGGAAAATTTTCGTTCAGCAGAATTAATTTTGTGTTATTAACTTTAATATTTAAGTAAATTTACCTATTATCAAATTTAAAGGTAAGAATATTGTCTAGGAAATATCATTTGCTTTATTAATTTGCTATTATTAATATAACAATTTTAAAGTCAGTTATGAACATTTTAAATTTGTAATATTTTACATTTTTACATAGCTATAACTCACTTTAAAATAATAATATCAATAGCATATTATATGTTCTAAATAATATTTTTACCTTTAAGTTTAATAATAGTTAAATTGACTCTTATATAAAAGCTAACATAAAATGTGTTCTGCTGAACGCAAATTTGCTATGATGTACGTTAGTAAGACAGAAATAACACGTGCGGATATATAACGTCTTCTTGAAAACACTATTCAACGGATCTGAATTTATTATTTCCAAACGAATGTATATACACTTTCATAGTTATTTACTTACTTTACCTAAGAAACATTTGCCAAAATAAATTATAGATATGTGTCTAACACACAAAAATGAAGGATTGAAGACATACATGTATGTAAATATTGTTCTAAGAATATATCTATGTTGTACCGTATCAAACTGCTCTTCAGAGATATCATTTAGTGAATTAAAACGAATTAAAAATTATTTGCAGTCGAGGATAACTGATGAATGACTAAACAGTATCGCTATATTAAATATTGAATCAGACATTACAAAAAGTTTAGAATATGATGGCATAATCAATGAGTTAGTTCATCTTAAGCTCACAAAAAAAAAAAGTAAACTGTAAATATTTATTGTTTTGTAATTAGTAGATAATAAATAAATCTACTTTATATTAATTGTGACTAATTTATAAAGATGACATAATGTTTAAACACTTTAAAGTTTAAAATCTGCTTTCTTTTTAAACTAACTTTCGTTTAACTCCATGTGGAAACAAGTTCTTTTAATTATTTGATGTATAAAGCCCCAAGTGTAATTGTTATTCAAATGTATTGCAGTATGTGAATGTAGACAAATAAACTGAGATATTTATTTTTTTCATTGTTATATAACCATCAATAAACCATTTAACTCCTTAGTCACTCTTATGGAATGAATATGGAAGAGTAATTTTATCTAACGACTAAAAATTGTTTAATGGAAACTTTTGATTTAATAGTCAATTTTCCATCAAGGATTAAAAAAGTGAATACATTAAACAAATATGATAGAAAGTAACAAAAAGAATAACGATAACGGGTGGTCACCGGAAAGTAAGTTCCGGTGTGCTCGGTAGGAGAAAAGTCATATTTTTGGAAGATGAGAGGAAAAAAACATTAACACCCGGGCGCCAAATTTCTGAAAACGTCTCTGGACATAAATAACAACTTAATTTATATTTGAAGTAATATGTCTGTGCCTCCTTCATCTTTTTGACTTTTTCGTATTTTACTATTATACACATATATGATGCAATGCGTATGCAGTGTGGTAATAACTCAAGTATGTGTTTCTATGTTTCTATATTAGAATCTGCCACGTGTGCCACGGTAAGCTGCAAGAGCGGTCAAAAATGTCTGGTCGAGAAAAAGACCGGACGTCCAAGGTGTGTGACGTGCAACCTATCGTGCCCAGACCCGGAAACTTCGGGAAAGCGTAAGGATACGAGCGGGAAGGTGTGCGGTAGCAACGATAAGACATACCACTCTTGGTGTCAAATGTTCATGGATGCATGCGCCACGGGTGTAGTGATCGAGACCAAGGCATCGGGACCGTGTCCAGAAGGCGAAACGGGTAAGTTCTCGACTCATATATTTCCAACATTTTCATCATACAGCAATCAGCATCATAATAACTAATACCTAAGTAATAAGACACTACGATGATTATTTTAAAATTTATAAATATATTGCAGTACCTTCGGTTAGGTCCACATGTAACTTACTATATTATGATAGGGTCCACTGCTCAACCGGAAGCTGTATGCTAAAAGGCGTGAGAAGAGTTAAAGTTAAAACAATATAAGACAAAGACATAAGTGGAGGAAATAATATTACATCTAATAAAAATGGACACGATAATGTATAATAAATGATCATCAAACCGTCGATTTTTGTTATTTATGGCAAAGCTTTATATCTACTGATATTATGATGATATTAATTATTAAATTGTTAAATCGTCGAGCTACTGAATATGGGTATAATTCTGTAGAAATGAATTATTCACTTAACCCCGCCACCACCGAAAAAGTTCTAAATGTATTCGTTTTACTCTCCACACGATCACACCAGTTCCCACGTACTATAGGCATATTATGTTATGCATATATCGTCATACGAGGATTACGATAAGTCTAATTATTAATCGTTTCCTTTCCATAATTTTGATGTTCTACAAACAATCTACGCATACTATGCATATATACGTAACATTTACCCATTTATTTGGTGTGTATTGAGTATAAATCAAGACGACAGCCAAAAGTGTAGTGCAACCGTAACTTAAGGGTTTACAGTATACAGATATATATTATGTATAGATAATATGTATATATTATAATCTATCCACCAAAACGGTATGATTTATTTATACACCATTATAGTCACTTACCGTGTCGTCTTGCATCTTAAATTTATTCACTTCCGGTCAGAGGCGTGTATTTTCAGACACAGACGAACCTTATACAGCGTACTCCTTCGAGGGGACGTTAAATATTTGTGAAACATTATACCTTAAGCTGCAGCCTGTAGCAGTCGATTAACCGCCGCTGGCAACCAGCGTTAGTATTATGGTGGGTGGTTAAGAGTTTAAGACTGTTAAGAGGACGGCACACCCGCACGTATTGTCTCCGTCTTACAATCGTAAAACATAGAACATTTGTGTTCAGCAGTTCCAATTTTGTCTAGTAACCTTTAATAATACATCAGTGATTTAAATTTGCTATGTTGTACATTTGTAAGATGGGAACACACATACAGGTGTTGCGTCCTCTTAAGATTCGTACTTACACCGAACTATATACAATGTATTATGATAAATAATTATACATTTCTCGTCTACACACAACTTATAATAATATAATATTATTAGACATAGAATTTATATTCTGCGCCATAATTTACTTGTCTTTACTTGTTACTGCCGAACGAATGGTTCGCACATAACAAAAAATTTTAAACAAATAGCATATATTCAACCATCTGAAATATAAAAATTTGATGTTGTAAATTTAGTCATTTTTATAGCCAATATAATATATATATAGTGTGATTAGTTTTTTTAAGTAGGTAATATTATATTTATTTTCATGGCCGAATTACGTTGAACTGAATCAACTCTTTTGACAAGCTAGCTAAGGGACACCTTATTAATATACATAATATTCGTAGAATAGCATAGCATTTCAAATGATTAACTCTTTTGATATACACATGCAACGAAGAATTTTTATTTTAATATTTATATTGCTATTATAATAATTAATAACATCACTTATTTTATAATATACTTGGGTAAACACTTTTTTTTTAAATCAACTTAATAATAACAATGGAACTAAAATCAAAATTGAATAAATGAGAACCATTTCAATAATCGAATTTAAATGTTTATAAATGAACAGTTCGCAACGAACAGAATTCTATATTATTAATATTATTATTGTTATTATTCGACAATAGTAATATTTTTATAAAATATTTAGAACTGTTCAATACGACATTAAATTAAAAAAAGAGTTTAACATTATAAATTTAAAGGTTTGAATGATCTTAATTTAGTCAAATTTGATTTTAGGACCATAAAGTTACTAAGTCAAATAATTGAAAATAAATAAGCCTAAAGATTGATTATATACAAAATATAAGTAGTTACTAACCAATAACTAATAAGTACTTATTGTTATTTTAAAAAGTATAACTTTTACTGGCTTCGTACCATCGTACCCAACAAAATCCGGCTGAAGACTTTATTGTCACTGCTCTTCCTTAAAAAAAAAACCATAATGTATTATGTGTAATATAAATATATTTATATATAATGTATTTTAATGTTTGTCGTTCATACCATAATCATTGAAGTACATTGATTATTTTATATCATACTCTGACATTTTGATCATAATTTCGTTTCTTATCAATATTATTTAATTATATATTTTTTTATTTTAATATAAGTAGTTTTATATATTGCTTATTTCGAAAGTTGTTTTATTCATCTATTGGTTGTAAAATGGTTTAAATCGGTCCTTTTTAAGGGGTTTAGTATAGGCAATATATTAAGTTAATTTATCTATTCATGATAAAACTTCTCAAGACAAACACTGAAACACTTGACACTTCTTACCGTTGCCGATTACAGGAAATAATTTATAATTTAGTTTGTCCGTAGTATACTTCATAAGCCGCACATAAAATCATACTAATTAATTGAATTATGAACAAATTGTATAAGTATATTTTTCTTTAAATAACTAATATATAAGGGTTAATAGAATACCAGTTGTGTGGCTCTATCACCGGATAGTCTCTCATACCGTTCATATCAATTGTATCATAATATTTTCATAATTATGCTATATATGAATAGATTGTTATTTTTTTTTAAATATACATCATATATACCTCCTAATATACTATGATTGCGTATTTCTATAGTTTATACCTTTTAACGAACTAACTACCCGCAACAGCTGTTCAACTGCTTTTAGTTTGCTTCAATTGATACTTAACAAAATTTAATTTATTATAATAATATTTTTTTTTCTAGAAGTATTCAACGGCAATTGGAATTACGTGAACGCATCCAACGTAGTCATCGATGGAATTTGAACGAGACAAATTGACTATCGAAACGTGATATGATTCCTTTAGAAAAATTTAATGCACAACATATAATATTATATACATACCTATAATAATTATACACACATATGCTAATATTAAAATATTATAATTTAATATATATTTTAGCGAAATTAAATTATCGATATTACATATATAATATCACGCGATTTATATACACACCTATATAATAATATTATACCTACTAAAAGTACAGTCACGTATAATACATTATTACCTATATATTTTAAGTACAATTATAACTGAAGTAGTATTATAATAATATATAATAATTTAATATCATACCCTGAAAGTATTTAAGTCCAGACTAAAACAATTATATTATAATATATTTATTAGACACTTTTGTAAAATATAACTATACCGGCTGTAATGCTATACATTATGCATACATTATGTTATTTAATATTATATTATATAATATTTTAATGATAAATATTATTTATTCAGAGTTTTATCGAATAAAAGTTACATTATTATTCGCGAGTTATCGTCACGAGATGACGGATACGACCCACATCAATATTATTGTAACATAATATAATATTATTACAGTCGGTAGAATAGTATTATTATAATAATTTATAATCTAATATAAGACTTAGAATTGATAGGTATGCGAATATTTGTATTTATATTTTCTTTTTTTGTCGAAGTTCTTATGAATCATTACATAAATTAACTTAACGAACTGTACAATGTACATAGGTCATAGATATATAATTATTATACTGTACATGTAGTTATATATAATACTATATATTATATATATATATTACATAGAACCTACTTAGAATTATATTGTATGTGTAACGTTTAACTATAAATTCATTTTAAGTAGTAAAGGTATTATTATGTATTTTACAAAAAAAACCAAACAAACAAATATACGTCAAAAATCAATATTATAGTTCTTTTCGATATACATTTATATATTTTTTTCTTTATTATATTATTATTAAATGTCTAGTCAAAATATTTTTTTAGACTCATACTTCATAGTAATTAGACCAATACATAATAAAGTGTTATTCATTAACCTTTATAGTTCTTCGAAATTTGTAGACAGGGATATTATTGGTTTGTTGTGTTGATATCAAAAATATGATTTTATTTCAGGTTAATTACACATCGATTAACGAAATATTTTCTGGAAAATATTTATATAATTATATGTATAGTCTATTAGTGCTTATAATTATTTTATCATGTAATACAGAAAATTATTGTACATCACATAATATTATATAAAATATTATAATACACCCGAATCGTAGTTTCAGGCTAGCTAGGTTAATATTGTATTAATTGTATCGTAAATCATATAAATTATTTCGATGTAGAAATTATTTTGAACCGATAGATACCAATTTAATAATATTATTACATGAAATTAATGTAATTTTTTATAAGATTCTGACTTCAAAAAAACTTGTTTAAAAAAGGGTGTTAGGCAAAAATGGGGGAGGGTTGTTATTTCGATTTTTTGAAAGGCGTCATCGATTTTCTAGGTTTAATATTGGTTAATGGTTAATCGAATATTATTACGGAAATTAGAAACTAAGTCTACGTTAACGACTTTTTAACCATATTATCCGAGAGATATTGAACAGAACTTTTAAACCCGATAGTTAGTCACATAACATTGTAATCACGTGTTTGATTTTAGCACCCGATATTTAGATAGATTAAATAGATATTCATCCAACATGCACATAATTCATCGGATGGTTCTAACCTAAAGTGCTTAATATTATTAACTTATTATGTGAAAATATAATGTTGATCAATTGCGAAACAATAATATTACTATTATTGTCTTGCTGTATATTAAAATAAATGAGAAAATGTAGATTTTCCTTGTCGTCAATTTACGACTTTACGAGTACAAAATACGCGAATATAATTTCAGTGAATTTATGATTAGGAAGTATAATCGTATTTATTATTTATTTATTTTCTTGGGTCTTGGTTCTAGTCTCTAGATCGTTGTATTCTGGTCGACATCCAAGATTCATCACACATACTATTATGCACGGAAAAACTAAAAACAGCTATGTCGGTATTCCCCTCCACTTATAGTAGAATTCATTTCTACCGCGTGAAAGGATACTCTCAGATATGCCAACCCTATAATATAAACGAAAAATTATTCAATTTTTGTGAGCTAAAACGAAATTCATTAGTGAGCCACCCTTTAATAACCTATACAGGGATTGAAATAAGAGAACATCCTCCAAGTCTCAAGGAATCTATTCATATAATTTATATTGGAATAATGAAATAGGTCCAGTAGTTTCTGAGATTAGCGTGTTCAACTCTTTCAACAAACTGCTTTATAATATTAATTTAAGTAGTCGTAGATTACATTTTGTCGTGTGCCATGCTAAACAAATATTATGCGCAATATGCATTACGGTGCGCAATTCTAACTATAGTCAGAGGTTAATCAGTTAAGTTTGATTATAATACCTATACCTATATAGGTAATGATTTACTGATTAAGATCATCAAATTGGGCTTAAGCTCAATCATACATACAGAACTCATTCAAAGAATGTTACTCACTAGTCACCACTCACGGGTAAAAAAATATCATACATTTTTGTAGCAAACTCGTGTTAAGTCAAAATAATGATTGCGTACATAATGCGATGTATTATAAAAGAAACGTTTTGTTGGTTTAGTTGCATTCTCGCAAGGATCCCGATGTCGATGACGTGCGCGAACAAATGGCAGAAAATAGCCAGAGCTGCATTTAACGGGAGGCAATTGCCCCGGGGCGGCAAATTTTTGAATTGTAATTTTCTTAAGGACGGTATATTTTAATTTTCCCCGGGCGGCATCGTAGCTTAACGTGGCACTGAAAATAGCTAAGACATAACGGAAGCAGCGTCGCAGAGTGTTTCATAACAATACCAATACGTGTATAATGTATAATAGTGTGCTATATACGCTGCGGAGTGCAGACTACACAATGCATATTATCCTTTAATATATACATGAGCAATTGAATATTATAATAAGATCCTTCCGGCAAACACTTCCACACATCTCCGCGACATAAAAATAGATTTCCGTCATGCGTTAATTACATTTATAAATTACTATTATTATCGCTATAAGTTATTAACTATATGGGAAGATGCCCTCCATTATATTGTATTACATCATCATAAATAACTGTATTTATTTGCTCTTTTTGTGTATATATTTTCTAATTTTTCCGCATTGCTCCGAATAGACACCTACTACCTACATATTACAGAAGACGCTGCGACATTCCACTACTGCGGACTCGATCAGTATTAAGCGTCAATTGCGAAGCACGCCGTCTGAAGGAATGAAATTTCAACGTACGTCGTCGTCGTCGTCGTCCGTCAAATATGTTTTATCTCCTCTTCCGTCACGTTTAACCGTTCTAAAAATTATATAATTTAATTTAGACATAATAGGTAGTAGGGCACCCTACTTACAACTTGTCAGTTGTAGTAAAATCATAATAGTAATAATATATTATAATAGTCATTATTACCGCGATCGCATAACGCATTGTGTCTACACTCCACACTCTACAGTACGCCGCACGTCCCCGCCCCCCAAAGGTCACAGTCCGCATCGTATTATTGCATTGTTGTTACTGTTGTTGTTGTCCCAACATTATATATTATATATTATGTGATATACCATAATATACAGAGTGTTTCGACGAGCCCGTCAGTCGTGTGATCACGCCAACAGAATAATTGTACTTTGAAATGTGTTTTACTATGAATGTATGTACATTATACAGCAGTTTAAATTGCATATATTATACTGCAGCAGCTAGGTAGTTCTCCGATTTTCGAAAAAAGCGAAAAATTAATAATTGTTGTCCGTTAGTAAATTAGATTTCCGCGGATTGTCTGTGCAGAGACGCGCATATACACGTATGCTGTTTAGTATTTTCAATAACGCGGGCGGTGGTCTATATTATATCATCGTATTTAAGCTAATAGTTTTTCCCTACTAATCGTGTTCTTAAGAATCAAAAAGAAATTACATTTTCAGTTTTGGTCTCAGACCTCAGTAGGTTGGAACAAACACAGCGATACCACTCTATACACAAATATTAAATGTATTAAGGCCATTGAGGGTAATGATTTCGAGGTACCTATTCGGGCTATTCGCCTACTTATTTCACGTTTTTATATCCTTGTGCATCATTATAATATAGTGCACTGTGTTCACTTCATACACGATATTTGTAAATAATAGTCATATAATATGTATATTATTAAACATTTAAACTTGTCTTGGCGTACACGATACACGAGTACACAACGATTACATCATAATATAACTATTATAATGCCATTATGTATTACGTCATGATATTATATTGTCATAACGTATTTTAGTAATTTTATGAATTAACGGCAAGTAAAACAACAATATAATATTATTTTTTGTCTTTGTACGATTTTATGATGTAGATTTTTGGACTTTTTGGTACACTACTCACGCTGCGCTCTGTATAGACTATAGGTACCTAGTTAATAGGTACTTTAGGTACTTATATAATATATATATGTGTGTGTGTATCGTGTATGTGTGTGTGATGTGCGGTGGTTCAGCTCTACGTGTATACAAAACGGCAGTAATAGCCAGTAATAATACCAACACAGGTCGTAGATGTCTCGTACTAGTCGTACTCTCGTCTCGTAGTTATTTAGTAATTATAATAACCGGGGTAGTACACAATAACAATATAATAATATTATATAAGTAGGTATTATGCGTGCATTGTGCCTATACCTACTTATACGGTTATAACTTATATCTACACAACAATAATTTATTTATAAAGGCGAATATACGTAACGAATAACTTAAAATTTAAATATCACATCGCATCACTGCTATGCAGCAAGCGTTTACTATACAGGTTGCAGATGTACTATATAGGCACTTTTTAATAAAATATATTTGATGGTCAAATTGTGTTCGGGAATCGTATAATTTATTACATCAGCTGATCGCACTCAGAATGTCGTCAATATTTCGAAAATCCACTAAAAAAAACAATATTCTTTAAAATTTAGGTTTTAGGTATCTTCCACGCACACACTAGACACGCTCGAGTATTCGACCAAACCGAAATATACTCTGGACGGATTTTATAAAGTATAGTCTCGACTCTCGTTCTTGGGAGTTGGGATCCATTGTCCCGAAAGTTTTGTTTCGAACTAATAGACATATAAATAGATTATTATAAACGACAAGAAACCACGTTTTGTATTTTTTTGCAATCTTTTTTTCAACATTCGACGTATAAAGTGCACTACTATAACACTATGTTGTAATATTGACATTTACACATTGTATATTCAACAATGAAATTATTTTATCGCGAAAATAATAGATTTTCATAGGACGAATAGAATTCTTTTTTTTTTATTAAAGTCCCATTATAAAATCATAGAAAACATAGAGATATTAACGAAAATCTGATGATAACGGTGAATTTAAAAATGTGTGCAGCTTTGAAAAATTGTTCAACCAAGTTTTGCGATGATGACTTTCGAATGAACTTATATATGTTTGGCTATATTCTAAATTTTATCAAAGAGGATTTGACAAAATATTCAAATTGTGGAGGTAGCATTGAGCCTGAAGTAGAATTAGTTGTTAAAACTAGATCTTAGGTAAAATAGAAAAAATATTTCTTATTTTAATTTTTAAAAAAATAAATATTTCTAAAAGAATCAAAAAAATCAAGTTTAAATTTAAATGTCAAACTACTTTAATATAAATATAAAATACTGGACAAATTTAAACTTGCTTACAATATTAATACATAATTATATATTTATTATTTACCATAAATATTATTATTACCTATTATTTATACATTAGTGTGTGATCTATGAACAATCTTAAATAACAAATGATTTGTTATAATAGCGTAGAAATAACTCTATATGAGTGTATAATAGACTAATAGTCATGTCTGTTGCGAATAACCCGAGGAGCCAGAAATGCCAGATGCGTCGAAACTTCAGCCGGTGCGTAATTTCACATTTCTTTTTCTGGTGTACAAGTTTTCAAGCAGGCCATTTTTAAAGTTCACCGGGCCATATAAAAATAAAATACGTATATGTACAATGTACATTATCCTGCTTTCAATTATTTCCATACATTATGTACCTAATCATTGCATAGTAAAAATCAATTTAAGAAACCACACACTCTAACCCCCACCCCAAATGAGTAATGACGCCTCTGCCTTTAGCTACACGTTGGGTCTTCCGACCTACCTACTTTGATTCAAGAGTAGTGAGTACTTCAATTCGAATTTAATTTTTGCTATAGCTATAGGTACTTATTTATCAGTAAGGTATCATGCCATCATGTCATTTTTATCATTAACTGTTTCTTCTATAGAGGACTTTTATAAAAGTTTAAAATGCACAATACCAGGCGCGTAGGTATACAAAAAAAAATTCGGGGGTTTTCAAAATATAGCTATACAAATTGTGCCGCAACATAATAAAACAATTTTTTTCTCGTTACTCGAATTTATTTCAGGGGAGGTTGGACCTCCAAAACCCCCCTTGTATACGCCCTTGCACAATACAATGACGGTTGGCTAATGATTTAATCATATACCTATTAATAATAGGTACGTACCTACCTACCTATGTGATGCAATGCGGAATCGACTATTAAGAATACATATTTCATCTATTCCAAGCCAGAAGTTTTTTCAAGTTTAACGAATGAATTAATATTTAATGGAACTTCCTATACGCTGTATTGCAGGTTACGTACACATGGAAAACATATCCGTTTATTACGAAGTGCTTGAAGTGCTTCTCACTCTGAGAGTATGACGTATGATGTTATGAACATTTTTCCTCTATCGTATTATAAGGCGTTTTTAATGCTTAATAATTTATTGTAAATGTATATTTGTTGATGTGGGAGCGTACGGCAAACAATTAACTATATTGAATAAAGTAATGGAGGAACATATTTTGCTGTATCTGTCTTGTCAACTGCATAATTTCTAATCAGTAATCACTGCTGCGAGTTCTTATGAAAACGAGAGAAACGAAAAATGTAAGGATACAATAATAAGCAGATCGTTCAATCGGAGCTCAAATTCGGCGTATATGGAAAAACTTAGACGCCTTTGCACAACGTTTTTTCACTAATATATTACAATACCTTATAGATACATACGTCATAGAACTTATAAGTCTATAGCCATTAGCCACAGTTTTACGTTACCCCGCATTGTTTATTTTTATTATTTTTTTTCATTGCATATTTGGTTGGCTTTTATTAGCATTCAAAGTCCATAATATTATATACTTGGACTCGAGTAATCGAGTTAACATTGGTAGATAGAACTGGTAGAAGTACACGTCGTTCTTCCTCTTGTACCACTCTTCAACGAGATTATAATACATAATATACGGTAAGCACCTATGAGCAAACAGCGTTGCAATAATTTGCGCAGGTAACAACAGCAGCCAAGCCCGGTCAAGGTACCGTCTCGAAAACAACACGCGTAGTATCGTATTTATTAACATATTAATCGTTAATCGTTTACATTATTATACGTTCGTCTTGATAAAATAATTTATTTTATAATCATTAATGATGAGTTACCTATTAAGTACCAGCTACTTACATTAAATTATTTAAATCGCATTATATTATCACGCCGGTCTAGTGTGCGCGGAATTGCGTAGATCTTCAAAACTTCGGAACGCTCATCGTTACGTTAATGTTGCGCGTTACTGCGTACCTACCTACCTATTGTCTAAATTATTAAATCATATCATGCGATTTGAAAACTCAATATCATACACAGAATTTGTGAAGGTACTGTGTAATCTTCTTCTTCTTCTTCTCCTCGTGCAGTCGTGTCGGAAGTTTATATAATGTAGTACACACTCGTGTGGCTAAATATATCAAATCAGGTTCGAACGCAGGGGTTGGGTGTTTAAACCCCTTTTGAAATATCAGGAACAAAAAATAAATTACCTGACCAAAAAATGAATAGTATATGGTATTTAAGTACATTTTTTCAACCCCCACTACCCCCGAAATTGTCTCCTGCGTTCGCGCCTACATCCAATATATGCGTGTACAGAACGATTCTCTTGATGGACAACTCTATCGCTATCTACCGACGTATAAACATAGGTCGATTTTAATATTTATAATATTCTAATATTAATGTACATGTTACACAACCAGTTTTAAAAATACAATTTATTGTTTTTATATAATCAAGGTTATTTAGGTTTTTTTTTCTTATTATATTTACAGTTTAAAACTAAATTGTCAAAGGTAAGTGGTAACCACGCCCTGTGAAATCAATGCTGCATATTACATAACTAATTGCACCTACTTGGTCCATCTACTTATACAGTAGCCAGTAGGTACCTATATTATACCTACCCTTAGATAATTAATGGTTAGAAATATTACTTTATTAAAGTACATACTAGTATACTACATATAAATGTTGAGGAAAGTATTCTGCTTTAAAATTTGAAATTAAAATATTGGGTGTACTTTATTAATAACAATGTTATTATTGAAATAAATTTTAAAAAAATGTAATTTTATTTTATCTGTAAAAACTTTGTTAAAAAAAACTAAGATACTTACTACACAGTCTGATTAAAATATATTCCATATTGTTTTCTATTATTATATTTATATATTATAAGCGCATCCAGCAGATCTCGATATTTACATTTTATATAATAAGATTGATATATGTATTGATATTGGTGTAGAGCATAGTTACGTAGTTTTAGTGACAAATTGATGTGTCGTATGCCGTTCATTGATATCATTTGCACAAAATGTATTTTAACTCTTAATGTCCATGTATTAACTATTAACTATGGTAGTATGGTTAATAAAATATCATATTTAAAACATTTTCGATTGGTTACCATGTTTTCTCGTCTGTACACAACTAATAAAGAGATAGGCTTATCATCATAATTTGTTTTGAATGATCATCAACGAACTGTATAATATATTGCCAATGTTAAAAAATTTGATTTACAAAATATCAAAATATAGTATTATTATAACTGTTACACAATATATTATAATATAATTAATATAATATCATCATTATCATTCGTCATGTTATTATGTTTACAATTTATATATGTTTTCTAAAAACTGTGTCTATCCACAAAAGTTTTAGTTATTATTATTACAAGATATGAATATATCACATTACAATAGTCTATAATATATTATTATGTAAATTTTTTTTTTATTTATATAATATAATACTCTATTAACATGTTACATTAGTTAATGTTTAAGTAGTTTTTAAATGTTTGGCTTTCAGTATGATATTATTCCAAACAGTTTATAAACGAGATTTAAAATCATAAAAAACATTTATAGTAGTCATTCTATGTAAAACATCAAAGCTGTGTAATTATTGTTATGAATTAATAATATTTAATAATAATAATACCAATAATACAATAAAATTATTTTGTTTAATTGATACGGATATTAATGTTCATTGATTGTATGTATACTAAATTGTGTAAAACATATACTTATAATAATAAAATGTTGATTGGCCATTATACAGATAACGACTGTATCATAGTGACCTCCACAATAAGAAGGTGAGGTAGGTAAAGAAATGAACATTTGTTTTCATAAGCAAACAAGAATATTTAAAATAATGAATTAACAAAATTGACCAACTTTTTTTAAATGTTCAATTGTTTTAGTTTAATCAATTAGGTATTAATTTGATATTCTAGTATTTAAATCGAAAAAAGAAATCTTTATTGTTGTTAGTCATACAATATAATAAATATTGTAATATTAATGTAAAAAGACAATATTATTATAATATCATATAATTTCCCGCCTCGAGCTCTTATTTGAATTCTTTGTTTTTTGATCTCCAAATCATGATTATTGGTAGCCATCACTTCCGTACAAGTAAAACACAACAGCATACATAATTATTACAGGTATACAATTGATGTAGACATAAGTAAAAAAAAAAATAAATTAAATTAAAAAAAAATTTAAAAAAAAATTAAAATTTGAAATAATTAAAAAAAAAATATATATATATAAATATTTTAAAATTAAAAATAGCTAGGTACCGATAATAAAATATCTATAAAGTTGAAAAAGTTAAACAATAATAATTTCTTTTAGATACATATAGTACATATAATTTTCCACCACACATCTCATATAAAACATTAAAAATCACAAATTTTTGTAGGGGGAAATTATCATCATCATAAACAATTGTTAACCAATGAAAGGAACTGCTACAATAAAATATTTCATACATTTTTCACGTGACTAGTTAATAGTATTAAGCATATTATAATAGAATTATTAATATTTCCCTACTCTCACTACACATAATAATAATAATAATAATAAAAATAATTATATAATATTTAAATACCTTCACCATATTATTAGAGGTGCTTTTACAAAAGATGGTAATAATGTTATACAAATGTATGTATACTTGTATATGTATTTATGTATGTATAAATACATACAATCAATTATCATACAGATATATATATATATATCTAAATTTATGAAGAAAAACACGTATATAATAAATAAAATCAATTCAAATCATCACTTGTGAAATGATATTATTAGACAGAAGAAAAATAAAAAATTTTTAAAATTCTCGATATGGACATACATCTATTTACAGAATATCGATAGAGATACATGAATGTCATATGAATAATATCATGTACACAATATCGTAAAATATAATAGCTGCTAATAAAAAACATCATTGATACTCTATAATATAATATTCTATACTGATAAAAATAATTTCAGTAATATATACCTGTGGACCATGTGGGGAGATACTTGAAAAAAAAACATGGTCCCCCATAAAACTATTCGAGAATCTTATTTAGTATTATATTATAGTACATGATTGAATGATTAACAAAGTGAGGTTCAAGTACATAAATAGTTATTGCAAGTTACGAAAGATAAAATTAAATACAGTTTAACGCGGATCATAAACGTGTATAAAAATTCTGGGATGGTCTGTCCCTATCCACATAATTTTTTTTTTTTTTTAAATACAATCTAAATAAAACTTTAAATGTTTTACATTAAACAAGTGTGTTACCATAGGATTATGAACGCATAATTAATTAATTACACATGTTCGTCATCGGGTTTTAGAATAATAATGATCAAATATTGATTTGTTCTACTGTACCATGTTGCAATGTTAGCTTATAACAATGTACAGCCTTTACATTTTTGAACATTTTCACCTTCACTTAAGTTGATGACAGGATTAGGTTCATCTTCAATATGAGCACTTTGGTCATGACGTCTCTGTAAAATTTCTTATTGAACAGACTGTTAACAAACAATAAAATCTTAACACTTACCTTAAGTTCAGAGGCAATCGTCACAAACGCTTCTTCAATGTTTTTATTTTCCTTAGCCGACGTTTCTAGAACAGACAATAGTTCTGGAAAGTATTCACACATAGCGTCTGCTTCAGACAACTCTACCTGACGATTCTCCTCTAAGTCACATTTATTACCTATATAGATTGAAAATTAAAAACAATGCATTAATTGTTAGAATGTTGGAATACTATTATAAAAATCTACAAAAGATATGAGTCAATCGATCATAAATAATTAACCAAACAACAATCAATTACAATCATTTTACCAAATGACAATTGATCACAAAGACCAATCTATCATATCTTGTTTGAGTTAGTTGCTAAAATTCATTGTTTTTATAAATTAATAACTTACCATAGTAATCAGGGGCGTATTTAGAAATGTCTTAAGGGGGGGCACAAACAAAAAGTTCAAATTTGCATACATGGGGCATAGAATTGTAAAATTTCTCATATAATAAAAATTAGTATAAAATACGGTGAATGGGGGAGGCACGGGCCCCATGTGCCCCTCCCTTAAATACGTCCCTGATAGTAATGAAACCATTTATATTTGTAATGTGATTTATGATGAAATGATTAAACACTACTTATAAGTGTAATATACTTTTTAAGAACTAGACTTTGATATAAATGCTTACCAATCAACACAAGTAAAACATTAGACGAAGTATATCGACGTACTTCTTCAACCCATCTTTGTAGATTCAAGAAAGTAGCACGTTTCGTGATGTCATACACTGTAAAATATGATAATATAATAAAAAAAAAAACGGTAAAACGTACAATATTATATGATATCACCACAGATATATAAACATACATATATTTATATATCTGTGGATATCTCCAAGACTTACCTAGTAGAACCCCATTAGCTGAGCGATAGTAACTCTGAGTGATCGTACGAAACCTCTCGTGACCGGCCGTGTCCCATATTTGAAGCTATAACATAAAACTACAGTAAGTACAACATATGGTATTGTTGTTATTACAGAGACCTACGCACGGCGTTACAGGAGAAGCGAATAAATTACCTTTACTTTCTTGCCGTCGATCTTGATGGTTTTCATAGAAAAATCGACACCGATGGTGTTGCCCTGGTTCTCGGCGTACGTTCCACTCTTGAACCGCTGAACGACACATGTCTTTCCGGTGCCGCAGTCACCGATAAGCACGATTTTGAACAGAAAATCAAAATTATCTTCGGCCGGTACAGCGGCGACTCCAGACGTTTGCTGTTGTGACGACGACGATGACGAGCCGGACGCGGCCGAACCGGACGTCTTGGACATAGCGACGGTCACGTTATATTATTTAGCAATTGAAGACGGATTCCACGTCGGTCGTCTGTTGCATAACCTCACGGAGATTGCTAGCTGGTCGACGACGGGTCCACCAATTTACCAGCACGAGAACGTCGCCTAATGAACTGTTTTCGGAGGCGGGAAAATTTCAATTAGACGGTGAGTGGTGACACTGCTGAAAACTTACGAATTTTTATGAATATTATTAACAAAGATTATTATTCAATATTCATTAAAATGAAGAAGACGGGTTGATAATTTGATATCGTTCGCTAGTTCATTACATGAACTACTAATAACTATAATAATAACTATACGCGTACACACAGGTCTGGGAAAATCATTTACTACAACAATAACATCGCCGTTATCTCTGGTCTTTGTTATCTAAACATATGTTCAACGACCACCCCACCGCGACCGTAACCGCGTTAACGATATCAGGTCGACGTCATGGACAAGGTCTCGTCAACTTATTCCAATATTTTGGTACTGCGGTTGTGGTGGGGATTGGGAAAGTGTTTTGTTATTGTACAGGTCGATCTTTATTAACGTCATTACTGCCGAACTCACTGTAATTTGTACTATAAAAAAAAAAAAAAAATACTAAATAACTATTATGAGTAAGTTAATAACGTTAAAATAATATAAAGCATCATGAATTTTTTATTATCAATCATTTATGTGAATTTATTGAATCATGTTCATGTATTATGAGAGTACTTACTTTTTTTTTTTTTTTTTTTTTTTTTCCGTTTGAACCGACAGCAGAGGAGGATCTGTGTGAACACTACTACTCCTCTGCTGCCATCGTTTATTAATATTTAATAAAAACATTAATACATGCACATTCTTAACATATAACTAATTATGGTTGCTTCACCTTAAAAATAACATTAATACAATAGGTACAATACAATGTAATACAATGCGATACAATAATAAAGTCAGTCAGTTGGAGCGGCTGCCACTGGATTCGCTCTTCGTTCGGCCTCAGCTACCCTTTCATCACGCTCCTTGCAGCTTAAAATGTTGTCAACCATGTCATAAAAGGACTGAGTGGCACGTTGGGAGGCAGCCCGTAGCCGGTCGTTCTCGCTGAACGGGACATCAGAGGGGCCGCACAGCAAATCCTGAACGTCTCCCGGAGTTATATTTCGGTTACCAACAAACATCTTCACTGGCAGCCGAAGCGGATCCCAGTAAGCACAATCAAATATCGTGTGTTCCACAGTGTCCTCAGGGTGTTGGCAGTACAGACAAGCCGCATCAGGAGCGCGCTTCATCCTGTGTAGGTAATACCTGAAACACCCGTGTCCAGTAAGAGCCTGTGTTACATGAAACGTGAGGTCTTTGGGGCATCTTTTCGTCCATCTCATCAGGTCCGGAAGAATCGTGCGCGTCCAGGCGCCTCCAACGCCCCGACTCCATCTGTTCGACCAGGCAGCAAGCAAGATGTCTCGCTCTGCTCTCCGGATTTCATCCTTAGAATCAGCTCTGTCCGGGTCGTCAAGTTTACTTCGGACTCTTTTGCGTTCCAAAGCAAGAAGATCACCCGGAGGAGTTCCCGCCAGAAATAAGGCTGCCTCAGCCGAGACTGTGCGGTAGGCCCTCGTGACTCTGAGAGCCGCAATCCTCTGTGCCCGGATCATAAGGTTTCGACAGATAGCGTACTTGCATGCTCTTTCCGCCCACGTTGGACAGGCGTACAGCAGCCTGCTGTTCACCACAGACATTAGCAGCGTTCTCTTAGCCTGTGAGGGTCCTCCAAGGTTGGGCATGAGCCGTCCTATAGCCAGCGCTGCCTGGGACGCCTTCCCCGAAACAGTAGTGAAGTGTCCACTGAAAGTAAGGTGCGAGTCCAGATGGAGTCCCAGGTATCGCAATTTCCTTAACAAAGGAACTGTGTGACCCCCTACAACGAAAACCGGATCCCGATACGCCCACTTCTTAGTCAGCATGATGGCCTCTGTCTTGTGCCGTGCTAGTTGAAGTCCGTGAGCGCCCATCCAGCCATCAATAGCGTCTAATGTGGGGTTGACCACCTCTTCCAAGGTGTCTGAAGTCTCTCCAACTGCGAGTAGGGCTAGATCATCTGCGAAGCCGACAAGCTGAACCCCCTCCGGAACGTCCATCCTGAGAATGTCATCATAGAATACATTCCACAATGTGGGGCCGAGGACCGACCCCTGCGGAACACCCCCTGTGACCGGCCTGTCAATGCTGTTCCCATCGGTTGTTCTAATGGTAATTGTACGATCCTCCATGTATGACCGTAAAATTTTTAGGAGGTATCGGGGGACTCCTCTGCGTCGAAGAGCCTCATCCACGTGCTTCCATGGCGCAGAGTTGAAGGCATTCTGAACGTCGAGTGCCACTAGGACGCATAGTTCCTGATTTCTTGAGGGTCCATGATTGGCCCACTTAGCCAGGTCAAGAACCTTTTTGATGGCGTCCTCGGTGGAGCAACCCCTTCGGAAGCCAAACTGGTTGATACTGAGTCCACCAGCCCTCTCTAGGTGATCGTTAAGCCTGAGTAGGAGGATCCTCTCAAATAATTTCCCAGTGGTGTCTAGCATGCAGAGAGGCCGAAAGCTAGATGGATTAGATACTGGCTTGTCCGGTCCTTTATGAAGAAGTAGGAGTCTGGCCCTTTTCCACCTAACAGGAAAAACTGACTCACTTAAACATCTATTGTACATTTTAACAAATATATCGGGGGACCTATTGGCAATCAGCGAAAGCATCTCATTAGGAATCCCATCCAGCCCGGTCGCTTTACCCCTTGACAGTCGTGAGACTGTTAGCCTGGACTCCTCTGTGGTTATAGGTGGGCACTCATTACCATGATTTAAGTTGTAACCTTCGGCAGTGGTGGTTGGAAAGCTAGGATCTACTTGGCTATCCATCGGCACACATTGCCAATTGATAATTGGCATAGTGGGAAATAGGTGATCAGCAATCTCGTTTTCGCGTCCTATTGCAGCTAAACCTGGTGGCTGTCTGCCCAGCCGCCCCGAAACAATTCTGTATGGCACACCCCAGGGATCGTTATCTACCGATGCGCAAAGAGCAGCCCAGCTAAGCTTCTGTGTCTTACGGATGGAAACGCGTAAAGCCTTGCGTGCCTCTCTGAAGGCAATTCTTTCCGCTGTACTGCCATCAGGGCCTTGTCTCTTAACCACTCTGAGATATATGCGCCTATTCCTTATGCATTTGGCTCTAAGGTCGGCAATCTCATGGTTCCACCAATGAACTGCTTTCCGTTTGTGGGCTCCGTAGACTCTTCTGGGCATACAAGAATCGCAGGCATTAACCAGATAGTTGTTGAGAACCTCTGCTGCGTCATCCACCGAAGCAGGCTCCTCCAAAACCGGTGGTCCCTCATCCAACTTTCGAGAGAGCGCAGCATAATCGAGCTTACGTGTGGCCCATCCTAGATGTACACCCCGTCCCATGGGTACGTTATCGTTAAGTGTTCGCGAGTAGGGAATGAGGTTGAATGTGATGTAGTTGTGGTCGCTACCGGAATAGTCATCGAGGACCTCCCAGTCCACTACCTCGTAGGGGCCCGGGCCCGAGAAGGTTACATCAATGACCGAAGAAGACGCCCCTCTCTGGAAGGTAGGGTGGCTTCCAACGTTGTTGGCCCAGAGTCCAAGACTTGCGGCAAAGGATTCAAGAGCTTCTCCTTTACTATCATCTACACTAGAGCCCCAGTACGTGGACTTAGCATTAAAGTCACCAGCAACCAGGAGAGTTTCATTCTCTCTTTCCCCCTGTCTTATAGCTTGTTCAAGACCATCCAGGAATCCCTTAAAGGCATTCAGGCGGTCCTCTGCAGAGTCGCCGTTGGGGGTCCAGTAGCAGCTGAATGCTCTAACATTCCCAAATCGGAGCCATGCAAAGCCCGGGCCAGAACCAGTCTCCTCCGCCACAATGCCCGCAATGGTGGTCAGTGCTATTGAGCACCTCCCGTCTGAACTAGAAGCCCAGCTGGGGTGGTTACATGGGGATCTGTTGTGCTCACTGAGGATGAGGAGGCCAATGTCCATGTTCAGCACGGTTCGGGAAAGTAGCTGTTGGGCAGCCCAGTCGGTGTGGAGGTTGATTTGCAAGCAGTGAATCATTGCTTCGAGCGTGATCCATCTCCGCTGGCTTCCCGCCGAGACTGCGCTTGCGAATTGTGCCCAGCAAGTATCTTGAGCGCCTCCTTCCTGGCTTTGCACATACCTGAACCTGGCTTATGTTCAAAACGTTCAATGCCTGCTCTCTCACATGCAACACATCGGTCCTTTTCCGCCAAACAGTCTTTAAGTTCGTGTCCTGATTCTCCACAGCGTCTGCAATTCAACGATAAGTCGGGCCCGGAACAATTATCACTCCGATGACCGAATCCGTGACATCTAAAGCACTTTTCGGGTTCAGGACGCCTAGGACGAACGCGGCACATTGTCCATCCAATAGGGACGCGAGTTACAATAGCGGCAGAAGCTCTAGTCATTCTGGCGGTAGCAATTTGCTGGCCGGACATGGTGGACCAAAGGCCAGTGATTTGAACTGCCTGTCGTTCGCAAATTGCAGCTTGGTCATCTTCGGATCCGGGTATTGCCGCCCGCAATGCCGAAAGAACCTCACCCTCGGTCGTCACTGCGTCGAGGTCAACAATCTCAACAACAGTAAACTGGCTAAGCTGTGACACTCCTCCAACCGCATCACCCAGCCTGGTGGCTATGGCCGACGACAATTTCTGGGCTGCTACTACAGATCCCGCACCTTTGGCTAACTCAACCAGCAAGTGCCCATCCCTGGTTTTGCGCATGCCAGTAACCTGAGCTCCCAGCTCAACCAAGTTCACCTCGCTGTTATTCCTTACTGCACGAACGGTGTCAGCGTACGACGAGCCGGCAGCCACCTTGACTAAAACCGCCGGAGGCTTAGCCCTGAACTTCGCCCCAGTCCTCATAGGTATAGGAAGGCCCATTGCTCTTCCACTGTGCGGAGCTGCAGTTGCTTTCCTGCCAACAACTTCCCTCCACCCTTCGCCATCCGTCTCCATCGCCGAATCAGCTCCAGTATCGGCATGATTTTCCACTGCTGATGGCCCCCGTGCACCTGCCTTGGCTGCGCGACGTCTTGACGACTCCTTCTTCCGGCGCTCCTGCTCACTCTCCCACCAATTAGGAGTCAGAACGGTGTCAGTTCCGACGTCCACCATCTCCGGCCTGCTGAGGCCCTTGTCCACTGAGCCGGTCACTAGTACATCTCTCAATTTCTTAGCTGGGGGGAGAAGTGGTGATCTCAATTTACCCTTTTTTGTTAGCATCGGAGCCACGGTGTCATAGATATCTTCAAGCAACTTCATGAGTCGGTTGGACGCCGATTTATCGCCCCCTGATCTCACTTCGTTCATTGCTGTTTTTAGCGAAGATTTTATGTACGCCAGTCCAGCCTCAATCTGGTTCTCACTGCCCCCCACAGCGGAGGTGAGTGTGGGGATTGTGCACTTTCTTTTAATACCCATCACTGGTGTCGTTTCCCCGTCGGTACACGATCTAGCGCCCACCAGTCCGGGACTTGGTGGCCCAGCCATCCCGGCACCCGAGACACCAGATTCAATTTCCATGACGTCATCATCGACCTCGAGGTTGCCGTGATTCATGCTCCTGCGGCTCAGAGCTTTCTAACTACGCGTCACCCTGTATAATATACAGTGTGCAGGTAGTCTGAGCGGTTCCGTGTGCTATTTGTTTATATAGCTGTTTCAGCTGCGCGCCGCCCGAAATCGCGATAACGAGCTCGGCGATAGCGGCGACGACCGTTCGCCGGTTGACCTTTGGCCGACCGCGGGCCGATAAGAAAAGTAGTAAATGTTACTCTTACCTTAATCAGTAGTCGTACAAACCTAACTTAAAACTGCCCTTATGGGGAAAGTTCTTATAGGACCGACTCAAAATCGACACCGATCCTCGCGCGCACTTTTCAGGCACCTCTAGGTACAAAAATCACAAAAAACTGTTAACAATTGTCAGCTGGAGGCGCAATAATATTAGAACAGTGCTATTACGCATGCTACCACTAAGACAGCCACCGCTGAACATGAGAGTACTTACTTAAATTGTGACGTTGTGTTAGTAAATATTAAACATTCAAAAGATATTATATTTTATTATTATTGTAGTTTATTATGTGCGAACGACAATAATCATAATATTATTGTCCATGATTTCCATGATCCATTTTTAAACTTTAAACGAATAAAGAATAAAGGTAACGAGATTATCGACTCGACAAGGCTAGGTCAAAGGTTTCTTCGTCCACAAATATATATTATAATAAAATAGATAGTTAATTTCATATAGCCAGGGTTTTTTTTAGAGGGTGTTTTTTTTTTTTGGTAATAAAACATAAATTGTGTTTTTAGTACCTTCTATTTCTATAAATAATATCGGTAAAAAATATTATATTATGTTTTTTTAAATTTGTCAAGTGTTTTTTTTTATGTATAATTAAATAACTTAGGTAAACTGCTTGCTCAAAAATGATATAAATAGGCAATTAAAATACACGTTTTTACACATATACATTATCTTTTAAGAACCTTACAAGTTATAATATTTATTTTTTCTATACAAATATATTGTATAATACCTAACCATACGATTTAACACGTACTGATAGGTAATAAGTAGTCGGTTTGAGTCATGTTTTACATTTATACCATATTAATTATTATCAAATTAATCAATTAATGGCACGTTTTTATCTTCTAAACTATACGAAAATATTATAGTATAACACACTTGATAACTACTGCCTTACTAATTTCATACAATAGCAATGCAATAACGTAAATACGTAATATAATTTTGTAACTTGTAAGTACTGTAATATGCAATGCTCCAATTGGGAAAAATTAAGTAGAGGAGCTTAATCCAACGATTTAAAAACTGCGTTCCAAGTGTACAATTACTTAACACAGGCCCGTGAGGGGCTACGCCCCCACACCTCCCTTGACAACCTTAATTATATTTTAAATGCCACATTTCAACTACACAAATATTTTAATTCTTACTAGTCCACAGAATAGATATATACAATAAATTATTATAGGCAAAGAACAGTATGATATTATAATTAATTAATAAGCAAACTACAAAAAACATATATAGGGCCATAGAAGTGATAATAATAATAATAATAAATTAATAAACTATTATCAAAAATAATTTTGATACTAAAAAGTAAAAATTGTAAAATTCGTTATATTATAAATTGAAATCCTCATTTAATAAAAAATTATTTTGATCATAAGTTTGTGCCGTCCCCCCGTTCCTGTGAAAAAATAAAGTTGGGGTACGCAAAAAAAAAATAGTAGGGGAGCTCTGACTGTACGTAATATATACGAAATGTATGTATGTACTGATCTGCAATCTTTAATACATTATTCATATTATTATCATATATTATAGGTACATACTATCACTGTATATTTGTATATATGATGTGTTGCATATATTTTGTATTGTACCACGGTTATCTACAGTGTAGGTACTAGACAGCCCCTATTTTTCATAAAAATTCGTACTATTTATTTTTTATGCACATTGCTATGAGACAGAGTCGTAGGGGCACAGCTCCCTTATTCTTATATACACAAATTACATATAATTAATAACATTTTTTATAGTTTCTGATAATAACGACGAGTCCGATGACCTTCCACTAGTTTTCAAAATAATATTATAATATGATATAAATCTCAAAATGTATTTTTGATTTATTTATATTTAAATAACAAAAGTCTTATTTATTTATTATTTCTTATCCGTAGCACACACTTCCAATTTCAGATTACGCTGAATTTTCTATCGGGGTTTACTGAAGAATAAGGACTGGTACCATAGAGCTAGATCAATTATAGACTGAGATGATCTACATAATCATATGATGTAAGCTAGATCGTTGACACATGCTTTATCGTATATAATATATTCACATTTCATCTAAAATCCGTGTGGATTGGACTCATGTGAGAATTATTGTAATAATAGTTATATGGCATACAAGAACGCGTTAAGGACAAAATAATAATTTAGACAATACCAGTAAGTACTATTATTATTAATTATTTAACTCGAGAAGATTCCATTGCGTTTTAGAGTGCGTATTTATGTTGATATTTTAAGTACACTTTTTCGCGGCCTCTGTGTATACGTATTATGCGACTGAGTAGAGCAAATTAATAATAGTTATACGCAGTACACAGAGTATGCCACAGAAGTCCTGTATCACCTTTAGTGTCTTATTGGTGGACTGTGGGCCTGTGGCAAATCAATATATTAATAATGTTTTTTTTTTTATAAAATAGTTGGAAAATTACAATTCAATGGAACAAGTTTAAACATTTTTTTTTTAATTTTCAAAATGGTAATTGTTATCGTTCGTTTTTAAAACTGTTCAAAAAAATGTGTTAAAATTGAGCAGAAATTGACTGCTCGATATGTGGAAACCATTGTACAATATATTATTATATGCTTGCTACTTAATATTAGTAATACTACTATAATACTTGTTTATTACAATAATAATAATATTATATAGAAGTAGTATTACTAAACTTACCAATCGGTTCACAATATTAATATATTATATGATTGACTGTTATGTACTATATTATTTCATGTATAATACGAGAGAGTGGCACGTTCGTGTTCAATGTGAATATATTTTTTTTCTTAAACCACAAGAAAGGAAAACGCCTAGATTGCGCTACCGAGTTGACCCTGACCGAATGTTGAGAGAAAAAAATGTATATACATTATAATCGCGTTGGACCGTATTATAGTGTTGCAGTTCGCATAATTATTAAATTGCTACAACTGCCCGTGATGAGACGAAATTATAATAATATACCTTAATTTCTATATATATCATAAAATGTATCATTATATATATTTAGTTTTTTTAGAGAAGTGTTTTTCATTGCATAAAAGTACACAAGTCAAATTTAAATCCATTTTGTATTGAACCGATTTAGTATAAGACGGTGTAGTCGAAGAGGCTCTTATAATTGTGTACAGTCAAGCCAGTGCGTGCGGTCGCAGGATTTGGAACCTTTATGATTTCTTCGGTTTCGGTTCTTTTAGAAAAATATTTCAGTACTTTTTTGGATAATGTCGGTTTTAGGATATAATTTTTTTTAGAGACTCAAATCGGACACTAAGAATAAAGATTTTTCTACAACTGTCGTAGATTGAATTCGTGGAATATTTAACTGAAAATTTTAGATAATTTAAAATACAACATACTTTAACATACCTACCTAATACAAATCAATACAACGTAATTAATGTGACACAATGCAATACAATATAATTTAATAAAACAAAACATATGTAGTGTAAAATTATAAAAGGAAAATTACTGATACAAGGTTATAATTATTTTACGAGATTATAATAAATTAATATTTTGATATTAATCATAGAGTATAGCCAGTATAGGATAGGATTGTTCCTTATAGGCCTACAAAACTCAAAGTATATAACGATATGCGGTGTTTAAGACGTTTAAGTATAATTTAAAATTATAGAAATAAAATTTGAATTAATGCCTAATTAAACTGTTATCATAATTGTATGGCTATATACAAATCAGTAGAAAACAATAATGACAGACTCATATTATTATTCAAATAAAAAAATACTAAATAATATGATTTTTAAAACATTTGCGTTATACATTTTAAATGTTTTCGCCATATTGTTATTATAACAATATAACAAATAACAATGCTTTATAGTTTTTTTATTTTTCATATAGTAGGTTCAACTGTTGAGTTGTGATCTAGTTTAATTTGTAGGCTTATATTCGAGATTGATAGTTTAGTTTTTGTATATTTTATGATATTTTGAGATTAATGTATTTAAATTGATATCATTGTTAATAACAGTATGTCTCACAAAGTCGATAAGTGAATAAAAACCAAATTATCTGTGTTGAAAAAAATATTTTAGTTAAATTGTATTTTTAAGTTCATATCGAAATCATTAAAATAAAATTAGATAACAAATTAGTGACTTTCAAACGATGTTTGACCATCAATGTTGGTTGACACCTGCTACTGGCAAATTTATTTTATTTGTCGATTTAAGTCATTTTACTTATAGGAAATAGATTGTTGTATATATAATACATTTCAAAACTAAGCTTGGACAGCTAGCGTATACTAACTATATATTATATGCATCATAATCATATTTTCGAAAATTTTGATTTTGATTAAGATATTGAAGGCAACCCATGTTTATAATAAGTTCAAAAAATTTGGATTTTAAGAAGAAGAATTTGTTTTGTGAATTTAAAACTTAGCTTTGAAATTGATTGAAAATGCATGCTCATCAAAAGCTAACTCCAAAAAAGTTATTTTATACTAAGAAAAGGCTTGAAAGATACCTAAATCTTAAACCTATATAGCTTCGATCCCATCACGCCACCGGTTCAACAATATCCCGCGTAATATACCGTAGCGGCATTATTTTTGTTTGTGCGTCGCAAAGAAAAATGAGAAACGAAAAATGCATCAAATATCAATATAGCATACAATTAAAATAATTAAAATATTATTATATTAATAGACTACCCAAAAGTACAAAACGAATAAATTTTCGTATTAAAATACAAAAATCATAAAACCAACGTAAAAATATAAAATCGAAATTAATTGTTGTCAAAACATTGCGATACAGAATACACACCTGCGATTACGCGTATAAGTATATACAATTTGTTTGATGGCTAGCGGACGAACACGATACGGAAATAATTACTAACCGGATGGACGAGACGAAATTATCATAGCTAAAATCCAGTTAACAGGTTTACCTATACCTACCAAAATCAATTACACACGAGCCAATTGTATTTGGCGATCGCGGATATTTTTAATGAGATTTTAGAAACTACCTTATATATTATTATACACAAGTCACGTGGTATTATGCAGCGCAAATGTCGCGGTTCGATCTTTATATATTATAATAACGTCGAAACAGAAACTACCACCATCGCGATACAATAATTCAGAGGTCACCGCAGTTATTGTAATGCAATTCAACGCGGAGTGCGGTGTCGCCGATGGCCACCGGCAAGCGGCTACAAAAATACATCACCGAACAACCGCGCAGACGCCGAGGCCGGGGGACCGGTGACGGCCAATAATGACCAGCGGCCGGCCGAGGCTATAGCACCGAACACAGTGTTGCTACCGCGACCACTGTCGGCATAGCGTGTAGTGGAGGAAAATCCGGATAGCCCAAAAGACGGAGTTCCGTTGGGGATATTGAAACACATCGCCCTCCACATTCGTCGACACACGAGCAACGGTATAATGCAGGGTTATGCAAAAGAGCGCGGTGAATTGGTAGTGTCGCTTGCGGTAAGTCACTTCGCCACAACTTCTCAATATACGATGCTGAATATACGGTCAGATGCAGCGACATTAGACGTCACCCCCGCGGCTCAGCGTCTAGTCGTGCGAAACGAAGTGGTGTACGCCGCGGCCTGCAGTGGTGCACCGCGCGTCAGAGCTATATATATATATAAATATATAGATCCGTCACCGATACGGGAGCGGACAACGACGACTGACGAGGCTCACGGTTTGCCGATGACGTCAACTTATCAGTTGCACGAGGTGATGTGTTTTGTTAAGCAAAACAATGTCAGCGCACACGAGGGAAAAACAATTTCGGATACTGCGACATCGCGACGGCCATCGGATAGAGACGCACGACAGATGGGGCACTGGGACGTATACTGAATAATAATATTATGTAGACTATCTGCGTGACCTATACAGGAGTCCACTGACTAAACGATTTAAGCACACGAATCCGGTAGGCCAAGTAAAGCCACAGCATCGCTTCCCTCGCCTTTTCATCGTCGACGGGGCCAACGCAACCTCACAGTAGACGGTCCATGATACGCCGTTCACCGCACACCAACCGTGGTATGAAGCGACAGAAGTCGTCGACGCGGTCATCACACACCCTTCATTAAACGGCAGCCGTTCGACCGTAAGTTGACGACAAGACCGGGTTGAGCACGTTTACTAAGTTCTAACGTGAAATATGTCAAAAAGTGACCGCGGGCCGTAATAATAAAAAATAAATATCGATAAAATCGTGTTTTTTTGTTCGAAAACTATTTCGGCTACACACCTGACGATGCGTGTAGAATTTCGGAGTCCAAAAATAAATCCTTCACCACGAAAACTTACATAACATTTTTTTCAAAAAAACGTGTTTTAGCGCTTTTAAGTATGAAGTATTTGGATTTTCAAAGTTTTCTTGATATAAAAAGATAGATCGACGGTCCCTAATGCATGTTACGACGTTTTTACAGTTGTTTGTGGCACCCTTCACTGTAAAAACTACGTATACTTAGTTTTTTTGGTCAAAAACGTCAAAAAGTGACCGCGGGACTAAAAAATTAATATTGTGTATTTTTGCTCGAAAAATATATATATATATATTTTTTAATACGAATGTATTGTATTTAAAGTTGTTAAATTTAGTAAGTGAAGGTTTATACAAAATAAATGGAATATTTTTTTTAGATTTAGCATTTCCGTTATTTTTTTTTTAATGTGTCAGGACCTGGTTATTATATGCCATATTGGTAATCCATCACAATTATATTATAATAATAGTAACATATTACATATGATATTTTATTGGTTAACGTTGATGTGTAAACTATATTATGTACAGTGTTTTATCTTTTCAATTCATATCATTCATAATTCATCTTTGTTACAGTTTATCATTATCTATTATTTATCAAGGATACCTTTGTGGTCAGCCTTAACTTTTTATTTTATCTTTGGTAAATGAGTGAATTTAGCTAGTGACTATTATCAAATTTAATGGTAATAAGAATCTTCTCTAATATATATATATTAGTTTTTATTTTATATTTAAATTTTAATTAATGTTATCTGATGCATCTTAAAATTGTAATATTTCACAAAGTCATAAAAAGTATCCATAAAAATTTAAGAAGTGCCTTGGTTAATATTTTGAAGTTTTAGTTTAATATTTTATAATTTAATTATGACATTTTTTTTAAAAATAGTTTCTAAATCAATCTTTTTATTTAAAACATATAGAATTTATAAAACAAATGATACTAGTAATATTTTATTTATAGAATTTAATTTACTTATTACTCTCTGCAGTTATTATTAGTCATGTAATCGATTTACTGTAATTTGTTGATCATGTACGTCATATTTTTTTACCTATTCAGATATTTTTGATCTCTAAATGGTAAAATAATTATTATAATTATTATTTATTAAAGTAATGCCCCATAATGAAAATGAAATTTTAATTTAATACTATTTATAGAAAATATAGTTAAATAATTAAAAACAATAAGTTGTCATAATGTTATTGAAAATAACATTTTAAATTAATTATTAATAGAAGAATTATTTTAGCTTTTACAATAATATGACAATTACATTTTTGATAGTATATTTTATAAACGAATAATAAATGTTATAATAACTTGACAGAATGATACACAATACAGTAGATAGAAATATGTCAAATGATGAATAAATTATGTTGTAATATTGTAATGTCCTATATTAGTAAAAAAAAAATAGAATTTTATTTATTTATTATACAATTTTTCCGTATTGCTTTGGAACGGCGTTCTATGTATACTAAAAAATTTTCGTAAGTCAATTTGTTTTATTAATGAGAGTCGAGTGCTGACGATACATGTTGTTGTCACATTCTTTGTATTCAGCAGCGGATCCAGAAAATGTTTACAGAGCGGGACACATTTTAAGTTTTGTATAAAGCTATAATATATTAAATGAATATTAAATATAAAAATAAATACTAAACATGTTTTAATACTTAATAATAATATTATATTTATAATTTATATAACTTTTTGTAAAGACATATTAATCATATATTATTAAAAACAAATCCAACTGAAAATTTTTCAGGTTAAATTTTGAAATAAAACAAAATTTTTAACAAGTTTTTTTTTGGATTGTGCCTATGCCCGATATGGTTCTATACGCCTCAATTATCGTTTGTATTTTTAAAAAATATGTGCTATTATTGTTAGTTAGTATAAATGTTAATTTGAAGGTTTCCATAAAAGTGTTTTCTATTTCATATTTTTTATTCCATAACTCTTTTCATAAACATATTTCTCCGCGAAGTACTTTAATGTGAGAGAGTAAATTTGATTCATATTTTTCAGCGGCGTCCAATATTTTTACATCAAGTCTGCAATATTCAATCTTATATTTTGAAATAATTTTTCTCGGATTAGAAATTATAAGATTGTTGTTTTTAAAAAATCAAAAATTTAATTCTGATATAAGGTAATCTAAGTAAAGTAAAAATGATTTATTCAATAATATTCAGATAGTTTATTATGGTTAATATTTACTTAGTATTGTTCTTTAATTAGGTTATTACTTAATTGTATATTGTATATTTTTATATTCAAAAATATTTTTGGTTTTTTTTTTTAAAGACAAAATATTATTTTCAAATCAATATTATTATCTATTCATAATATTTCTGGCCATCAATAATATATAAATAAAAGTAATGATGCTATTATTTAGTAATCTAACGTGTTGATATTAAAATCGCATAATAATACTACATCACTACAGAATATAATAATAAAACATAATAGCGTTCACATCATAATAATATACATTATAATATTTTATTAGTTATTCTTATGTATTAAGTATAAACCTACGCAGTTTGAACACCTTAAAGTTTTTGAAATTGTCCATCATTATGAATTTCATTCGGTTTTATAAAAGTTAATAGTATAAACCATTCTTTTATCAATAATTCGCTATCCATTAAATATTGTGTAGTTTGATCTTTCCCATCAATCAATAACTATTTATACATATTTATAGGTATATTTAAAATTAACACATTATAATAAAAATCGTATTAAATAAATGATTTTTAATAACTATATATTAAATTATATATTATTCTTCAAACGTATAATATAGTTTACAGCGTCAGAAATAAAGTTTAATGCCACTTTCGGTGTATATACAAAATAGTCGGAATAAAAACAGATTTTTAACGCCTTATAATATTTTTCCGGTTTCACAGGACATGCGCATACATAAATATAATAATAATATTATATTGATATTGCACAGTGAAAATATTTTTGACGCCAATAGACTTATGCCGTTGTAGTACTCTTACGGTTAAATTAAGGTTACACAACATAATATAGTATAATGCATCTATGTTAATATTAGCTATTAAGACATCGTATTCACTATATAATTTATCTATGGTATTCGCCTAACTAAAAAATAAGTACACAAACAAATATTAAATTCTATAAAAACATATTAATCGTAATAATAATATGTTGTATACGAGTACTATATATGTATATGTATAAAAATCATAATATTAATTACGTTATTTTTTTCGACTAAATGAGCAAACAGTTTACATAACTATATATATCTTAAGAATCTATACATAATATACTTAGGCATAATTTATTATAATATTGATTCGATTGACGACGTTTTGCACTATATATTTTGTTGAAATCCATCGCGGTATACACATTACTCGCGCCTATTATAACGTTACTAAACTATTTTACGTAATAGACTATAAAAATCGAAAAAAAAATAATGATATTCTAAAATAAAATAATAAAAAATAAAATACAGTCAATGTGTAGTGGCTTGACACGTAAATAACAACGTGCGTCAGTGTTCGTATAATATGTATCGTCTATAAATATATATATACACACACACACGCATACACACACCCACATACACGTATTGTCATACTAACATTATCGCGAAGAAAAATCGCAATGAAATATTATTAACAATGATAGGTATATTATGTAGATAGGTTTTGATCTGTACGCAGTGACAACTGCGCGTATCTTAAACGAAAATCTCTGTTATTGTGTCGACAGTTATTATGAATAGCGATACGTATAATAATATATTATACTTGTCGGTTGAAATGGCACACGATTGTGATATCATAAACTGTCGTATTACAATATCCGACCGAACGTCTCGAAAACCCAAAAGCGAACCGAAGAGGGTCGGGATAAACAAATTATCATGTCACGCTAGTAATATAATATTTGTCATATTAATATACGACAACGGATCGTACTACGGGACAATAAACGAAATTAAATTATTATTAAGTGGCTATCGAGTTTAAACGTACCTATATATATATATATATATATATATACACACATACTATGGCGAATAATAAACGTATATACACGAGGAGTACGTGTTCGTGTCCGTGTGTGTGTGCGTGTCGTAAGTATATAATGTATTTATATAAAAAAATAATTTTTGGATATATATTTACAAAAAACGATTACTATAAGTATATAAAATGCAGAGACGCGGGGCGGCTCCCTGTTCATTTCCTGGGGTTTGTGTTATAGTCCACGTACACCCTGACCACCTCGCCCGAGTACTTCCTCTGCGACGGCATAAAGTAAAAGTCCGGCTGAAGCTGATCGCCGTTCGCGGACTGCTGCTGATGTGGTGGCCCATGGTGCGCTGTCCGGTTTGGCGGCCTGTGCGTGTAGTAACCGCCGTTGTGGTGGGGCGGCTGTTGCGCGGGCCTGGGCAGCGAGTAAGTGCCCGCCGCCCTGTCCTGGTGGAGCAGTTGCTGTTGGTGTGCTGGCGGTGGCGGTGGGCGGCTGTGCATGTGACGGCCGCCGTTGGCCGCTGCCGCCGTGTTCGCGGCAGGCCTGTGCAACGACCGCGACTCGGCGTAATGGTTACCTCCGCCGCCGCCGCCGTTATGCGACACCAACTTTGTGGTCAGCGGTATGGTGGACGTATGACTCAACGAGCTGGGTGACTGTTTTTCGTCGCCGTCGTACTGATCGAAAGCGTAATTGGTGTTAGGTCCGCCGCCGCCGGACGAATAATCCTTCCAAGCAGAGTTCACACCGCCGTGGTCCTGCGCACGCGCAAAAACATAAATCATTATTGGATCATTGATCATAACAACATTTCGAAAATGTATCATTATATTGTTAATGAGTGTGTCACCGCGGGCTTTCCGATGTATAGATTATTTGTCGATTGTTATGCAATGCGACAAACAATCCGCTGGCGTAGCGCAATTTTTTTGTGGGGACCAAAATTCTAAATGCCAAAATTTAATGGTTTTTCTTTTATGTGGGGAGGGAAGTTGTATGATTGTAAAGTTTTTTGAGATAAAGATTGGAAAATAAAATTTGCTCAGTGGGTTACGTTTATAGTATATTATGGATTGCGCGACACCGTTTTCTACGAGAACGTCACTTTATCGGAAAGCCTTTAGTTTTTAGACCGACCATAGACTTCATGGCAATAATAAGCGTGAGAAGTCAACTGTTTGCACCAAAAACAACCTTTACGTCCTATATTTTTCCATACGATAGTCGATAATCGGTGATCAAAAGCTAGTATTATCATAAGTCTTCTATTATAATACTATATCATTTTCGAAAGTTGGTTTCGGCGTAAACAGAACCTCGCTTTTGGTTTACCATCGATTTATATTCTATATTATGTACACTGCACAGTAAACATAGTCATATTATAAGGTCGTAATGGTGTAATAATATAATAATATTTACAAATAACAAGATAATAAAGTGTTAAGTATTTTAATAGTAGTAATAATGGCGGTGTGAGTGTGTATAGACATATAGTAGTAATAATAAGTGGTAGTGGTAATAATAATAATAGGAGCAGTGTGCAAGCGGTTTTTTTTTAAGAAAAGAAAATTATTCTACTGCGGAAAAATGTGTTAGCCTATTTGTGTATATTGCTGGAATATTCTGCGTACTATTTTTATTTACGTTTTAACCTACATTACTATAATCGAAATTATAATAATAATATTTCAATACTACGGAAAGAAATTCAATGTTAAGTGTCAACTATTTTTTAATGACCCTAGTATAGGAATACGTATGTAATTATTATTTTTCGACGAAATCGTATAATTTTATTCCACTGATTAGTACCATATCGTTAACTTGTTAGCCGAAAAGTTTAACGATAGTGAATAATAACAATAATAATGTACTTTTGAAAAGTCGTACTATTTATACATTTAACATACAGTGAGTAGAAAAGGTAAAATACTATTATTATGTAACGATTTGTCATTGAACCAACGAAGTAGTTGGAAATGTAAAATATTAATGTGTAAAACGCAGTTAATGTCCTTTAGAAAAAAATAACTTAGGTACAAAATAAGCGATCAAAATAATATAATAGGCACGCATACGAAGTAGTTTGTAAAGAATAAAAGATCTAAAAAAGGGATAAATATTATAACCACGAAAGCATAAAAAAATGTGAAAAAACGTGAGAAAATACCAGCTGCATATTTATTATATGCGGGAGTCAAAGACAGAATTAAATTAATGGTGGGGACGAATTGAAAATCAGAAGCAAGAAAATAACATTAACAATTATTATTATAATATAATATTATTTTATCAATTACCTATATAGGTATTAGTTGAGTTATCTAAATATTATTTAAAAACATCGGCGTTTTTAAATACAATTATCACATACGGTAAAGTTAATGAAATGTATCACATTTTCAATATATCTACACTATATGCGCATACATCAATATGATAGATACCCAAGTGAATAAAGTTAGTAAGAAAAATCAAATAGGATAATAGCCATTATAATATGATCATGCGTGAAATATTAAAGGGTGATTCCTTTTATATCATAATCATTTTTTTTAACATTTCAAACGTATAGGTACTCAATTATTTTTGTTTCCATATTAAATAGATACTTAAATTGGCACATGACCAGATTTAATATTACATAATACGTGAAAATGAAAAAAGTTTTATGTAACCTCTTATTATTATATAATCGTGTTGTTTAAAATTAATTAAAATCATTAAAATATTCACGTTTAATTATCCAACAAAGTTAATATTAAAAAATAAAAATTAATCAAAAAAATAAATTGGTTAGTTCCTGTATTACTTAAAACCTATATTATTATCAAATAGTCGATAGTCAATAATTACTAATCTTAATAAACGTATCATTGATTATATCAATTTTTCCATTCTTCAGAATATATATCTTTGAGTCAATAATAACGTTCAAAATCGAAATCGTTTAAATAATTTTATTTGTACATAGAATCTTTGCATATATAGGTAAAAAATATAAAATAATTGAATCCTACTTTGTTTGCGAAAGCGTAATATTGTGAAAAACCGATAAAAATATGCAGTCTTCGAGATTTATAAGTTATAATATATAATAAGGATATCACGCAAAAAGAAAACAGAGACAGAGACAAAGAAGAAGTATTGATCAGACTCACCGGGTAATATACTTATACTATATGTGTTATGTATGTTTTTATTGATGATTTTTTTTTTTTTTTTTTGATTTTGCGATATATTTTATAAATTTTGATTTTGTTTAGTAACGATGTGTCACGTGTTCCGCTCGAATAGGCGCCCAATGACCGGTGGTGTACATGTAAGGGTCGACAGGCGGCCGATACCCGGCCTGAGCTCCAGTCGGGACCGAATAAACCAGCTATACAATAGTTACAAGATTACTGCAAGCTCGCCAAATATAGACGAATAAAAAAATATTAAGCCTAATCAAGTTATTATTATACGAGGAAGCTAACAATAAAATAAAAGCTCTACGAAAGCCGTTAATATGGATGTACTACATAGTATATTTAAAAATGATGATGATCTAAAATGTATGATAATAATATATTGTTGTGAATACAAATGTGTATCAACGACAGTAACAATTACCTTGTGGTTTGGTCTGGGTCTTCGAGCTGTCTTGTAGATGGTGCATCCAGCTTGAACGATGGCGATAAATACCAAAGCGGAAATGCATCCTATAACGATCCATAATTTTGTCGTGGACAATAATATACTGTCATTGACGTTTTCCTCTAATGGAATAGTACTGGACACTGTAAATCATAACATAAAATAATATTATAGTCGAATGTACAACATAGCGAGCAGAAAGAGCAGAAGTAAGTATAACTGATTTCTCGTTATATAAGATTTTCAAACTTCGTTTTGTAATGATTTTGTTTCAATCAAATCAATTATTTAACTAATGAAATATACACATATTATATCACTTACGTGGTGCTGCTTCAAAAACAAAGTATTTAGGATCCAATGATAGAGCGCCAACGTGACCGCTGTTTACGGTACTCCTTAAAACGCGCTCCAATTGTTCGGCACCCTCGTCAGTGCCCAATGCACGGCCACGCGAACCACCACCACTCTCGTCTAACTCGACACTCATTTTGGCAACGACATTGTCGTTATCTCTGTAGTAAAAATAAACAACATTGTAATCACTAAATTAAATAAGATATAACGCAAAGCAGAGTAGCTGTGTAATTAGTGAATTCGAATACAGTAGATGAAAAAAATTATACTATACGTAGCGCTTGAAGATAGTGGCAGAGCGAAATATTTTTATGAATGGGACAGCAGTATGTTCGTATGACCCACCCACCAATTTTTATTAAAATAACACATTTGAAGCTTCGTCGCAAAACATCTCTAGGTCTAAGCACAATTTATATTTTGGAAATGGTAAGATATTTATTTATAAGAAAAAAATGAGATGGGCGTAATATTTTATTAGTATTACATAAATATATAAATAAAAATAATTGAGTGCTCATAAAATGGTAGAAGTACAATAAGTACACCCAATTTATAGATGGGATACTTGAGTACTTGGCCCAAAAATTGGGCATCATGCTGCCACTGCTTAAAAAACGCTCGCGGTATAATTGAAATATGATCAAAATATTAGTATAAACATTAAACATATATTATAGGTACGTACTGAGAAAACTCATCTACACTAATCTTGTAGAACTCGGGTAATTTAGTTAAGGTCTTCTTGAAACCACTGGTGACCGTGTTTGCTAGGGCATCAAAATCGGGACTTCCAGCCGGGGGCACAACAAAATTTTCACCCAATTTCACCAACTTAATGGCAACGTTGTATGCCGCTTTCGGCGCGGTTGTAGTGGTGGCTAATTCCCAATCTTCTTCTGTAAACAAGTAAAAATCACGCCCAAGTTAAAAAAAAAATAAACTGTGTAAACGTTGCAATATTTAGAATCCTTACCGGCACCACAGGATCTTATGCACACTCTGTCGTTGGAAAACATTGGTAAGGCTTCGTGTTTTTTGATTTTTTTATTCACCGGGTTGTAACCACCTCCTTTGACGATGAACGTTAAATACAAACACTTGTCATCCGCAAACATCATATCCTATTATTTCAAAGCAACGGTAAAGCTACGATACGTTTACATTTTATGTTAATGAGAATATGTTGTATAAACACTATAGAGCTCTGTATTTAATACATTTATTCTATAATAATATGTATTTTGCTATTTTGTAGAAGGAATAATTAATAGTTCAATCAAAATTCATTATAATATATTATATGAGTACCTAAATTAAATTTTATTGTTTTTTTTTTTTTAATATTTTAATAGTTTATAGATATCAGTGAGATTGACAAAATTATATTATTTATTCATAATATATTTTATAATGTTTAAATAAAAGATTATCATACTAGTATTCTAAAAATTAAATTAAACATTTATTTTAAATTTGGGAGTTTTTAAGATTTTTTAAGATTATTTTGCAAATTTTTAGTACAAAAGTGTATATTTATTAGTGCATTAAATTTACAGACCTAACTTCTCAGTATATTTAACCTTATTAACTTTTAAATCAATAATAATAATTACCTTGGTATCACCGGTCGATCGTTTCCTCATAAAACTCAACGTTGTCAATCCCTCGGCGGTGTTACCGGTTATATTGCTTAAGTCTTGTGAAGCATCCAACAGTGGAGCCGTATACCCGTTAATCCACGTGTCCATAAGGAATGGCCTTCCTGCTTTATCCACCCATCCAATTATGGCATCTGTTTGACTCTAACCAGTCATAAAAACAGAGTTACAAACGAAAATTCAAACGATTTTTCGAAAATTCAGCGTATATTTTCAAAACCAATTATTAAAAATATTTAAATTTTAAATTCTTTTCGCCAAATGGGCAAAGTTTCTCTTTGCAATTAGCATTTGTCTATTGTTTCGTGTTTTTTGTACAACATTTAATATATAAGGTCTTAACACTTAACAAATAGGTACAATATAAAAGCAATTTTTTAATCTTTACTTATGGAATTATAAAATAGTTGATGGTTTTGAAAGCATAATTTATCTAGCGTCTAGTTATATTTCTTATTATATCGACTAGTTGCTTGAATAAACTTCTAAATTCAAAATTTTCGTCGATATTTGCAATATTGTTGTTACATATATTATCTATGTATATATTATATTAATCTTACCATTTTGTGGTCGTCCGAAAATCCGATACCGGTCCAAGTACTTGTGTGGGTGGTGGTAATCGTAAATCGCATGTAATCAGTTTTCGACGAATAAGTCCATACCACGTGGTACTCGCATTGGCCAGCAGTCACATTACAGCCTTTTGGGGTCGCCCATTGACCGTAACAGTTACTGGGCGCCGGCGTAGAAACTTGCTGGACTGACGGTTTGTTACGACTAGTTAATGAATCGTCGGAAGTTTTTTCCGACTCTTGATCGTCGATCGATGACGTCTGTTTTCCGGGTTCATCTGCGATAATAAAGTGCGTGAAAGTCATATTATTACATACTACAAAGACAAACGGTGTGAAACATGAAAGAAAAGTTTTTTTTTATTTTTCGAACATTATCGTTTTAAAATCAAATAAAAATAATTTAGGTTTATACACAATATACAAAAGTATACTCGATTAATACGGTGTTTGAGTTTAAAATGAGTATTTAATACTAGACATTATGGGCGACGTCGGTGACTGCGCATAAAATATAATGTTCTAGTAAATTTGTACACTGTGTCACTTGTATTTACCGAAAGCCGTGAAAAATAGGCGGCGATCGCATCAGTAAACAAATTTTAGATAAAATATTATATTCATATTATATATTTATACAATACGATGATTCACAAGTTGTGAACTACACTGAACTCGAATGTCCTAATAAAAGAGAAAATAGAATTATAATTATATTATATCTATGAGCGTTCAAGACTCAAGAGCATATATATAGTTAACAGATCAGTAATGCCAGAATAGAACTTTTGTAAATTAATAAAATAATTATGATAGCGAAAATAATGAATAAAATAATGTGTAATATTATAAATAAATAATATTTACTTTAGCATAATATAATTATAATATAATTTATATGTGAATTTTTTTTTTTTTTACAATATATTCATTCAGTATTTTTATTTTTGTAATTTAATTTTTATTTTGGTAATAATTGATTGTATGCTGATAATACATAGAAGCTTTTTATTGCTTAAAATATTCGTTGGCAAAATTAATTTATACGATATTTTAGTACTAATATAGTTTGAACAAGATTCAATCTGCGTCTAGAAATCTTTCATAATGGTTCATTTTAACACGAAATTATCTTTGGATAAATAGACCATAAGTTGATGAGCAATTTTCGAGGTCACTAATATTTAATTAGGTTACTCTAAAGTTCCAATTTTAAATTTGTTTAGTAACGATTGCATCAATAATGTTGTGTTAACTATTTTTTAATAACTCTATAAACAAAATCATGTAATAATTACCGAAAAAGTTAATAGAAATCACTCCACGCTGGGATCCATGGCCATGATATTTAAGTTCATCTTGCTTGTAAAAATCTTTTACAAAAGCAACATCTTTCTCTAGCCCAGATTTTGGTGAATGCTGATAGTTTTTCTGTTCTTGACCCTTAGCCCAAATCACGTGCATAACTTCATCTACGATAGAGTGATCGGTAGGTTCGGTGGCTATAAAAATACAATAATTTATTAAATCGTATATGCAGTAGATTGATGCATATTTACAAATTTATAAACATTTTAATTTACCTTTAAGTTTCTTTCTAAAAGCAATAGTTGTGACTCCATCTTTTTCGAACCCAACAGCAGCGATTAAATCATTCTTTCCGCCCCAATAGCTGTCCACACGTGGCGTTGATCTAATAAAAAATTTAATAATATTTTGGCTGCAGGAAAAATTTAGAAATAATTCAATTAACCTGTCTCTTGTGTAATAGTCCCATACTCTGCTGGATGATCCTCGAGCACTCCCGATCACTAAATCTGTACAATCCATCCCGTTGAAATCTTTCGGTGTGTATGTATTGAGTTTTAGTTCTAAAATATTATCAATCATAATTAATATTATAATACAACAGTTAAAATTGTTGTTATTATTTAACATAGTTGGTACATATACTTTAAATTAATAATTACAATTTAATTTCATAAAGTGAATTCATAATTCATAAAACAATATAAATAAGTACCTACGTTGACATATTTACAATATGTCATTACAACATGTGGTGCTATTAAAAAATAATCGTTAACTAAATTTTGTTAAATAAATATTTACCTTTTTTTGCTGGAGCTTCATGTTGATGTTCATGATTATGGTCGTGAGTATGATGGTGATGATCGTGGTTGTGATCGTGTTCATGTGAAGAGTGATCGTGGTTGTGGTCATGTTCATGTGAAGAGTGATCGTGATGATTATGGCCTTCCTGAACTTTCAGCCTTGGTTCTGGTTCTGATTCTGGTTGAGGTTCTAATCGATTTGTTATTTATTATAATATTTTGTAAAAATATATTAATATTCCAAGATTTTATAGACAACTTACCATTTGGTGTTGAAGCCGATCTAGTATTTCGTAATTGAGCAAATACTATAAGAAAATATAACAATATAGTTTATATAATTTTTAATTGAAATGTATTAATAATATTGTTAATTCTTGGTATGAAATAAAATAACCAATAATATTATAAAAATAAAATAATATTCAATCTATAATCAAAATAGCTAGTATTATTGTTATAATACGAGGCTAATAACAAAAATTCTTTTTCATTTTGCATGCTAATTAATATTTTCTCTGTTACACGTAAAAAAATAAACCATACATGTTTTTATGGGTGTTTACGGTTTACGTCCAAGATAGGCTTTCTGGTGTTCAAAATTAATCAGTAAAATGTAATCGTATAATAATAAATTATTAATATTATTAATAATAATAAAAAATTATCAACGAAGTTGGTACGGTAACTAATTATATTATGCGTCGTATGCTAGGAAGTAGAGACATAATCTCAGTATTGTAATTCCAAATTTATCAGAAAAAAGTTGTAGTTACTTTATCTAAAAACATACCATTATTATAAAAGGTCGATTGTAATATTAATGATTGGAAATTCTGTTTTAATATAATTTTAAAAACAATTAAGTTACCTGGTCTTCCATTAGATCTTAAAGGTGCAGTAGCAGTTGATGCTGCAGCTTCCGGTTCATCGGTAGGCTTTGGTTTTTGAAGACGACCTCTGGTTCGGAAAAATGATGGTTTAGGCCGAGTGGAACTAGCAATGGTTGTTGTTGATAAAGTAGTAGGTTCTGGTGAAGGTTCTGCGGTTGTTTCGGGCTCCGGTTCTGGTTCAGGTTTGCTACTTGATTTCGGTCCTGGTGTTGATTTTGGTTCTGGTTCACTTTTTGGTTCTGGTTCACTCTTTGGCTCTGGTTCGCTTTTTGGCTCTGGTTCAGTTTTAGGTTCAGGTTCAGTTTTAGGTTCCGGTTCGCTTTTTGGTTCTGGCTCACTCTTCGGTTCCGGTTCACTCTTCGGTTCCGGTTCACTCTTCGGTTCCGGTTCACTCTTCGGTTCCGGTTCACTCTTCGGTTCCGGTTCACTCTTTGGTTCAGGTACACTCTTTGGCTCTGGTTCACTTTTCGGTTCATGTTCACTTTTGGGTTCAGGTTCACTTTTGGGTTCGGGCTCGCTTTTTGGTTCTGGCTCGCTTTTTGGTTCTGGTTCAGGTTCGGGTTTGGGTATTGCTGCTACGGCTTTTGCACCCGGCAAGTCTGCTAGTGCTGGGAAATTCTTACACTCAGCAGTCAAATCTTTCGGTCGCCAACCTAGCCCTAAGTAACTGGTACTGTTTGCTCTTAATACAACTTCTATTTCGCCTTCTTCTTTGAATATTTTCCAATATAAATGGAAATCATTTGAAAGTTCTCTGAATCTGTGATTGCTTAAATCAATTTCATTAGATTTCAAAGATGACCCTGAAAAATAGTAATAAATATTATAGATCATTTTAAATTTTTTACATTTTTATTTCTGATACTGTAGCGCATAATTGATTACTTAATATATTTTGTATTTTCCTACTAAATTACATATTATATTATATTAATGCTATAACATAATTGATAGATTTTAAGTAACTATATTTCATCCTACCTTTCAGAGTTAGAGTACATACAATGGACTTAATTTACACACATTATATAAATATAATGATATATTTTGAAGGTTGAGTAATGTCTTATATCAGTTATATCTTTCACGTCAGTGTCAAAATTCAAAATCATAACATTTGCGTTATTTAAAACCTTATAATAACTGTGAAATTATTAACACTCTCTTATTATATACATGACACATAGAAACCATGTACCATTTAGAAAATAAAGTAAATTTATATTATAGTTCATTTGTAATTTTTAAACATTTTTCTTACGTTTAGTGCACGCTGGTCCAAACCATCCAGGCTCACAATAACATTGTTTCCTAGGAGCAGACGTTGCGTGGACATCTATACACCTGCCTTGATCGCCACAATCGCCATCTTCAACGCATTCATCTTTGTATTGACATCTAGGACCGTAATACAATTTGTCACATCGGCACTTCGATAATAAGTAACGGCCTTTGCCACTGCAGTCTTCTCGGTAATTTTTTTCTAAAAACAAAAGCAATTTAAATAACACGCCAATTCCAGAAAATAGTTTATCACTAATTATACAAATATTTCCATTTAAAAATTGTTTGAATTCGTGAAAAAAATAGGTATTAGCTATTATTTACAAAATACAAAAAGATCATAGTATTTTCTATATTTTCATTAAAAATTTAAATACGTATTTAAGTATTTTTTTTAATGTAATTTAAATCGTGGGTATTAGAAGTGTAGTGTAACAGTAGTAATGTAATGGCGAACTGGTACCTCTAACCTAATATAGACTAAATTTAATTTATATTGTAGAATCTCGATAAGTTGAAATTTAAAGAAAATATGCAAGTAGGTACTTTATGATTCGTGATAAATATTTGATCAAACAGATGCGAGATTCGTTGATTATTACGGCATTATGTGTATAAGGTATACCCTTAAATTACGGGTAATAATAGTCATTATATGACAAATATAAGTGAACAATAATTACTATTTTTTATATCGACATCAGCGCATGACCAAAACCTGTAGCTATTGCCCCATTCTAATGCTTCTCTGAGTAACCTAATGGTACAATCTTCACAAACGAAATCTCCCGGCAACTGAACAGCGTACGACTGAGCTCTGGAAAAAATTAACCAACAACAAAAATTAACGAGGATCGTCTTCACAACGTGATAATATTAAATTATTATTATTATTTATACTGAAAGTAATACAATAGATTATTGTTGTTGGTGTATTATTGCAAAATAATTATCGAGTACTTAAAAAAACAAAATGTGATGTAACGATTTTACAGTCATAGTCCATAGACTTTCTCTAGTCGAGTAAAATAATAACATCTACAATAACATTATTTAGGTACAATACTATCGATTTACATAATAAATAAAAAATATTAATTAATTCATTATTAAAATTACGGTTCTTTTAATTTAGATTTCAAAAGTTATGTAAAATATATTGTAAGAAGTTATATTATATGAACCCATTATATATAGGTAATAATTATTTAAAGGTACATATAAAATATATAATATTATTCTGAATGCGAGAAATTAAAAATCCAATTTGAAAGTGTATAGGTAGTAGGTACCTACTGCTATAATTTATTATATACGATGTACTTATCTGATTCGAGTTAACGATTTATATAGAAACTAAGTCATTGAAATTAAACAAACCTCTGTTTGATAAAAAAAATATGATAGAATTGATTGACTTATGTGTATATTACAACTTTAAAAAAATAAGTTTTTACAATATATTAACCACAAATAATTTAATGAAAACTGTGATAACTATACAGCGAACCAATAATTTCTAGATTAGTTTATAGTAAATATATGTATACACTATATAAAATTACAAGTACAAAATAAGAATAGAAAACAATAAAATAGTATGAAAAACAAATAACTTTAACCAAGTTTAGAAAAACAAAATAAGTAGATAAGCAGGTAGTTATTATAAGCATTAGTATATAAATAATTTAAATAATTATTAATTTTTAAATAAAAATAAAATTATTACTACTTTATTTAAATTTTTATATTATATCATAAGATGCGTGTTACGTAATTCTACTATAAGGAATACTATTTTACAGTGAATCAGTGAATCGGAAGTTTATAATTAATTAGTTAATATAATATACTAATAACTTAAATATTTTTTCGAAAACGTAAGATAATTTTTATGTACCTATCTAGTATCTATGTACCATCACGAATAAAATATTAACCCCAATGGTATAAGATCGGCACGGTTAAAGAATTAGCAAAAATTAGCAAACATCACAGTCGCTAATTCGCGAATGTCTTATAAAGAGAGAGAATGTCCTATAAATTATTTGAACCTTCTAAGGATGTGGAGGGGTGTGGAATATGAAAACGTTAACCCTCATTAATATTGAAGACCATAATTATTATATTAAATTATTATTTATTAGATATTTAGATACGGAAATAATATGATCAGAAAATACTTTTTTCTAACATGGACATTGGTTTGCTTTCGTTCATCAAATCTTATGTCTTGCCATATAATTGATATAATATTAAACGTTATATGATTACCAATATATAAGTATTGATAATTTAATAATAATAGATTAATCAATTCATAAAATAAAAGTAGATCTGTAGAACTGTTGCTATACTGGATAGACGGGTAATTGCACATACAATATTATTATACCTATGGTTTGAAAATATGTTTCATTTACTATTATGGTTTATATCTAGATTTAAAATGTATAATTAAGTATGAGAAAGTATCAGAAATTCATATTTTAATTTCAAATAAGTGAAATATATACCTACATAAGGTATGATACGTATATACTATCATATCAGTTACCTACCTATACCTATAATAATAAGATTGTAATTAATTTTCAAAATATTCACTACTTGTAACGAAACGGATATTGTTAAAACAAACATTGTTTAAGAATAGAAATTTCTACATTTGAGTATTTTACAAGTAGTAAATTTTAGATAACTTATATTACGTTGAAAACAAAATTAAAATATACAATTATGCAAACTGTCAAGTTAGGTATGTAACATATTTTTTACAGAAATACAAAGGAAAATGTTTGCTAAAAACATGACTCATTGCCGTAATTGTCTATTAGTGTGTTTTGTCCTTATCATTCCATAAAAACACATAGTGATGCTTAAATATTTATCATTAATATTTGTTCATAATATTTTTATGATTAGAAATAAAAATTAAGAATTGGTCTAGATATTTATATAGGTATTTATATCACGCAGAAGCGGATTAATAAGTGAGATATATTATACACTTAATATTTATTTTGTACTTTTTATATTGAAAACTATTACATTTTAAAATAAACTAAAGAAAAATATTAATAATACGGCAAACCATATATTATATTATTATTTTCTGGAAATAGTATAATATAGTAGTACTATCTACAGATATAGACACTATCATGTCGTTACCTGATTGTGTTTTTGACTTTTGTCTGTTTTTAGAATATTTAGATTGTATTGCTTATTTTTTTTCTTCGGAAGAATAATTATTATTATGTCAATATTTTCATCGTTTACATAATAATTATATTATTTTAAGCATTTTATCAACATTAATTAAACCAAATATATATAATATATATAAATGAGCATATAAGTTTTAATATTTGAATATAAATATTTTATTAATAAATAAAAACTATTTAGGTATCAATTCTAATGTTTGAAATAAAAAAGCACCTTAGTGGAGCACAAAGAAAAAAAAGGTCGAAATACAAACAATTTTGCATAATTAAAGCTTCCAAAATTCACGTTATTTTTTATATTGTTTTTATTTATTAATATAAAATACTCTCTGTTCTCGGCGGCGTTACTATTAAATTGAAAAAGGTATTAATAATATCAATAAATAAATAAATTTCAAGTAATTTTAAAATTACAGAATATTTTTCTATTACTTGAATTGTTTATTTAGTAGAAACAAATGTACCTTTTTATACCCATTTTTATGTTGTTAATATTCATATTTATACAAATTTTAACTTTTTATTAATTAATTTTTTTTTTTTTTTGAATAGTAATATAGATATAGTATTATATAAAAATATACTAATTTTTTTTTAATTCTCAGTTCTGGGTTATTAATTATTATACCCATAAGTAATATTTTACGTAATAATTAACTATTAAGTGTTCATAATATTAAATTATACTATTTAAAAACATGTTTAATCTTAGTATACCTATTATTTTAATTTAATAATGGTAATTGATAATTGCATTGATTAATTTTATATAACAATAATTAATATATAAAGTTAATCAATGGCGATGTTCCTAATATTATTTCTTAGTTGACAGTGAGCATTATTGTATTTTATTTTTATTTATGGGACTCACAATTAAGTATCATCCCTTAGAGGACTTCATTTGGGCTTGGTTACATGATCCTAACCTTGTTTTTGGTTACCATTTTAGTTTAATTAAATAGAAATTATAATTAATTTTTTTGTCTTTTAATAATTTAATACCTAGCTGTTAAGACTAGATACTAACCAACTGAAAATCGTTTATTTTATTTATTGATTTCTTTATTCAGATAAATATTTCTGAGTGTAAATTAATTAAAACAAAAGAAATCGTTTAAATGGAATTGTAGAAAATGGCGATGAATTATAAATTACATTTGTCATGCCATACAATTTACCATGAAAATTCATCATGTAGTATAGCCGAGATTATTGTAATGGAGGCATCAAGTATTTATTTAATCAAATTGATTAAAATTGATTTTCTGTTTTTTGATTTTCGTACAAATGGCAATAAAAAAAAATAATATAGCAATCATCCTTAATAAATTTGATATTATTATTATGTTATTTTAAGTAAATATTTAATTAGGTATATGTTGATAAAAATCAAAATATATCAAGTAATAAACAGAAATGAAAATTTTAAATTTTTCCATCAAAGATCAGTATTTTTTTCACAAGTCTATATTATCATATAATTGTATTGTATTATATTGTAATATAAAGGAGTAATAAAAATACATTATTTTCTAGGCTATGTGACGAGTTTTGTTCATCACTAACAATTTGTATACACGAGATTATTATATACGAAGGCCTATTGTACACTTATTATATCAAACTTGATCATATTGTTATCCGTATTTAAATCATAGAAGTTTATTTAACTATACATAGATTTTCTTATTGTCACACAATCTGCAAGGATAACAAGGTAAGTACCCACCACGACTAATGATTTCATTATGCCTTTTAAAAGACGAGTATTTATGGATTTTTATTAATAACTTAAACGTCAAACTAATTAAAACATACATATTGCATTATATATAGTTTATAAATACTAAAGTATACTATAGTATAAAGATATGTATATATCAACGAATAATGATCAATGACCATGAAAAAATAATTCTAAAATAATAGGTATTTTTTTTTTTGTTACCATTTAAATTTTCAAGTAGGTGTATGCATATTATTTTATTTTGCTAAATGCTATTTATAGTTTAAATAAATGTATATATCCACGTTATAAATTTTTATGTACAAAAATACTGCGATAGGTACATTTAACACGAAAGAAACAATAACATAATTATTATTTTTGTGTTTAAAAACCGTTAATGGAATTTATTATATGAATAGGTATATTTACTACAATTTTAATAATTTCTATTAAAACATATTTCAACATAGTTTCTTTCTGGGATACCACGAATTATTTCACCACAGAAACGTCAACGACTATAATAATTTATTTGGCATAATTATTTCTAAACGCAATTCACTTCCTATAACGGCCGTTACATAGTAGAATTAACATTGCTTCAGAGACTTATTGGAATAAAATGCCGTGATACGAATAAAATATAATAATAGTTAACATTTTATAATTGTATTAAAATACATTTTTTTAATTTTACACTATTATAAAATATTATAAAACAAACAATCAAATAAATTGGTTCATACTACAAAATCTTTATTGTATAGACAGTATAGAAATAATAGGTTTCATATTTTTATTATTGTAACTTAAGTATACTTGATTAAAAAAAAAAAAAAACTGTTTATTATTTTTTGTTCATGACGACACATGAAAATAACTATTGTGGCGTGAGTCCACTCTCTAATGTGGTAATGAAATAAATAGACAATTATGTAATTAATAAAAAAAAAAATACGACAACTACTACTCGTCTATCCAATAGAATGTGGTTTATTTGGTTTTAGAAATTATAATTCGATTTCGTGATATTAAGCTGAGCTTAAAAAATCGTATTATCGTATTAAAATATTTTTCTTAAAATGATAAAATTGAACATTGCGATTGACGTTAAAAAGCAACTTTTAATAAAATAGAATTTTTCGAAAATATAAATACTTATACATCATATTCATTGATGAGATATTATAGCTTATAGGAAGTTTTCTGTATACTTCCTGGACATATACTCCTATCATCGCACGGGTTAATTTTATAACAGTCGTTTTGAAACGCGAAAGTAGCTAGTGTGTTCGTTTTATATATTCCCATAGTCATGCATTACGACCAAGTCGCGTTAAGGTTATTATTTAATATTATCATTGCGTAGATTTTGCCTTGACATCTTTAACTCGGTCCGAAATCGTGAACAGTGGGAACGGCCGTCGTTAAAGTACACGCTTATATTATTGACCGCCACCGAGGAGCACTGTTCATAAGCAGGAGTTTAGCTCTCCTTCTCTGCTTGTACGTAGTTATCCCACCAAAAATTGAATTCATAAACGTTAAACTCGACATATTATTATGATAGGAGAGTAGGTATAATCAAAGAAAGCACATTTTATTATATATGTGTATATAAAAAAAAATATTCGCCCCGCGTGTCCCTCTGCCTCTCAGTTCGCTCAGCCAAGTTTCATTCTTATGTCAATCAATAATAAAATTGGTTGACATGATAATGTAACGCGTACCTACGTGTATTTTGTTTTTTTTTTCAATAGCCGAGGCGTAAATATGTATCTACAACGAGATTAAAATAAAACTACAGTGACTCGGTAAGAAAAATAACGAATTTGTTTCTCTTTGTGTTTTGTGTATGATATAAGTCTAACCAATCGTCTATAAGTGTTATCATAACTAAATATCAAAAATACAATAAACGTAAAATATTATGATAGGTAATTACTACATAACATAGAAATCAAATCAAAATACATTCACTACAATAGTTATTTATTATGCATGTAATATTGAAATATTATTATTTACAATAAAATGAAATAGGTACTTATAATACATATAATACATATATAACTAATATATCAATACATAATTGTATTTAAAAACTGTATTCATATCGAAAATACCTTTTTACCTCACAGAATTCTGATCTAAGTTTGTTTAGACTGCAGTTATTAGTTATTATATTTAATTATACATAACCACTGGTGTTAAATATATTTATTAAAGTATACAAAGAAGCACAATAAATTAATGCGGAATTTAGATTTTCGATAAAACCAATATAATTCAAATCACTTGTTTGTTATACACTCAATACTTACATTATAACTGTTTATTATATTATATTACACTTCAAAAATAATTATAACAGCAATTTATTTTAATATAATAATGTGTACATTTTATATAATTAATAAATATTTATAAATGCCATTTTATTAACAAATTTTTATATTTAAAACAAAATAATTCATTTGTTTTTTACATTTTCATATTACGAATTTACGATAATGAAATTTAATTTGTAATACGAAATGATTTTATAATAAGTTTAAGGTAATTGAATACTGAAATGTAATTCTGTGGTTGTGATTCTTATAATTCAAACATTATATTTAGTTATAATAAGTGGTAAATTGTAATTAAAGGTGTACAAAGAATAGGAATCTACTTAGCACCTATAGCCAGTGGCGTATTTTGGGTGATTTTTTAGGTGGTATCCAAAATATCCCTTAACGACTCAGTGAAATTCGAATAATTCCTGGATATTCCAAACGAACTATAAACTTAGCTTAGAAATGTACCTTGAAATGTGTCGTCTGATCTAAAAAAATTAATTTCACTTTTACAGACTGGATATAAATATTTTGATAGGCATGAGTAGAATACTAATATATTGGGTTATTCTTTTTTTAAGTCGAGGGTTATCCAGACACGAAGGACCCACCTAAATACGCTACTGCATATAGCACCTAATAATAAAAATAGCAATATTCCAAGCTAGTAATTGTATGGTTAGGTGTTTACATCACTATCAATCAAGTCATGTAATGGACCATACAAACAAACAATTTGATGTCAATAAAAAAAGAAAAATATGATGATGATGACGGAAAGTAAAAGTAAAAGACATGTATTCATCTATTCTAATGGTTAGTCGTCTAAAAAAATAACGGAAATATAATTTATGTAGGAAAACTATTTACTATTTCATATCAAATTTATAATAAAATTTATTTATATAATATTATTGTTGAAAAGTAAATATCATATACATATTCATATTATATTATGTAATCTATATCTGCTCAATCGTATACCTATCTGAAACATCAATAAAGAAAATTCACATATTCGACGTAGTATACAATATTATTGATTATATTATAGTACGCAATATGCCTTGATATTCGTTTCGTAATTACAATGGAATCATAGTGGGTATATCGTAAATTAAATCGTCATGATATATTATTATAAGTTATAACTTGTAACTTTGAACCAGTAAACTATTTAAAAACTCCATTGATTTATGTATATATATTTATATTATATATAAATATATACAAATAAGTTATCATAATACGAGTGTCGTAAATAATAATATGATAATGTTGTAAAAGAATCACCCAATATAATATAAGAAAAAGTTGCCGCAGGATATGGATATTGAATTCTCACTATATTAAAATGGTTTTTCGGCGTTATCATTGTTAAGTTTTAGTATCAGGCCCAACCTATACTGCTACAAAGATAGACGTTGGCGTGAAACGTCTACTTTCTAAACGAGCTATGCAACAACTACTTTTACATGTGTAATTATGAATATTTTAAACACTATTTAGAATATGTATTTTATAATGATAAAGTAGCAATTAATTATAATTTTTTTATTTTGCATGTCCAAAAATAATTCAACTTATTGACAACATTAAATATAAATTACTCAGCCAGTTTTTAACTTAAGATTTATTTTTTTTAAATAGAAAATTAAAACAAATTATAAAAATATACTGCATGTTTACATTTATTTAATTTAAATATTATTTTATAATAAATTTATCAGTTACATGATGCAATGTTCGAGATTCCCATAGTAAACACTTTCTTTATCACCTTATATTAATAATAATAAGCATCACTAAATCATATAGCCGTCCTTCGACTATGTGTCCATAATAGTTTTATACATATATAGTAACCTTCTTCCTGTAAATAGTTGCGCTACTGGATTTAAATCATATATACACATGGTAGCTATAATATTAAAATAACTTTCATTATACGCGTAATAAATATACAATTTTAACTTACATTTTTATGTATATTCCATTTTTATTAAACACGAATTGGATGTCAGCCCAAAAAAAAACCAAATATGTAATACATTTTTAAAAATTTTATTCGATCTTTACTTCAAAACTAATAACTAATTCCGTAATATGTTGTAAATATAGTTAAAAAATTTAAAAAATGAAAACTTCAAAATCGGTTGACCACAAACGATTGAACAACTAGGCTTTAAGTAAAAATGCGATGTTTTAACACATAGTACTAACTACCCCATATATTTCAAGAAAACTATTTCTAAGTAAACAAATTATTTATTTACATCACAAAAAAATCAACAGTAAATTCTCTTAGACAAATATTTAAACCGTTTACGTTAAAATTTTATTTCAATATTGTAATTTAAGATTGTAATAATAATATAAGTATAGTACACTTTATTCTAGAGTTATTTAATTTTATAAACAGTTGTACTCACGTTGCATCGGTCCTCAAAAAATCTGAATCTTTTGTGACTGGTGTTAAATCCAATACTGGCCTTTGGTAATTGTCTAGTACTTGAAGTTTGATTCCTCCCTTTATAAACAATAACCAAAACATCAATAAGAATACTCATACCATTTAAAACTACACATATTATCTAATTAAATATAAATAAACGCTATGCTACAGCTTTACAACAATTTAGAGAAAATCTACGATTTATAGAAATAATTGGACAATCAACAAGTAAAAGTGGAATATATACTTGCGAACCTCACAAGTAGAAGCCTACGTAATATAAATCTGTGCATATATGTGTTTAAGTGTGGCGCTTCGATTCGAGTCAGTGACCTTATACACTCTAGTGATTCCTAGTGCTCTCGAAACTCCACCAAAGATCGTACCAACAGGAATTCTTGGAGAAAGTAATGAAAAACATATGAGGTTGATAAAAAACTGGAGAATATATCTAAAAGCCGTTAATCGACTGCAGCTATTATAAAGAAATAACTCAAGGCAATATACGCGAAAGTTACGTAGGTACATTTATAATAATATTATTGGATCTATTTTTTTCTTTAATCGCGAAATTCTGTTGATCTGGTTTGAACAGCTTCTGCTGCAGATCAAACGGGTTTACATGTGTACCTACATTAAGAGTCGGACGCAATAAGATGCTGTTTTTTTGTATGTCCTGACTTAACATAATCTAATATAAAGCATCAAAAACCATACAAGCACGCATACATAGCGAGAGCTCTGGAGGTTTAAACTCTGAGAAATATTAAATAAATACTTTTGTATTTTAACTTGTAATTTATATTTATTATGATGTATGTCGTATGACTTTGTGCAATCTCGTTTACTCGTTAACTATAACAAGATGATAATGATTATAACCTAACCACTACGATATTTTTCTGTGTATGTACTTACTAGATACATATAATATGTTTATATGTTTATAAATTAAATTAATAGTTAACTAAATGTTTTTGATCTTATTTAAATAAGTTATACAAATTATTTATAATAAGCAATAAGATCTAACGCAAGATGTTAGACGAATTACATTTTTAGATAGTAATGCATAGTATAATAATGTATTACAATATGCGATAAAATGTAAGCTTTTTTTATTGAAATTTGTGCATAATATTTTTAAAAATTCGTGAAGTTAAATCGTGAACCACAAAAACTGTATGATTTATACGTGACAAAAGAATACCACGTCAAAAGACTTCGAATATAATATAATATAAAAGGTTTAACAATACCACGGCACTATATAATATGGAATCGTTTAAAAAAAAATACAATTAACGATTTATTTGCAAGTTTTTACTGCGGGTAGAAGGACTATCAAGTTGCATAACCATCATCTATTATTATATATTTATTATCGTCTACCCTTACACAAACGACTAATTAATAATAATACAATGCACTCGTAATCGCCCTGTATACGCAGAACATCGTGCAGCTCTAACGGATGCTGCGTGGAGGTAAACATTATATTTATATTGCACTATATACTGAGCGCGAGCCGTGCCAGTGCGTGCCACGACGATCTAAAGTAATAATAATTCGCGACGGTGATTAATAACAATATTATCGTCCTGAGATCCTCGTAAGCTTGCGCAATCACCTATTGTCATCGCGGAGTTTTCACTCACACGGTCCGCCGCCGATCGTTAAAGACATTTTGTCGACACATTAGGTCGTGATCTCGGACGGTATAGTGTATACAGCTATTACGAGTATTAAAGAGTTAAACTTACCCGATGAGGATACGCCAGATGCCATGTGATGTTGAATGACGAACCAGACATCAACGAAGTCTTTACTGAGCCTGCGAATAAAATAAAAACGAAAACGGTTAAATTAGGTACTATATAATATTACGTGATTCGTGTGACTTGCTTTCGACAAAAACCTATACGGACAATTGCAATTTGATTGTTGAACAACTATACAGCGCACCACTCACACACACACACACACAGGTAAAAATACATTTGATAACTTTTCGAGTAGCAATGAAACACTTATTTGATTCTATTGCATGTATACCTACTATGTATACAAAGGGATTGAATGAACATTGTGCAATTACGGTTATACTATACAGTAGAAACCTCCTCCTCTTATCTAAGCTTAAACACGTATAGGCAGACAACGGTATTTGAATACTTGTCTAATTATAAAAGTCTACTATGCATTTATTAGACCGCCCTATAATTGTCAAGAAATGCGTGTAAATAATCATTAATTTTTTTTTAATTTGAGTTCAGTTAAACTAAAAAACCTTATACATTTTACTAATTATAGATTCCTAATGCATAGAAGTAATCATTTTCTCGAATTATATTTCAAAAACTGAAAACCCATCTATAATAATTACTAAGAAGACGACTTGTTTGTAACAGCAATATATAAATGATAAAATACATTTTTTCGTGTTGACAATACTACAAACCACATATTCCATGAAATGAATATAAATATTATAATAACCATCAAATTTCTAATTCGAGCCACGTGAGCTTTCTTTCAGAGGTATTTTCTGTTCCTGGTCTAGAAAATCCGCGATATTTGGGCTATGAGATTTTAAAACATCGCAAAAATATTGTTATGCGACGTGCTATGAATGGAAAAACTACGAATTTGAAAGCCGAACGTCAAACCGACACACTCTGGGTCGTACGGCGTGCATTAATCGCGACCCGCAATAGGGACAGTGTTTTGGCCCATAGCAGGTTTGTTTCAAAATTCCTGGCCACAGACGCGCATAATATCATACACGCGTATAATAAGTGCGAAATTGAATGACGTTCGACACTCTGTTAAACAATAACAGTAAGCAATGCCTGCGCGTGTCTTTGACACGCCACGGAATGCCGATTTTATAGGTCGTCGCGTGCCCGTCGGTCCACCACGCCGGTATGCATAAAAATAATAATAATATAATATTATTATATTATTATTATTGCGTCTGTGTAACGCGAGCGTATATTATATTCGTTGTGGTTAGACGCTATATGATAGAGTGTCGTACTATATAATGCGCGCACCGGAGACCTACTGACCTTTTATATTTCCGTCGCCCACTGAACGTGCGTAAGTTTTCGCGTCATGCACCTGGTATAAGCGTATGCAGGCATGCAGCGCGCAAGTATTCCATTGTGCTCCGCGAACGGTTTCGGAACAAAAGCTGAAGAAATGAAGTAAAACGCCAATCTTCTATAGGGTAACGCGTGACGTAACTACCGTCGAAATAATACCGTAGGTTGTATAATAACGATGATAATAATAATAATCTTTGAAATCAGTATTGTTTTAAATCTCGTCGGTTTTTAGCTCGGAGCCCAGATCACCATAATATTATGTATAGTTTCGACACCTGCACCACTATACGTTACAGCGAGCGGACGTTTACTGCGATGATAATTTGAAATGATAATAATTAAGTATCCGTGTATTATAATTCTATAACGCAAAGCAGTTGGTAATGTCATTAATCGCAGAAAACCACAACAAATGTACCTAATTTGTTGTATTTTATTTTTATTTTGACCCAATTATACGGTATCACTGATCTGAAACTAAAATATTAATGAAATATAATATTTATTAAATTCTGATGTCATACAAAATCGGCACGTGATCCAAATAAATTACATCGAAATCACAGAACTACGTTCTAGCGGACACCATTACAATTTACAAAATCCGTTTCGAATGAAATATATTACAATTTCAGAAGCCTATATTATTTCCTTTTATATACTTTAAGTAAGTCACCACAACTTATAAGACACGATGTACACAGATGTATGTATCAGATAGGTATGTCCGTCCGTATATTATAATATGCATCATATACTTGCTGTGTCCTTCAGAGTTCAGATAACACGCCATACTATTATAACCACAATAAACTTACACTCAGAACAAGCTTATTTTGTACAGGCGTAGGTACCTGTAGAACACGTCTTGTTAACAGCATATTTCACTTTTTTTCTTAAAACTTGTAGATATTCAGAAAAAAAACATCTAGATCATTTACAGGTGCAGGTTACATAATGTACACACGCTTTGTGGAAACGTGTGATTCACGTAGGCAGCTTATTTCCCGAGTAATTTCAAGGTCGGAGGAAAGAAGAGGCGTATTGATATTGCACCTAAGACGCCTATTGCAACGCACATTACTTATGCGATAAAAAATGCTTACCAATTATACGTAAGACAAATAAAACTGTTAAAATATCATAAAATATATCTATTATATTGAAATAATAAAGAATATTAATGATATGAATAAGCTGTATGCATTTCTTAAGTAAATACTGTAAAATTACAAAGCTTATAACTACATAAATTTATATATATAACTTCATTCTATAAGTATCTATGTATGGCTATATATGTTGAATATTTTATATTAGAATATTATTGATTCAATTTTAATTTTATTTGTTTCATATTTACATGTGAATGACATCTCACACAAAAAATAAGTCTAAGACTTATCCATCGTTTAAATATGTAAACGTCTTACAAAAATACTATACAAGCAACTCAGGATTTAACTGTTTATAAATAATCATTTAAATTTACCTAACTCTTTTTAAAGGTGTTTTTGGTTATTTCACATAATAATATTGATGAATGAATGAGTTTGTCTGCTGATAAATTATATGTAGATAATAGAATAGATAATGAATAAAAGTGAAAGTCAAAGATGTAGTTCTTATAAATAGACTATTAAAATCATTTAGCAAGAACAATATAATATTCTTAATTGTAATTAAAGATATAAAATATATGTTATGACCCAACTGAAATGCTAAGCAACTATCTATATATATTTATTAAGATTTAAAACAACTTTTAATAATATTATAAAACCATCTTACTAAATATAAACTTGTGACTTTGTAAAAATTTTAAATTATAATCAATAAGTTATAAGTATACCTAATAAAAAGTACATACTTAAAATCTTTAACTAAAAATCAATTCTATGATAAACTAAAATATTATTTGAAGGATGCGTATGACTTATCACCATGAATCATATATTTATTACGTACGATTATGTTTTAGGTATAGTGAATATAATATATTTACTATAAAAAAACTAACACTCAGTTCCAATGTTAACGAATATACTACAGTTTTTATAGTTTTTAGCGAAACGTTTTGGTTTTTTAATAATAGTATTATTATATGCGATTTATATGCAATTCGTGAATAATAAATAAGTATATATTTTTTCATGAAGGAGTTCTTGTTCAGTTGTTCCTAATGCTGTGGCAAAATAGAAGTGAAATTACTATTTACTGTTCATGATCACTTTAACCCGGACGACGTTTAAAAATGTTTCTTTTTTATTTTGACAGTTACTAATGCATTAAGGTACGATAAAAACTCAACTAGAAAATTCGCTGTCCAATCACAATTATTGTAGAAGGTATTATTCATCAGAATTTTAAAAAAAAATAATGTTTTTAACGTAACAGTTAAAGGCATAAGATTTATCCTCGAAAACTTAATTCGTAATACATTATACGCTTTACCACATTATAACCTACATAGGTAAGATAATATTATAATTTATAAGAACTATATAATTTATAGTCAACCATTGCCCAAGTCATCTATTTTTCAACCTAAGACACTTAGATTTCCGCCTATATTGTTTTTCTTAGTAAAATGGACGTCAATCAACAATATTTTTTTTTTTTTTATATTTTATCACAGTTATTTTTAATTGCAAAATACTACTGTACATATTATTATAGTCGACTGTGTAAAAAAAACATAGTTTAACTATAGAACGGATGAGCTGCCACGTAATAAACTGTACACGTATCCTCATCTTAGGCTTTCGATATGTTGCACTGTTGCGTAAAATAATGTGCAAGCGCGTTTTATAATTTATACACGCGCCGAGCTAAAAAAGGAATCCACGTGAAGAATGATATAGAATTATATTATAGATATAAGCGCCGCGGAATATAATATTATGTGCCCATTTCAAAACGATTATTATTTAATAATATATTTTACAATAATATTATGGGCGACGATACGCGTTAAGAAACTTAAGTAAGTATATTTATAAAAAAAATTATTGTGTTTGCAGCCATACGAGGATCCTTACAATTAATGGTGTGCCGTTATTTGTGCGTGTAAGACCGTCATCGTCGCGGAAATCGCCGAAAATCGAAAAAATTACCGGGGGAGACATCGCCGCAGGTCGACGCAACTTTCACCGAAGTGTCGGCGGCGGTCAATTTAATCTATAACGCGCTTTCTACCGAAAGCCTGGGCCACTACGGCTTTTCTTCGCCGTGGAATCGAGCTATCTATACGTATAAGTCCGTAGCAAAAGAATGAATCTGCCTCGTAAAAGGGAAAAACAATTTTAATAAATAAAAAACCGTCCGATTCGGCCGTCGGCATTGGGACCCGCACCCATACACTCCATGTACGCGTTGACGACGATGATAATGGAGTAATTATTGTTGTCGTATGATTGAGTTTTTGACCCACACCACGCGCGACAAACGGAAAACATATTGCTCGCCGTATATAGGCGAGAGACGGAAACAACAAAAGATTTTTAATGTAAACGATTGTATTGTAATATTATATTACAATACTCTGCGGTGTGCGTTGGGCACATTCCATATATTACTATATGTTATTATTATTATTATAGTTATCCCACGGACCTGCAATAATAATAATAATGATACAGGTGCGTATGTACACACGGACAACGACGACGACCGCGGTGGCGGTGGCGGCTGCGGCAATAGAAGATATTTCGTAATGGCGTGATAAATAATAATACCTAACCCGCCGAAGAGAAAGACGCGCGTGTAGCATAACGTTATGTAGTGTTGTTCGCCGGAGAAGACGATCTCGAGCCGGAGTTCGCAGGGGACGGGGCAACGATGTTTGGTCGGCGGCGGAGAGAAAACTTGTCGTGAGTGATTTTACGCGCGTATTCTCTCCGACTCGCTTGCACCGCCGCCGACGACGCCGACGCCGTATAGTGTGTACATACACATATACGCGTGCCGGTCACGAGCTTGTCGTGGGATCTTCTCGCCGGCAGCCGTAAAAGTGAATATTATTATTATTATTATTACTATCGTTAATATTATTATATTTTTTTTACTACTACGCGCACTATTCGAAACCCGTCGAACGCGTCTGTCGTATATATCTTAAACATATATACTTACGACGATGGCAGCCCTTGAAAAACAACAGACCCAGTGGCTAATAATACGTCGTCAAGGACCTTTGGCCCGACGACCCCACTGACACTTGACCACGGTGTATCCGAGCGTCTACGATTGTTCTCTACGAAATTTAAAATGCTGTAATATACGCTCGAAGAAATACGAATTATTACCTGTTGCTTCTGCTGTTGGGATTTATTAATTTAAATATATTTTAATCTAACTACTAATAATACTTTTTCTTTCACCTGGTATTCGCATCAAACGGACGCACGTGAACATATTGCGCATCATAAGTTTGTATTTAGTAATTAATGGTTGATTAATTATAGGTAATACATAATATAATAACCGTTTTCATACTTACTAAGACTTACAATAAAAATATTACATATTATGACCTTAAAGGTTATAACATTTCCAAAATTAAATCAAAGTTTGGTGTTATACTTCTTATTATCACGTATCTAAATGCTTTTATAAAAAATTGTTTAATTGTTGATTTGAAATGTTTACTTTTAGGAATTCAGAATAACTATTAACGTAATAATACACAGATTTTCTCACAGCTACATTGGTAAAAATATGATGTTACATAAATCTAACATTAATAAATATAATGTATAATGTGAAATAGCTATAGAGCAACAAAATAGAACAAACGCATTGTCTGTGTTCCCGTGTGTACAAGATGTTTGAAAAAATCAAAGAATGACAATTTAATTGGTATTTAATTTTTTCCTGGAGTTTGTCAACAGTTTTATTTTATCGTAAATGTTTTTGTCCGGAAAATATAAGTATTCAACATCAAGTATATTATAAACAGTATCGTTATAGTGCAACTGCTGATGATAAAAAAAATATTTCCAATTACAACGGTAGATAATACTTAAGGAAACGTTTTTGAATAGTTACATAATATACTAATACATAATATACATAATTACTTAAAAAGCTTCTCTTAGCTAATAATACCATAAATCAAATTAAATTAAAAAATACTCCTGAATATTTATTCATGAACATATTATAAAGACGAATTTCAACTTCTATATTACATCAATATAAAATCATATGTATAATTAAAATGAATGTTCGATGTGCAACTCTCTCAAATTCATTTTCAGATGAACTTCATTTTTTCAAACATGATATAAACTTCGATGGTATGAATTACAAGACAAAATCTAAAATTGCACTATACATATAAGCACACATATACACACATGCACACACACGCTATCAAACAGAGTATCTTATGAAAATTTCTCCAGTAGTGCGTATATATCGTTTAACCATAACTGGTATTTGGTGACGAGAAAGTATAACTGAAACACGCGGGGATAAGTGAAACAAATTAAATAAATACACTCCTTGCTGAAGCACATACGTACATCGTATATGTATGTTATTAATCTAGAAATTATTGTTAAACAAGATTTCAAATGTTACGCGACAGGTGTTATCATTCTCCGTATATTATAATCATTGCACACACCCAAATTGACAAAATTTTGGTCCTGATTTGTGGACGACTAAAACGAAAGCGTGTATCTACATGCCATACACACGTACCTACCTATATATCCTGAAAAGATGAACGTGCTTATTAACGGATACGTTTACCGAATGAAATTATCATAATTAGCGTTATGCAATGTGGACGTGACTATGAAACGGAAATATAAATTTTGATCCACACCAGTCGATTGAAATTTAAATACATAAAATAGTGTTTGTGCTTTCACGAATATTATATATAGTTATATTATATCGTATGTATCGCGTATGTATAGAGAAGTATGATGGAATTACGATAAATTGGTTACCTACTATAATATTGTGTATAAATTCAATAGCTTCATAAAAGTTATTCTTTCGTATTTAAACTACCTACATGCGGTTTTATAAGTACAAATTATCGAACAAACCAATGAACTCGACTGATAAACTTCATGATTTAAAATACCTTGTATAGTTATACATAATAACATCAAAATATACATAAGCAGCATACATCACGAAAAGAATTCTAAAATCTTTTGTATATGTGGTTGCAATTAAACGGTTTAGTTTAAAACATCAAAACCACATTTCTGTTAAGTTTAAAAGATAATATACTTAAATATATGTATGGCGATTCGGTCTGAAAAATTTAGAACCATAAGACCACTATTGGCCATAAACTTTCATATTTTTAGTTGAAATGTGCAGAATATTAATTAAAATGAAAGAATTATAAGAACGTAAAGAGATTTAAAGTATTTGAACAAATTGACTACAATTAAAACAATTACAAATCAAATTAAAAAGTTAGATTTATTACGAAAATTCTATAAGTAAATAAAGTTTTATTATTTGTATTAATAAGGATAATTGTTTTATTGTGAATTTTGATCCTGGAAAAAAGTCGTACAGATAAATTGATAAGTAAACAATAGATATAATTTAGTAAAATTTATAATAGGTGAAAATGAATAGAAAAGGAAAAAGTTTTTAAATATTTAATTTTGTTTTCTTGAAAAACATTTAACATTCTTGATATGTTTTAATATTTAAAAGAGCAAATATTGTACTTAAAAAATGTTGCTGACTAAATCATTACTGGTTGCCTCTTGAATCTATTCACTGTGCAGACATGATGCTCCTTTCGCTTCTCACGACTAAACACTTATGGGAAAACTTTTCAACCCATGGTTGATTGTGGTTTTTGCATACACGTCTTCAGGTCATGGATAGGTCATAGAAAACGATTTGAATAATAGAACAGTTATTATACTCGAAGAAAAACACTAGATATAGATTACTTCTTCAAAACAGAGTAAAATATATAGTATTTATAACGTACAGCCGTACCGCAGCAGTCCATAATATTATATTCGTATACGCGGTCCAAATAAATTCAGGTGGTAAACAAACGGGCGGGGTCCTCCCGAGATTGTTTTACTTTCAATTTCAATACGTTCTTCGCATTCTTCTGTTCAAGGCTGTTATCGTTTAAAAATAAAATGATTCTTCTGGCATTCGACCAGCCTTCTAATTTGCATCATACATAAATATTGGTCAATTTAATATGCACTTCATATTATTTATGTAGAGTAAAAATGATCGATTAACTATTTTGATCAAAACCGATAGTGACCTAGCCCTCATATTCTTTGTATACCTAGTGAAATAATAATTAATGTGAATAAACTTAAAAACATTAGCTTTGGCTTTATTAAACAATATAGGTGCATAGGTAGTATTAACTAAATATGTTCGATAAAAAAAATTTACACACGGAAATACACTAAATTCTACGTAGGGAAGTATAATGAATAAATGAACATTTATTCGAGGTTAATTGTTAAAATATCCTTGAATATAAAAAATAAATAAACATACAACTTTCTATTGACATAGACAATCATACAGACAAACTTTCGATTTCATCTTGTAATAATTCTAATAAGTTAATAAATCAATAAATCAATAATTTATTATACTTTAATAAATATTTCGTAATAATTAAAATAATTAAATTTCACGAAATAAAATATATCTTGTAAATCTTACATTTTCAAAATAAAATAAAACTATTACGTCCATCCGTGCAAGACCGACTCGGTGTGTTTCGAATACACCAGGTATTCATTCATAGTATTATTAATTTATACAATCATCGAGGGGGAGAAGTGGCTAGACGGGATTCCTACAGTACCACGTTGCTACAGCGGTGAACAACAAGCTACTACGTTTCGGTATGTCTTCTAAACAAATTACGGGTGTATATTATACTGTATAGTACATAGAATACAGCAGCATTTTTATACACCAATAGGTGTTGAATATATTTTTTACCTAGAGGTGGGCTGTATTCGACCAATGACGTACTATTGTGTAACGCCTGTAGTTAAATTACTATTATACCGATGCCTATGTGTTATTTTTTTCCACCTTTTTCTATTGCAACATAATATTTTTTGTGGTATACCAACCGATTGTATAGGAACGAATTACACTTGTTTTTTTTCGTGTACAAAATCATAATAATCATTTTTAGATAAATTTCAAAATATCAAAAATACATGTGTCCGATACTCCGTTCAATAACCCAAGTATTTTACGTCGGTAAATACAAAACATAATAATACAATATACGTCCTAATAATATTAATTCAACCATACATACATAAATCATAATGATATGTACCTACATTAAAAAAGTGTTACGTCTTACGTGAATCAATACATACTGAGAATATTTATGTTGTGAACATTACACAATCGGAATTACTTCGACTATTATAAATAATAATATTATATAGTAACTACATTTCATATCGCATTTTCAGATTAAAAAGCCTTGGCCTATACATTAATTTAGTGTTTTCTTTTCTTAAGTATAACTGAACAAATATACATAATTGTACATACTTTGATAGATATATTTTATAGATTGAAATAAAACTCTTATAATTTTATATTATTATGTACCTATTTATTTATAACTAATTTTTTTTTTTTTGCTTAGTCATGAACTCATGAATAATTTTATGTTTCTGTATAATGTTAATTGCATTCATTTTATAATTAATAATTTTGAATTTTCATTACCACAACGCGATGAAATAATTAAACTTAAATTTTGAATCGAAACTAAAAAAAAAAATGTTTTGATTTTTACGAAAATTGATTAATAGTTAATATAAAGTCAATATAAATAACTAATACTTTCAATGAATTGGAATTAAATAAATATAATATATTAAGCCTTTTATAGACACAACTGCAAGATATCAATTTTAGTAAATGGCATAAAATAAATGCAACATCTTCGCATACCCTGTAGGCTATAGGTATATTCTTAATCCGTGCACTCGTAAAGCTAGCTCACATAATACTTATCTATTATAATTATTTATTAATGCACACACGCGCGTACACTATATATATTATAATATATGTATATTTGAATTGATTAATACAATTGTATTATTATTAATATACTATTATTAAAGCTCACACATATGCGTGTCCTTCGGCAGATCCGTTCGATCGATCGATAGCTGCCTCAGGATATGAAAACCTCATCTGCCTACGTCTATACTCTATAGACCTTTTGTATATACGGTGTTGTTATAAAACAAAATTAGTTATTTTGCATCAGTTGGCCACTTTGTTGTAGTGTTATGATGAATTTTCGAACAATTACTCGTAAAGATATTTCATGAAACACTCAGATGAAAAAAAAATACTTAACGGCACAATGGTCGATGTTGTCTATTGTTTGTAACATACATAACACATAATATATTATAATACAGACAAGTATCGAATAAACTACATAAACGCAAATAGATCAACAGAGAAAACAACAAATGTGAACTAGATGACTAGCTTTGATGACTAATGGTAATTACTACATGTCATTATTATAATTTCTAATAAAGTATATGTAATAATATTAATAAAATGTTTAAAAACGTCATACACTAAACTTCCGAAATCACTAGTTGAATCGCTAAATCAGGGGTCCCGGTTCTATTTCTACCACCATAAAATGTATGTTTGTCTAATTTTCTCAACAAACTTTGATATCTATTAACTATTTATATATTGTGGTATTTGCCAACCGAATATCATCCATTTTTATTTAAACAGCTAAATATAATGTTTAAATTTCTCTCTACTACTGACAAAAAAATATTTAGAATAAAAAAACATCTTACCTTTAGGCATACCACAAGGGCCAGGCGTTCTGCTCGTATCCAGGAAGTCGAGGTCGTAGGTACGGGCTGGAGGAAACGTGAGGGCAACATGGCTCGTGGTACTGTACACCAGACAGGCCACCACGGCCAATATTAATTCCCATGAATTTGAGTTCATGATGAACACAGTGACGTACTTAAGCTATTCTCAAACCCATTTTGTACGACCTATAAAATAAAAAAAAATGATAAATAAACATATTAATATATAATACATATTATATTTACATTTTATAAACTTAAAATAAGTTGAAAATAATTTTAAATTTACAATAGATCATTTTTATTTTACTTAAATTGGGATGACAAATATCTGTTGTATAATTTTTATGGGAAAATTCGTATACCAATACTCCACGGTCAGCCACCTGCATTTTAACACAATATTTTATCGTACCTATAATACCACACATAATGGTTGGCACTCTAAAATTGTAAAACAAAAACTATCTCAATGTTACAAATCAGAAATAGTAACTGACAAAATAATCAATTAGATAAGTGATTTCAAAAATTTTCGTGGGAGGACGTTAAAATAATGAACTTATTCATCAACAATCATAGCTAAGTCGGGAAAATAATTATAAAATCATATATCAACTTGATTATTTTATCAAATAATTGTTTTATTTACCACAGAAATATTTAATAATTGACATAATGTAAACATAAATTTGATTCCAAGACAAACCAATCTTGAAACACTATCGATACAGCTGGACACTAAAGTAAAAATGGTACAGTCTTGCCCAAACTCTAGACTATTATGGCCATCCTAACCTATATAAGCTATTTTTTGATTTAATCTTCCACACAAATGTTATGCTACATATACTGTTTGTTTATAATCCATAGGTTTTTGTTGATATTACAATTATGAACTATGTACGTCATATACTATCGTATCATGGGATAAAATATAACTAAATCAATAAAGAAAATAGTTTTTTCTTTAAGTTCTTTAGAAGTAAAACATATATCCTTAAAAATATTATTACCTATTATTTTAAATCCATGCACATGCACAAATTTAGTTTTTTTGTTAATAGTTGGTCACAATTTTAATTAATATGTATAAAACAAACAACCGACATCCTAGGGCACAAAACCAATCAATCAATACACCTATAGTCATTAGTGCGATTAGCTGTTACTCATTATATAAAAAACTTTACGCGCCAATCATAAGTAATCAACGCCTCTATTATTTATTTATGTTAATGTTTATTCCGAACTATTCTCACAAAAATATATTTCACAAAATGTTCTGAAAAATGATATTATAATAACTTTTAAAACCCTAAATAAACTATCTCTATTTTAAAAATAATTTCAAGTTTTTAATTATGAAGTCCAGTGGACTATTATATGAATACAATTGAATAATAAATGAACAAAAACAAATAATTTAAAAGGATTACTCATATTTGTTTTTATTATTATACTATATAATTTAATTACCTAACGGCTAACTGAAACTAATTTTGTTGTCAACACAAATATTGACAATATGCAATTGACCACAGTTTTTTAATTGTATTATCCAACCAGATTATATGGTTTTATTTTATGTTACCTAATTTAAAAACAGTTGCATGTTAAAAATTATTTACGGCGTATTTTAAATAATTTAAAAATAAAAGATTAAGTTAGCATTGATATATTAAAATTAAATGTTGAATAACTTTAATTTATTTTGTGTTAAAATTAATATTGATCATTTAATTCCAAGTGGTTTAAAAAATGGTAGATTTAAGCTAAGTTTACAATTAGGTGGTGAATATATATATATTCTACAATGTGTTAACGACCATGTGGTAATATTGCTAACAAATATATAGTTTAATTAAGTATTAGATTAAATGTACGTACATGTCAAAATTATGTTTATTTACTTAATATATTTATAATTCGATAAATTTACTAATTTTATTGCAGGTATGGAATATAGATATCATTTTTAAATACATATTTTATAATGTGTTAATTTTTGTTTTGATACAATAATTGAATAAGTCTATTAGAGGCTAATACTTTAATAAACGGTGAAAGTTTAATAAAGTTCTAAATGTTACCATGTGGATTAGGTTGTAATACATTTAACATTTTCGAAAATTACCAAATTAATGTCTTACGAGTATAGCATTAGAAGTAGTATTTAACTTTTATCCTTACTTATTTAACAACGTGAAGAAATAGTTTTCTTAAGATAGGTACATACATTTTCTAATCGTTATTTTCTATCAGCCATCACCCAAGGACATCAACCAAGTTACATTTTACGAACGATTAACTATCGTAATATAATATATTATATATTATATCCCAAAGAACATTTACTATTAACCAGTATTAAGATATAAGAAGTATATATGATCTAAAAAATGCAATGCTCTTAAGAAAATATAATATTAAATATAGGTTATATTTTATGACGTTATAGTCTGTAAATAATTTTTTACATTACCCTTGTCTTTATACTTTGGTTATTGGATTAGAAAAATTTACGAATTCGTACTACGTATATAGTTTACGTTATATCCAAGCGTATATTATTAAAGTTGAAACAATAATTTGCAGTCAAAAACGGTTTTCATTATTTCATTATAAACACGGTTATATGATTAAATAACCGTGATTATAAGTACACGTCTAAAATAAATCATACTGTTGTTAAAACACCCGCATCAGGATATGAATTTAAATGACATTCAACTCTATTTCATATAATAAATTAATGTGTTTATTTAGCATATAATATTGCGTATTGTATAACGAAACCTACAGCAAAAGGGTTGACAACCTTGCAGGTTAAAGTGCACTAACCTAGACATAATATTATAATAATTAAAATGATACGCTATCTGTTTTCTTTTATCCGTCATGGCATCATCTCACAGCAGTGTCGTCTAAATAATTAGTCGATCCGTTTTTTACGACAAAAACGTCAACTTCTTTCAAGGAATATAAGAATTTTAACAATAAAGTACCTACCTATAGGTATATTGTATATATAATACCTATAACATGGAGATAAAAAATACCTTTTTTTACATTACGGAGAAAAAATTATCTTTCGTCGCTGCTGTACATATATAGCTACATAAATCATGCGTATTATATTGCCTAAATTTGCCCAGAAGCATCTTTCTTTTCTTTTTTATTATTTCGTAACATGGTGCAGTGAAGTCGTCAACAGTGGACAAATCGTTTCCTAGTCATTTATATGATTGACCACATGTGTACTATAATCTCACCGCATGGGCGTTCACGTATATTTGCAGTTCATATATGTAAGATGAATATCTTCTTACGCTCAGAAAGCCCAGGAATGTCGATCTATGTCGTCACATCACTGTCGATGATAATATTTTTCTGGGACACCAAACCAGAAAACATTTTCGCAATAACGCACACAACATTGCACTAGACCGTTGAGATGTATTTATATATACTAAAGAGTAGTACCTACAAAAATCCACACGAGTAAACACTTAGTACATGTATAATATAATAATAATATTATGTACCTATGTATCATTAGCCAACAAGAAACCGACCGCGCCTGGAGGCCCTATACATTATATGGTGTTCTTCCATACGCTATATCATTTTCTACATGACTTCCAATATGGTACGAAATCAAAGATTGAAAAAGTGAGTGAAGATATACTACACTTATGAAATAAAGATATAATATAATAAACGTATAATAATAATATGTTCACTCTTCAATTGTATATCGTAGACACAAATGTGTTGTACCTACCCCGCGTTAAAGTCACTAACCGACACTCAACGGTGGGCCAAACGCAATTCATAAAAAGTATCTCTCATAGTTTCATTTTTTTTTTTTATTATTATATTATTATTAATATTATCATAGTTCCAATTGTACTCGATTTACTACTGAAAATTTAATTACAATACTATATGAAATAATGTAATACTAAAATATATCATTAAGACAATAGAAATAAAATAACTGAGGAGAAATTTAAAACAATAATAAAATGAATATGATTTAAATTTACGTTTTTGTTTAATACATAGAAAAAGTATTGATCTCATAAGCATAAATTAAAAAACTAGTTACTTAATACCTATTTATACAACTAATTCATACTTGAAATATTATAGAATATTTTTAATTTTTAAATTAGATAAATCTGAATATCATAGTTAAATGCATATATTGCAAAAAATAATATGATAAATCTTTTTTACATATCTGGTCTTTTACAACAAAACGATTATACATTTCATATATTATACTCGTACATCTATTCTAATATCAAGATTCTTCGAAATTATTGTGCTCAACGAGTTGTCACCGACATCCAATTACGTTCAATTTGCAAACTCACGACAACCGGTTTTGACTTCGTCGTTGAGATGAATCCGTAACGTGAACCGGATAATATACAATATCGCACGGTCAACGGTTAGCTATTATTGCATCAGGCGTCTACATGTTAGTTTATCATATGTCATTTCGTACCGTTATTCTTAACATTACTGTATAAAGTAAAATTTAAAAAGTAAAAAAAATGTATGAATACTATTTCAAGAATATTTATATTATCTATGTGAATATCGAATTTATAAATTATAATTTCTAATATACCTAACCTATGTATTTAATCTGTATTTTTTTTCATTTATTTTATATCAAATAGCTAATATCAAAAATTATTTGCTATTGACGATTAAATTTTGTTTGTGTTAATAGTATATTATTCTAATTAAATAAAATATTTATAATATAAACATCTTTATTATAGATATTATTCTATACATCTATAGATACAAGTCTGCAGTAGCCATTATATAATATTTAAATCTTTAGTACTTATTATTTATATTTTAAACTGATTTTTAACTAAAAATATATATTTTTATTATTTGAAGAAATAATATGATATAGGTAAGTATATTATTATTATTAAATTTAATAGTTTAACATCGGACTTATTTCATGTTACGCATATGAGTAATAGATATAGTCAAAATTAAATGTATTAGATATTTACTTATTAAATATTTTAAAATATCGTATCTATTGTGTACATTTATATTTAATCGGTAAACGATTACTGTACTATCTCGACATATCTATTTTTAGCTACATATTTTATTATAATTTCATGAATACTTGCATAATACGAAAATTTATTAAGTCAACAAAAAAAAACTTTATTACCCGTCGTCTCAATTAAAAAAATATATTATATTTCCTATAGGTTTTTATTGAAAATCATTTTTGTGCAATTAACCTATACCTGTATATCTACTATTAAAGATCAAGATGCACATGATAAATTCATTAGAAAAATTTAATAAAAATAATGTAAATCAATGCTGACGTGATTGTATAAAACAAAATAGTTTTGTTTCTTAAAATAAAAATGTACTATGCTGTGATTGTTTTTTTTTTATAGAAAAAAAAATAAGAAGCATGTATTGCTCATAAAAACAAAATAGTAAAATTGTTGAGATACGGTCATGACATAATTTTTTTTTCAATCTAAAATAAAATCGTAAACTTAAGGTTATTTGCGCATTACGATTTTTAAATATATATAAATAAACAATTGCTATTGAATTATATTGTGTATGACTGAAGACTGTTAAATATTATACTGATAATATATTTTTTATAATACATTTTTTTATACTTCATTTTATTAAATTATAGAATAACTGTATTATATATTTATATATAATATATAAAATAATTATTGTACATAGTTTTAATACAACAAACTACTACATATTCTTTTTATTTAATCACCAAAATATTTTACCTATAATATTATGTTTTATTAATTTACCTTATAATTTTATGTCTATGTGCCTTTTAATATATAATGTATGTTTTTTGATATTTTAAATCTTTCATTCTATAATAGAGAATACAAAATATAGGTAAGTAATAGGTAACAAAAACGTAAAGGAAAAATTGAAAATCATCCTTGTCCGTTTGATTATAATAAGTTATGCTAGATAATAGTTCATGTATAGGTAGGTACATGTCGTCGGTGCCGCATCACGGGCCATTGCCGGTTTGCATCACAACGGTATGATAATAAAATATAATAATAACCATTTCGCAGCTTGATTTTAGTGGTTGGCCAATATACACAATATTTATCGCTGTTAAATAATGTCTCTGAAATATTGTTCGTTCGATGGAAACGTGCGTGTGTCGAACACGTCCGAGCTGTCCTATACGACATACGTGACTTAACCCGAACAAAAAAATGTGCTCAGTACGAAGAAACAAAAACAGTTATGTTTAAGCAAAAAATACCTGTCAATAGAGTATTGGATACGGATATATTAAAAATAAAAAATTAAATAAAAGGCATTAAAAGTGGTTGGAAACAATTCAGTAGCGGAGCTATATATATATATAATACATTACTACAGTGTATTGCAATTATTCACATATTACCGTTGTCCATTGCGTTTTAAATTTCGGTTTAAAAGTTTAAAGAACGATTTTATGTGGTTGAATATAATAATTACTTCACTTTATTTTGACCGATTACATGCGCAATATATTATAGCGGTTATGTATAATGTAGATCGATAGAGAAACGTTTTTTCACTAACTGCATGGGATCAAATAAGATCAATAGCTGTTTAAAAATATCCAAAACAACATTTCAAATTTACAAATAGTACTAAAACGTTATACTATATTATATATCCAATTGGTTATATTATACAAATAATAGAGAGTATGGAAATATCTTTCATATAGGAACCTGATTTTCTTCTTTGGGAGATTCCCGCATTCTTCTGACTTGTGTGTAATACTTAATTCTATTAGTTGACTCATTTGAGCTTGGGAGGTGTTTATGATATATTTTGACAGATATTTTCAATGCGTTATACCTGCATAATTAAATATTATTTTTCCTTCGTGACGTATCGATTGTTTACGGTTTTGAAATAATTGTATAATATGATTCTATTCAGTTTAACCTTGTTATAAACACAACTATTATAAATTTATAAGATTCAACGAAACGTGGTTTCGACATAAGAACACGTAATATTATTGTAATTAAAATTAACGACGACTGTTAAATACACTCACACACATATAAAATGTATACATTTATATTTTATACACATTATAGGTGCATATTATAGTAAATAGTTGTATACATACAAATTACTTTTAAGCACAAAATATACATTTTTTTAACCTTATAATACATTAATAACAACAATAGTTGAATGTAAATATAATTTAGATAATTATTACAATTAATTCAGAGATTGGACGGCGATTTTTATTTTATAACATTAGGTACCTATCAGAAACATCACAATTCACATGCGATGAATATATTGATAAGAGGTGTGATTAAGTCAGTAAAGACATGTCTATATGTCTACATAATATTAAACTACAGGCTCAGCCATCAGAGGGTCATTACATTAATGTTTTAAAACCAATACACCATTAGCTGTAGACGGTGTAGTCGTAAACTTCAATGTCTATTGCCTTGTTATAACGAATCATGAGTACCCATAATGGGGACTTTTCACTAAAATAATTTATAAATATTTTAATAACTTATATAATATATATATACAATACATTTATTGAGCAACCTAACCTAACCAAGAGATACAAAATCTCTGATGGTAAGAGGGACGTTGGCGCCGCGGGTGTAAAAAAATACCTATCAACAAGACCGCCGACGGTCGGAAGAGGGTTGAATAATTCTTTGTGTTACGTTCACTCACCTGTTCGTGTAAGACAACGTAAATATTGTTGGCGCGTCTGGAAATCTGTGTATTTCGTTAGTTTTATTCTGTTCGAACACCGCGGTACAGTACAATATTGTCGTAACAAAAGCGATTCGCAAAATAATATATGAGAAAATGTTTCGTCACTCGGGTTTTTACGTAAACGGGCGCGCGTGATCGTAAGACTTCGCATACAACAAGAAAGAGAAAACAACCGACCGGTACGGAACGCGCGAACGATCTGACGACACCTGACGGACTGCGATAGTTCGGTGTAACAGCGACGGCGCGACCGACAATTTCCCGGTATCTCGGCGGCGCTCACAATTCTTCGTCGCGTTACCAAAGACGCGCGCGGGCACAACACTACCAGACGCACCGACCACCGCGCATGCGTCACCGCGATACGACGTTCACGCCGAACCAGTCGTCGTCGTGGTTACTGAACGGATACGGTGCGTCAGCGAAACGCGCCCTAAACCGCCGATGTTTTTTATTTCAATTTCTACTATTATTAGTCCACTGGACACTTATTGGGACCGCGTTAAGAAGTAATACGTTTAAACAATTGAACCATTAAACGTTTGCATTATTAGCGGGTTCAATTAGTCCGACGTCGTCGCGTAGAGCATATAGGTACACTACGAAGAGTACGATTTAATAATATCCATCCAGCGTTATAGATACGACCGTAGTTATTGTATAATAATATTATGATCTGTCACAGGGGTAACCAAACGGTGGTCCGCGGCTCGCGGACGAATTATGTACGTCTCGCAGACAAGTGGGGTAAAACAAATCGTTAATATAATACGCAGTATCGATGTTGGAATTTCTTGATTTTGTATATTTTTAGTTTTTACCGATGGAAACAAAATCGTTTTGGTACTCTGGTATAGTAGAGCGTTTCTTGTATAATTTTAGATTTTATGTGCGGTGATTGTCCGCCAATACTACACGTCATCATCAATTGGGATTTTGACGGTTTGCGAAAATTTTCCAAAATCCCAATGTAATAATCCAAAAATATGAATTGGTGACCCCTGGTCTATCATATAGGTACGCGTCGTGCAGCATGCGGTCGACGTGAGCATACCAAAGACAGCACACCAGATCCGCCGCCGAAGGACGTTGCTCTTGCGATGGTCATCGAGCGCGTACCACCCGGGATGTCAAGTCTGCTGTGCTGCAGCGCCCGAGTCGGACTCCCCCGACCGGCCCCGACCGACTCCGACCGACCGCCCATAGGGTACCACGCACTAGTCTGCCGCTAGTGTCTAGCACAGCCAAGTATTATAATTACAATATTATTATCATCATCAATATTCATCATCATTGTAATAACACAGGTATATTATATTCGTGTGTAGTATGGATAGTGTGCAGTGTGTAATTGTTGCCGTCATTCTTCTCCCGTATCCACGTGACCTATACGACGAAAACATTGTTATAATAAATAACAATAATAATGCCCATAAAACTGTAGTTATTATAATATAAGCTATACGTGTACTCATGTGCCAGCGCACAATACAAACAAAGCTGTTTTATCACGAGTCTTTGAATTTTTTCATCTCGTTTTTATAATATATATTACACCAAATGCGAGACTCGGGTGTATAATATTATAATAATAATGAAGTGTATTATTTTGTATAGTGTGTATACATATATATATACATGAAATATCTATTATTTAGGTGTAACCGTGTCCGCGGACGTACCGCATCTCGTAATAATAACAACAATAATACTAATAAAAGAAGAGCAGACTTGTGTTGTGTGTATGTGTGTGTGTGTGTGTGTGTGTGTCGTGGTCAACGGTCTTCGCGCCTGAGTGCTATCGAACCGATATATAGACGACAACGTGCTACGGTTTAAAGTTGTAGGTACGTAACTCGTAAGCCCGGTGCCCCCTACCCCCCTTCACAAACATAACCCCTCCCTTTATAAATCCCACATCCCGCCATCCGATGACACGTATCGAATCGGTCGGCAGCCGGTCGGGCATTTGAGTAGATTTTTTCCGCCTGCAGAGAGTTCAGACTCGTTTTATTTCATCGTCGTCGTCGACGTCTTCGTTTATCATCGCATCCGGCCAATAACTATATACCTACAACGTAATAATATTATGATACTGTATGCGCACGCACATGAAACAACATGTAAACAGAGCAGATGTAACTTCCTGCAAAAGTTTATTCTTTTTATAATCGACGTAACAATATTTTTACCCAATTCGCCATTGACACGATTTAATTTTTATTGCCATTTATTTCACAACTATTAAATAAATTAAGTATTTCACATCCTGAAATATTGTATTTTGTGATAATATTTTGTATGGTGAATAATAACAATATTTTCAAACAGTCCCTAAATGCCATAGCTATTATATAAATGTATTAGTATATATCTAAAATACCCAAACCCAAACGAAGTAAGGTTACAGAAATTAATCATGTACAGAATATTGTAGATAGACAATAAATAGTTATTAAACGTTTTAAATTTGTATTGAATTCTTCTTAGTCAAATGTTTAATTACAATATATTAGTGTTATGAATGTTATGATCATTTGTGAGCTCCAAGTATTATAATAAAAATTCTATAATCATTTTTATCCACATAAGACGTATTTTAACTAACTGATTGGTGAAGATGGTTTGATAAAAACAATAAAATGCCGATTGACTAAGACACATAAAATGCACCAATACAAGGGATAATAATATTATATCAATAATATTTTAGTATTTACAAATCGTAACATCATGGCCGCTTTATTGCTACGTCGATAACTATAATAACAGAAGTAACTGTGTAATTGCCTATCCTTTTTCCTTATTCCTAACCAGATCATACGATAAATAAAGATTAAAATATTTAAAAATTAATAAAATTAAAAACCAGGGAAATTGATAAATTATTGCACACAAAAATTTAAATTATTATAAATAGATAATTTATATATATATATATTTGTATGTTTTTATTAATAATTTGTATCAATACAGTGACCAACCGATACACTCTATTTCTATACACTAAACATACATTCATACAGACACGAAATAATTATTAAATAACTAGAATTTTGAACGCTAACTTTATTTCTGAGTAGGTACCCGATTTATCGATTTTATCATTTATTTATATAATTTCCATATTATTATTGTTGTTGTTGAGCCGCAATCACTGTATTAGGGTATATTTATAAACAGTAATATAAACAAGGAGCGCATAAAAATTTGGAAAATTATTCGTTTGAAACCGTAATTTTGTTGAAAAATATCCCGTTATAGAATCACGACACGTATTGTGGAATTTAAGCAATCGAATCAACTCAAAGTTTAGTACAAGTATACTCTCGATGCCCCGCAACCGTCCGATCGTGTTAAAATATGCATACGATAAAATCAATAATGATTATTTGGTTATAGGCTATAATATCTTAATTCGTGGTTTTTATATTTTATTAATAATTATTGAATATTTATGTCTATTAATATGTTATGTAAAGAATATTCTCTGCAATGTTTCAACTCTCAGTGTATGACGAGTATTTGCAGTATCTGTTTCCATATTGTCTAAATTAATAAAAAATAATTTGTCTATTCCGTTAATTTTAGATGGAAAATATTATAAAATTTGAAAAATCACTATTATTATATAATGACATATTTTGTTAGTATACATTAGTATTAGGACCAGACCATTTTGTCCGTATTAAGCGGAATCTACTGTATTAATAAAGACATAATATAATATTATTATTAAATTATATTTTTTTTAAATAATAAAATGAAATATTATTTATAATATTATTACCATACTTAATATTTACTATGTGATTTTTAGGTTTCAGTATTAGGTTCACTGTTTGGCTACTTAAATTACTAAATCAGCTTTTCTAATTATTTTAATATTACAGACTATAATATACTGAATATGTATTATTATAGAGTATACATATCATATATTATGTATATTTTACAGTGAAATTTTATTTTAAAATATTGAAAACTGAGTATCTGGTATCTAAACACTTAAATATAAGAATTGATTATCTAAAGTTTCACGATACTCCAATAACAATTGTATCTAATATCGTGAAACTCATATGTACCTAAGTATGTTGCTTATAAATCTAGGTCAAAAAAGCGAAATCATTATAGCTACAGTAAAACCATGATAATAATTTTTTTAATTTTACTCAGTGTTTATGGATAAAATTTCAAAAAATATATATATTTTTTTTTTCTTTAAGTGCTATACAATTCTAATCAAAAACTAAATTTGTTTCGTGATATAACAATTTAGAATATGTAATTTTTATTTTGCACTTTTTGGCATTTTTTGTATTTTTTGTGTTAAATGTATTTTATTGCATTTTTAAGGTCATTTTTACGAAATATTAAAAATATTACGTTCATATTTTAAGCATAAATCATAATAATTAACACGTTGACCGCCATGAGATCTAAAATAAGATCTCTCCAACTTTGTCCTCACCGCCACGACGTTTTTGGTAGATTTACTTAGATACAGTTTTGACGATTTAAACAAAAATTGATAAAAAAAAACTAATAATGATATTTACAAACTTGTTATATATTTTGAAAGTGGCTACACTGTACTTTTCAAATCTGATGAAAAAATACCGATTATTGATACCCTAATCGAGATCTCACTAATTATCAATTTTACTGAGATCTCATATGGAATCTCAGTAATCAATAAATAATAATAGTATTCTTTGTGAGATCTCGAATAGAATCTCATGGCGGTTATGAGTAACATGACAAAAAACCCATGGCGGTCAACGTGATTAATATTTTAAAAATAAATTTTTTTCACTCATCTAAGTACATTTTTTGGTCATTTTTTTAGTGCATTTTTGTGTATTTTTTAGGTCATTAAAATCCTAGCTCTAATCATTACCATATAGGACATCAGAATTTCTATTAAAATTTTTAAATTGTCATGGTTTGGCCAAAAATGGATTTCCGAGTACGTACAAAATAACATTATAAAATATTATTTCTACAGAGGATTCTGTAAATCATATTTATTACTTATATATTATTAAGTACGATAAATACATTATTAATTTTTTTTATGCATTGTAAGTTTACACCATCCAAAGTTTTGGATATTTATTGATAGCTAAAATATGAGCAATTATTTACAAGTTACAGGACATATCATATATGTCGTGTGTCTACGACGTTCGACATAGGATAATATAATATTAATAATTAACAGTAAAAATTAAAATATAATATAAAAAAAGTACCTATTGCATGGGTATAATTTTAATTTGCAAGTGTTATTATTATACTTTTATATTTAATTTATACACCAAATATTTTTATTAAAAACAGGTCTTAACATATTAAATATTAATTTTTTTAAATGTTATAAGTTAAAATAAATAAACATTACTTTTAATGTTCAACATTTTTATAATCGGTAGGTACATTTGATACTTTTATTATTTGCTCATTTTGTGTTTACTACTTTGGTTTTGCTATCATAACCCTCGTGATTATTTAGTTTCACGATTTTGACCGGATCCCTTTGCCTATTCTAGCACAGCGGTAATATACAGTTGTATCGTGCCATAGGAAGGTACCTACCAAAAATAAGCATGACTTAGCCCAGTAAGGTGTCCTCAAAAATATATTTTTTTTATATAAATCCCCCTCCCCAAAACTACAACCAGAAAAATGCACCAATTTCCCACAAAAAAATGTATCTATTGCCTTTCGTTACTTATTATATTATATACTATTACAAATTATAATATCAATTCGTAAATTAGGGGACATGAATATGTGGAAATAAATAAAATATACATACAATAAAACAATAAATATAATATTTATAATAATAAATGGTAAGATGCATTTTTTTATTTTCACTTATTTATAAATTTTCCTCCCCTATTTTATGAATTGGTATTGTAGTCATGTATATAATAATATGTAAGTATAATTATTGGTACATTTGGTTAAAGGCAACTGGTATTACATTAAAAATATGCTGAAAACAGCCACAGAGGCAATTGTATATATCAATACGATAAATGATTCAGATACAGGCTACCGTGTGTCTATATACAACATTGGATAATATAACATTACTAATTAATAGTGAAATTGAAATATAATATTTAGTTTTTTTCAAAGTTTCACATATTGTCTTATTTGTAGTCTGGGCGTGATCTATGCAAGTATAAAGTTCTATACTATACCTATATTTTAAAATATGCAAATGTATACCTTGTGCAATAGTACGGTCTAAATGACGCCACTATATACTTGTCTTATACCTTATTTCAAATAATAATAAATCGGGTGGTGAACAAAAACTGATATTCCCTTATGACGACCAATAGTAAAGTTGCCTAAAAGCGCCGAGAGCTCATACTTGATCGTGGGCCATTTTTCATGCACGAGGTCGTTTTTTTTTTTATTTGAAATAAACTGGTAGGTCAATAGGTCAGGTATTAATAATCTACCCTCTAATTGATAGTGGTTTTGGATATAAAGTTGGATCTGGTTTATACTCTTAAGGTCAAACTTAAAAATTACCAATACTTATTTTTATAATTGTACATTTTAAAAAGGAGCTTATACAAGGACTTTTTGGCTCACAAAAAGCGAATTGTATTTGTTTAAAGAGAGTTGAAATTGGTTACATACTATAAAATAGTTATTATAGTTGGATACAGATTCATTACATTTCAATATTAAACCTGTATTTTATATTTAGTCAAAATGAAATTTATTAATGTGTTGAAAATATGTGTATATTTAACAGTTCTAGAAGGTTAAATTCACTGATGCTTAATTTGTTACGTGTAACGCCGTGCAGGAACAGCTATAATATAGTATAAAATAAACATAAAATCGGTAACTTGAGTTACCTACTCACAAATAAAGTAGGGGCACAGTTTTCTGGCCACAAGTAACTGAACATAAATTCTAAATAAATTCATTGCAAAACATAGGTCAGGAATACAGAATAATACAGTACATAATATTATGTGGTACATTTTTGTATTTGTATAGAAACTATAAAAATGACGTATACTACAAATTTACTCACTTGTGGAAACAAAATATGTAATGACAAACTGTTTGACTGTTCAAACCAAATTTTAATGGTACTACACTTTGACTGTTTGTATAATATAAGTAGATGAGATATAACGATCAACTATGAAATATAAATACAAAAACATAATGACATGTTGACCATTAAAGTGACTATGCTGTGCATAAGTATTTATCGTATTTATTTATCGCATAAATTATAAAGGACTATATGTGTATTCTATGTATATAATGCATCGGTTAGCCTCTGTATTAGCCACTTTCCCTTCATCTGTTAAATTGAGTGACAGAATATAATATTATAATTTATGCTACAAATCGGTAATTATGATAATAATAATAAATAGTTATACTATAAAAAGTTTATACTGTTAAAATTGGCAAATTTCTTATTTTCATATTTGTGATTAATACTGAAATAATTATTTATTTGCAAAAATTGATATTAGGTACCTAATTTTATTTTATTTATCAAATTGAATTTATATATTATTTTATTATTATCAATTAGGTACCTTACATCCATTCTCTTTTATTTAACGCTGCATACTTACTGTTAAGTGTAAACACTGTAAACTCCATAGTTATTTTTTTCATTCGATAAGTATGTATAACATTATTATTTATCATTAATGATTATACTTTAAAATCAATGAGAATATTATTTTATTTAATATTTTGGATTGAAATGTTTGAATAAATATAATATTCATTTTTAATTGTAAGATTTTGAATCGACCTCTAACCATAAATAATGTTATATTTGACATTGGTGATGACCGATCATTAGAAAAATAAATTATCGTTTATCACAAACTCACAAAATCTCAGATCTGAAAATGAAATATGAAAAAAAAATACAATACGGCAGCGCTAGCTAGCAACGACATTCAGTTTGGATTCATAGTCGGTTGTTCTTACATTCGTGAGAAAAAGTTAAAAACAACACCGATAGATGACGCCGCCAACCATGTCGGCAACGTTGTCCATGTAAATGGACCTGAATGGTATGATACAAAAAATTATTGAATGAAATATTGTTATATTTTTGTAAAAAAACTTTTGATGTCAAATACCTTTAAATACTTTTTATTTAAAATTTAAAGCAATCAACGATAGCTTATAATTTTTGTTTTTATTTATTATCTTCAAAACTAATAGGCAATTACCACTTTCTATAAATTCAATATGGATGAAAAACCTCGTTGTCATAATATGACAATAATGTTAAATACTTAGATTGTCCTACAGAAACTGTAGGCAACACCTTATAATCTACTAGCCTAAAGACAAACACAAAATGCTTACGATTCGGTACGATGCATCGATACGAGTACGGTAATATTAATTTGTAAAATATTTATTCCATAATAACGTTTTTGGGGTTTTTTTTATTCAAATTTCAAAGTACTTTCTAGTTTCACTACTTTTATATTTTTGTAAAGAATTTGCCATTTGGAAATGGTTATTTAAAAGGATCTTTTACAAGTCATAACAACGGGTATTGTAAGGTCCACTGTTCACCACTTAACCAACCAGTGCGGTCACTGTCATCTCAACATGTATTCCATAATAAAGTATATGGTAAAGGTTATTGTTTATGTTAACGAGGTCTTGGGAACTTGACCTCGGTGTGTAATATTAAACTAGAAATCAGGTTTATCTTATGTAAGTAAATAACTTAATTCTTAATATATATAATAGATATATATTATATATTTATATAATGTAAATATAATATAATTATAAAGACAGATAATAAATATGAAGGTTTAACCGATCAGGGTATGGTGTGCTGAAGTGCCGTGAGTGTATGAGTGTTCGTTGTTAGAGGCGTGCTCGTCGTTGTATTCCTTCTGCGTTTTTTGGTTCATATCACACACATACACTAACCAACCCTCAATCACGCATCGGTCATTATATGCACCACGACGTATACGGGAAAATCATAGTCAACAATTAGCTTCGCTCACCATTCCTCACACTCATCATATTAACCGTGTCCTATATAAGAAACTATGTACAATATTGACAGACGACAATCGTTAATCACTACATGTAACCCTTGTTTATTTAAATCTATACCATGAACAGTCAAAACAATGGTAACTGAGTTGATGGTGGTGTATAGATATCGCGATAATGTTATATTGCTCCCATTGCAAAAAATAATAGTACTCCAACTACCTCCGACTTTACTTTCTTGTTGAACTATCCATATCACCAATTGGATATACACCACACAAGGCAAGGGGAATAATTTTTTAAAACTTCCTTCCGGTTAATTTTTCAGGTTATTTATAGATGGAAAAATCTTGTGATTAGCTCATTTTCTAAGTTCCAAAAAAGTAAAAATTTTATTTAATCCTTTTTGAAAATTATTTGTATAATATTCTCATTTTGATGTATTGGGTAAAATAATTATGTAACGATGTGTTATTGCTGTGCAGTATATAGTATGCTATTAATAAACAACATTTAAACAATAATTTTTATTTTTTATTGTACTATTATATATTTATATAGTTTCATATTCTATTTGTAGATAAGTGAAAAATAAAATTATCGTTTATTGGCATTGTAGAGTGGTCAATAAGTTTATGAATAAATAATATAGCCATGTAGAATTCGTGGATATTCGCAGAGATATTCGAGTAGTAATACAGTTTTAGTGAAATTATTTTTTATATATTATAGCTGATTGTATGTTGTATTTTAGCATTTATTTTCATTATTACTTTAAAAAAATATTTGACGTTGAAACATTATTTAAAAAATATAAGCACAACGCACAAGTCATTTGAATGCGTTATAATTAATATATAATATTATAAAACTATATCAATAAAAAGTGTTCAAAATAAACCACAGTCTTAGTTATGTATAATGTATATATATTATATTATATATGTATTTAAGGTTAAACCCTTAGTTACTTATATATTACTATTTTTTTTATAAGCACCCCGCTAATTAACACTAGAACCCGTGTCTGAATTTAACTTTTTAACAAGTATTATTTATGTAGATGTGTTAAAATAACCGCAATAAGTGACAATGGGCCAATTACTATAAGTCAATATGTTAATAAAATGGTGTTATTAAAATTAATATCTGAATATGATCCACTTTTGACACAACATATTGATAAATACGCTACTGCCCTTTTGGAGTAAAATATCAATTATGTAGAATTAGGTAAAATGTTTTATAGCCTATGGGCGACACAACCCTTAATTCGGCCCTGATTGCGATAATGCGATATATATGTAAATATTGACACAAAAATGAATCAAATTACACTATTATTATTAATTTTTATATAATATTATTTTATCGTATGTTGCAAGTTTTAAATAATTATGATATACAACTATTCCGCTCAAGACGGGTTCTTCTAATGGTTGCATTATACATAAAAACAACGCAGTTATTACTTTAGACCATAATTTTTTTTTTTTCTAATTTTTAAAACGCCTCAAAACTGGATAGTTGCAATACTAGTGATGCTACAAATTACAATTATTATATTGTAACGTATTTTAAGTCTATCGAAATGGATTATGTAATTATGGGTTAACTAGTATAAAATGTATTAATTCATACGCCTACTCTTCCACATAGAATTTACATTAAAATAAATTGTAAGTTTACCATACACGACGGCTCGATCGTACCTATAAATAAAAATCTCATGCTCGATCGTATATCATGGTTTTCAGTGCATCGGTAGCCGGTTCTTTGATGACGTGCGCTCACCGTGCTCAAATCGAGTCAAATATAGTATATTATACACAGTCTACACACTGCACATAATAATAATAATAATAATATTAAAAAAAGCTGGTACGACTACAGAGTACGTGCTCGACCGTACGATATAATAATAATATCTAGCCCATTGAGCAGCCGCAGCCGAGAGAATCGAGATGAAAACAAAATAAAAATGTAACATAATAATAATATGGTAAAGGTCCCGTTTTTGAGTGGGGCGTCGTTAATGGGGAACGGTGCGCGGGGTGGGTTTGCTAAGTTGAGGGGAGCGAGGGGAAGCGAAGTCGGAGCGCGCGGCCCATCGGCGTCGGCAGTGGCGGCGAACCGGCCAAACCGGTTATCGGTATAACCCATTATGTGACGCCGCACGTCCGGATTCGTGTTGATGTCTTTATTTTCTTCGGCAATGTCCCGGGGCGAAGTTAATAATAGAGAAGTAATCCGTTTACCACGTGTAGCGAACGGCGCGGCGGTGGAGCGGTGTAACGGGCGGCGGCGGCGGCGGCACGACGACTACGGCCGGAGCGGAAAGGGATTGGTCGGCGGCGGTGTAGAAGGGTTCTAGTCGTGGCGGCAAGTGGCGACTGGTACAGCGAACGCTGTACGGCCGTACGGGACAACTGGTTCGCCTTCGACCTATCACGCTTGCCAGCTCGCACGCGCGCTCGCTCGACGACTCTCTCCGCGTCCAGTGCCCCGTCGTCATCGTCTTCTTTATTATTATTATTATTTCATTTCCCCATCTCTCGAACCAGTTCACGCCACTGCCGCTCGACGACGAATCTTCGTGTTGTTTTATTTCAACACACACACACACACACATACACACACACACATCCGTCGTATAATATAAGTAATTAGTCGAACGCACGGCGTGACGAGGAGAAAAAATTTTGAGCACACCTATACGGTCATAATCCATGGTAATAATATGTAATGGTCAATAAACCAATATTATGTATTATACACTTATACACGCACCTTAGTATATATCTCATTTACACCTGTATAATATACCTTACTCGAGACCCACGAGATTTTACCGATTACGTCGTATTGTACTAATATATTATATACCTGTATGCATTACAAGTGAGATATTGTACGCAGAAGATTGATGTTGGAAATGCATCATCTCACCCAGTCCCCGATACCTATCAATTAAAATTTACCCATTATCATCGACGTGTGGTCATTTTTTTGAAACGTTTCACGTTTTCCTCTCGTAATGAGGATGTTTGTTTCTTCGGCTGCATTATCGTCTATAAAACAACTTTGCATTACATAACTGATTGGAGTATGAGTATGCGCAATTAGTATCTGAACAATTTTTTTTTTCTATACTTTTCTAAATCTACGTGAAAAATTATAGAGAATGGTATTTTTTTTTTTTTTTTATTTTGGATTTTTATGGATATACTGGCTTTCGAAATGTCGCGGGCGGCTGTAGTATGGAATAAGTAGGCGTGTCTATTCCGTGACGTCACTCCGCATGACGACTGCCGCGGCACCGCGGCGAGGCGTTGTTTACTCGACAATCCGGCAAAGCAATTTGCTTGTTTAAGCAACCTAAGCCCAGTTAGGTGCTAGGATGTCACTTTTATACGATTATTATATTATTCTACTGCATATAAATTCAGTGGCGAATCCAGGAATATTTTTTGATGGGGCTGATTAGTTACATAATATAACATAACAAAAAAAACCCTTAATAATAACAAAATTAGTGTTTATGGACTGCATTATTATATAAGATGTAGATGTGTTTAACTATTTATTCATAACTTAAAGTAGGTATTTTAAATATACACCTATATATTATAATAATATAATATTAGGTATAAAACAAATAATATTAAATTTATTAGGAGTAGTGTCGCAATGACCATGGCGAATAGAAATACAAATAGTAATAGTAATAATAATACAATAGACGAGTAAGTATTCAGGGCCGGTGCTAGCTTTTGCGAGTCCTTGAGCAAAATATACTACGAGGCCCTTTTATATTAAAAAAAGTACATGGTTTGAGCTGCGAGGCCACGGGCAAAGGCCCTGCTAGCCTCACCACTCACCACCACGTCAACACTATTAGTATTACAATGATTTTAAAAATAGATTCCTACTTGAAATTCCGTATGATGATTAAACGTTTAAAATAATTATTGATGTTTTGTTTTAATGTGTGGCAGTGATAAAATATTGTTTTTCTATATAACATTAAATCTTTATTTTTTTTTGAACAATTCATTATGGTATAAAAGAGTTATTTTCTATCTTAAAAATTATAATGTCAACTAAACTGTTTGATAAAGCTTGTGCTAGTAATATACCCAAAATAAATATATACATGGTTAATGATTATATAAAAAACAGTGATTGTTGTAATGATCCTGAGCTTAGAGGATCAAAAGCCCAAAGGTAAGTTTGCTATACACTTATAACATTTTCAATAGGTAATACCTTCCTTACTACTTGTGGCTATATTTCAATATTGTACAAAACTCAAATTAAGTACCTACTTAATTGTATATAGATCAACACGAGAAAGCTATGGTGATTCAGCTATTGGATATGTCAAACTATTGCGCCAAGGAAATATTTGTTTAGTTAAAGGACAAATATGTCCAGAACATAGAGTAAGATAGAAAAACTATAAAGTAGCTTTAACTGAGGATGAAGAGGAAGAGAAAATTGTGGATGTTAATTGTGATGACTGTGCAGCTTCATTAGGTAAAAAACATATTTTATATTAATAAATACTAATTATACCTAATTATTTAAAAGTATACATTTTAAGTATTATGGTTAAAGTACATATTTATGTAAAATTATACCTAGTTTTTAAAATTATTCTTTCTTATTAAACTTTTAGGTGGATGTAAACATAGCTTAGCATTTCTTATGTATTTACATAGAAAAAGTGAAGAGTCATCAGTAACGTCAGTTGATTGTTATTGGAAAAAACCAAAGCTATCTGGTATAGTACTTACACTTGTGTTTTTACAAAGTGGAACAAAGCAGTATTTATAAACGCTATTTTTAAGTTTGTTTGTTTCCATTGTGTAGAATTATTAAAATAAATATCAAATGACAAAAATTAAATTGTTAAAAAATAAAGTGTTTAAATTAAAGCACATTCAAAGTCGGAGATGTTGATGAATCATGAAAACAACAGTCTACAAATAACAATATTGAGCGCGAATGCATGACCGCACGGCGCACGGGTGATATAGAACATGCGGAGTGACGTCACAATTAAATGGCGGGAAACCCGCCGCTTTTAAAAATACATGATATCGACCCTATTCCACAATACTCCTAAAAGTGGTCAAAATGATTTTTTTTTTTTTTGCATCTTCAAAATCTTATTTTGAATATTAAACCAAGCAGTTTACATACTATTTTACTAAATATTTAAGTACTAGTTCAGATGCTAATTATAATTTTTATTAACTTATGTATTATTAGTGACTCAGCACACTGAATTGTGTAAGACAATAGTGGTGTATATACTCTCTATGCAGTGCAGTGTAGTGAATAAATATAAGCCGTGACCTGTAATTACCTATACTTCAGTTACACAACACCAGTAAGATATTCCCGAGGGAAAAGTATAAGCAGGTACCTATACTCGTCAAAAACTTATATGTACGTTTTACCCGAGTTGGTGTAGGCGGAAACCATAATAGAAATAGCGGTCATGATGGCTATTTGAACGGTAGAAACGTGAAATAACGGTGGACCGAAACAATCCAAATCAATCATGTACCTAATAAGTAATAAGTAATAACTAACCGTCTATGTGTATCTAGTACCTACCTATAGGCTATAAGTTGTTTACTATACTGCATTGTCATGGTATGCGTACTATATTATAGTAGGTGTCCACGCCTGCAGGTATGTAATAATAAGACAATCTATATATTATTTTAAGATAGCAATACAATGATTTAACTACCGCAATCATTAAATCGTTTATCATAGTTAATAGATAACTATATATATTATATAATGAAAAAAAATTATTGATACTATATTGTTAAAATGCCGAGTATTCATATTTCATTTGTTTTAAGGCTAAATCTTTGTTTTTTTTAAAATATTTTTACAGCAATAATAACGCCAATACGGAATCACTAAATTTAATAATAGTTTTTACATTCATATGTTATAAATTCATTGATAAAGAACAATATTATTAACCTATATTATATATAATGTGCTTTTAGAAAATATTTTAAATATTATATTACTGCATGAGTACCTAATGGATCAACGTTTAAAAAATATTCTTAGTATATTAAGTAGATGCGTATACAAACATAAATTACCAAAATGCCCAATTTTTATGGCAACATCAGCTAAATAATTAATTATTTTATTATAATTCCGTTTTTCTTAGCAATCAAACGTACATTCGTAATAATCATTGATAATATTAAGGTATGTCATTGAAAATACAATTTAAATAAATGCTAGCAAAAATAGGGATTGAAGAATGTATGTATAATGTATATACATTTTTTTTTACTCATAAATTGTCAATATTACGGTAAATTGTTTCCAATCAATATACAAAGGCGTTAGGTAGCTACTGTGCCGTGTTTAATTCATTGGGTATAATTATCAATTATTACACTGATTGAGTTGCTACTAAATAACTTGTTCAATATATATATTATTTTAGAAAAACCATTCCGGCTGACATCATATTTCGACGTTAATTCTGAACCTAAACAAAATATACATATTAAAATATGTCTATATATATAGCGCATAATATTATATTAATAGATAATCGATAATATCATAGATCTATAACAAGAATTTCTTTAATTATTTCTTTTTTTTTCATAGTTTCATCGTATACCTTTATAAATCATAAGATCAAATTGAAACATTCATGCTTTATATAACTTAACATAATATATTTAACGTAATAATTTATAAGTGCCTATGTAAATGCAAGTTTTAGTAACAAATCTTAAAATATACATAAATAATATTTATTTTTAAGTAACACTGCGACGGTTAAGACAATGAGCACTAGAGTGGAAAATCTAATGGAGTGAAAAAATCCGCTCGTGCGCTTAAAAAACGTAGTTAAAAATGACTTATTGGAAACTTGAGAGTTCTCATATGAACTGTATATATTATACATGTACATTGTACCTATATACGAAATGCATGCAAATTTATGGTTAAGCAACAAGAGTATTGAATTTAGATGTATACATAGTATACATTTATATATAGTATTCTTCTTGGAAATAATTACAAATTCTCAATATTAATTAAATTATGTTTAATAAAATAAGTACTTACGTTTTTCATTTGTAAACTCTCTTGGTAGGTATTATAGCAAGGTACAACAAATAAAATCAAACAGTTCATTATTTACAAGTTATAACGAACGTTAGTACTGTTATAGTATTCATTTTTTATATTAAATTTTATGAACTTTGAAATTTTTAATATTCTATAAGTCCACGATTTTTTAATGGTATTTACAAGAATAAAATAATTATCACTAATTATACATTTGTTACTCGTCGTGAATTATAAATATATATATTATAAATAATATAGAACATCTTTAATTCATCAGGGAATGTAGGTATCTATATTTCGGATGATATTAAATTTCAAGTATCTATTAATTTTTTGAGTTTAATCATATATTGAGCATTTATTATCTTATAACTTATATTGTTTATAGTATGTTTTCACGCTATCATTTTAATGACTTTTTCTATCGTATTTTGTGGATTGTTGCATGAAAAGATGTAGGTATTTAAAAGTCATGAAGAAGACGTGAGTGCGATGGATAACGATGATAAAAATAAGAAAAAAGAAGTGCACGATAGGTGCTGTTTACCCGTGTCCGTTGTGGGTACACAACGTGACAAAGAACACGAAGGAAAAAAGTTGAATAATATAAACGGTAAAAAAAAAAAAGGAATAATAATAATGCAAAACTAAATAAATACATTTACCATGCTCTGCGCGGCGCGTGTGTGTATAGAGTTGTTGACTCGTGTGGCTACTGAACTTGAATAGTATACAGACACACGAGAATTTCTCGCCTTACCACCGGTGGGAAAACAATGACCCGAAGACTTCATCATCTATATATACTACATAGTATATATTATAATATTATGTATAGTAAACGGTAACGAGCCCACATGCCCGTTGGAAAGAGCCAATTATGGTAAACGTCAACTGACACTGACATTTCAATAAATACTTTTTGACATGTATATCAACTGTTCTAATACATGCGGTATTAAATACGTAAAATTAAATTGAAACACCCGTGTATAAACTATGATAAATTATATCGTACAAAAATGTAAATATATTGTATTTATATTTATATAATATAACTGGAACACAGTTGGACACTCTTGAATTTATAGTCTACAGTCTATACACTCTACACGTTCAGCTATTATACTCGTATTAATATTTTTAGATTTTTTTCGTTTAAGAGCGATAAATAAGCAGAATATAAACATACTTCTAATTTCAAATTAAATATTATGTACATTGCAAGATTAAATTTTGTTTGATAATTAATTTTTAATTTTTTTATCTATAATTTTTTTTTTATTTTTATAACTGTGCATATTTTTAAGACATTTTAACCACATTAATTTCAATCGAATAAGTATTAATAAGTATCTTAATGATACATTTTTGTTTTTTTATCACAACAGATATATTCAAACTAAAAGGATGGATAATGGTACAGTGACACAGAGTGCAGACTGTCGATAAAATAATTGCACCAAATAATTGAAAGATTCAAAGACGTTAATTATTATATCATTATGTTTATTTTAGCTATACAGAATGTCCCGTAAGAATTTACCCATTGCGATCTCCCGAAATAATGGAGATATCATAATTTTGATTTTTTAATAAGTTTTACAGGGACAAGAACTACAAATATTTGATGTTTTAAATATTTTAATGTTTTGGTAAAAAAGTTAAAAAAATTATTTATTTATTTAGTTATTTTAAAAAAAATTGTTGATAGCCATTTTGTAGAGTTCATTTTTCTAAAAATATTGACGTTTCAACATTTTAATTTCATTAATCTCCTGATTTTTAATATTTTTTTTTAGTTTCGAGAAAAACTGTGAATTACACTGAAAGCGTTCGGCGGCCGTACGAACATGCGAGCAACATGTTTGATACGTTGATACTACTATATCGTATTAAATAATTCATAGTTTATTTCGAAATTAGAAAAAATACTAAAAATCAGGAGATTTATGAAATTAAAATGTTGCAACGTCAATATTTTCAGAAAAATAAACTCTATAAAATGGCTATCTTCATTTTTTTTTGGAAATAACTAAATAAAAAAATATATTTTTTAACTTTTTTACCAAAACATTAAAATAAATTAAAATATCAAATATTTGTAGTTCTTGTCCCTGTGAAACTTATTAAAAAATCAAAATTATGATATCTCCATTATTTCAGGAGATATCGCAATGAGTAAATCCTCACGGGACACGCTGTATATAACATTATCCATGGTTACATGTATAAATACAGAATACAACTTTAGATAATGCATAGATTTGAGTATTCTATATATAATAAATAAAAGTTAGTATACTCTATAAAACAAATCAATACACCCAATAAGACATATTTATAGTTTATATCATTATTATTTTATCTTGGTCAAAAAAAAAAATGCATTGAATAATGTAAGATAACACCTTACACAAAACGAAATATTAATTATAATTATGAATTATACGTAATATATTAATTGCTGCGATGTTCTTACGCACTAAATTAATACCTATTGGGTAACAAATATTAAATAATAACATCATATTTCATCAGAGTAAAAATAGAAATTGTTTTAGGATAAAGGAAGCCACAAATCTTCGGATAAAGTTTTAGATAATGTTTTTCATTATACGAGTTTTCACGTACCTGGTACCTACATAATATAATATTATTTTGAGAGAGCAAGTTGTCTCGCATTGTAACTAGACGACACCAGAAAATACAAATACACGGTCTTCAATATTAAAATATTCTACGTGGATTACTGTTGTACAACAACGAGAATTTCCCACGATTTCCCTCTATCGGCTTTTATAGTATAATACTGACGTGATTATACTAATAGATACTGTTGCCCATCGGTACAATGACTTGTATAGTCGCATCTATTTGCTTATGAAGACTTTTAGTTTGATATATTATACGACATGTTATCGTTACATAACATAACGTAAAAAAATATTTCAATGAAGATATATACCTGCAGAGATGGTTCCTAAAACTGCTATCGACTAACGTTTTAGTTGACGAGTATAAGTAAAAGTTTTATGCGCATAAGTTTTTTTACGCTGCATGAATCGTGGGTGTGCTCAAAGAATTCGAATAAATACACTTAAATATCTAATATTATGTCGACAAATGAGAGTGTATAACGGGCTAGATGTTCGAAGGCGTTGAATAATAATATATTTTTAAGTACTCTATAGCTGTTTCTGAGTGCGTATGTGTGCATTGATATAACCGTCCATTACCACGCTTATTGTTAATACTGCATAAACATTTTATTTCGGTAAACTTGTCTAATATTCTAATACCTGCAATATACGAATAATGTGTAGGTACCTACACGAAAATAAACTATACATATAAATCATAAGGTATAATAATAATATGTAATATTAAAACCATTAAACCTAGCTACAGCATTTCGATAGTGTTAAGTTTTTGTTTCGTACGACGCGTGACTGGAAAATAAGAAACCGGCTTCCGGAAAATAAACTTTCGTCGCGGTCGTGCTAGAAAATCACGGTACGCCGGAAACCAAAAATAATTTTTAAGTGACCCCTGTCAGCGAGCGTAGTCCATAAGGTATACTATATATACAGTATAACGTTCTTGTGTGGTCCCCCCGTTATAACGTCATTATTTTTCATGAAAAGATGGCCCGTCGATCTGCGTGCACATTATAATACATATTATATACATTATATCGTTGCACAGACCGTGCCGACACAAGAGAGGAACGCCGAGTGGTGTACATAATAATGATAATAAAAACGAACAAAACATCGACGGCACACTATCTCCATATTATCTCGGCCAGCGGTATACATCTTATTCACGCGAACACGTCGGCGGAGTATATACGTATAATACAGCAGCAGCGGCCTATTATCGAGAGCTAATTTGAGACATTGCTCTGCGACGTGCGATTGTGTGCAACGCGAGCCGTGAGGTGAACAAAAAAATTAATAACAATCATTATTATTGTAATAGTAAAAATAATAGCGATGGAAAAAAATGAGTGATGGGTGGGCTAAGTTTTTTCACTCGCTTTTTCATTTCCTTTTCCGAACACGCTTCCCGAAGAACGTAACCGATTGAAAACGTATATTATTATTATTATATACTACGTTTGTTTTTATAATAGGTATAAGTACATTGACAAATCGGTGCCGTCGCCGTATATATATAAATATATAGACGCGCGTGACCTTTGCGTCAGCGCCCGCGGACATGGCACGCGGGATGTAATCTGAAACCTGAGGAGACACACGATTTAATATACAAGTTCGTTATCCGGTTCTCGTCATAGCACGTGTGCTTGTACTTGGTAACGGGCGAGTATTTTAGTACACATTTGGGTACCGAGAAATAGGATGAGATATTGTTTTTTTCGCACAGTTTGAAAATATCCCCCCCAAAAAATAAATAAATAAAATAAATTAGGTAGGTTCCTACATTTACCTATAGGTACATAACGATATTATGGTTCAAACCGGACGCCGCCGCGCACGTGAAAAAAAACTCGAGTGTGGAGAAAAACGAAATCAATAAATATAATATTATCGTGATTTGGAACTTTTTTTTAGATCGAAGATAAATACGTTTTTTTATAACGTTGAACTGCACAGAATGTAAGATGTTATGTATAAATCGAGTATTGAATGTCAAATCCGATTAAATATTTATGTAAAATGTAGTAAATTACATAATACAGTTAAATACCTATATGCAATATTATTGTACTGAAAAATTACAAACAAGATACAAAACGTATTAAATTTCCAAAATAATGTGTGCTATTTATATTTGATTTCATTCCAATGTTTATCAAATCGTTTAAAATGTGTTGCGGCAGTCTTATCGTGTTGATCAATAAAATGTAATCCTGTACTCAGATAAAATTCAAAATTTGTTTTATGTTTTCCAGATGGTTAAATTGTAATTTTTATTAAACATTAAAAAAATGTGTATTCAAAAACTCGAATTAATTAAGAAATTTTAATTTATGCACTTTTGTATAAATTATTATATCCAAGACTGTAGGGATTAGGGGCTCTGCCTCTTGATCGCTGCTCATCAGCGCCCCTATGGTTTTTATCCCCCTAATATTATTTATCGTTTATACAAACATTTATACAAAAAAAAAAATTATATTTATGTTTATTAATTTTTTTTTAATACTCTTAACTATTATTTAATGATTTTGAATAATTAATAAAAAATGAATAATTTTATGATTTGCCATGGTAATTATTTGACCAAAATATTTTTGTATGATAGAGATACATGAAAACTTTAAATATTAATGTGAATTAAATAAATATTAACAACTTAATAATAGCTGATAGGTACTAAAATACAGATTATCACGAGGTGCGTTATCACTCTTTATTTATTTTTTTTTATAATTGAAATAATATTTTTTGTTGTTTTATATTTAAAAAACCCTAAGTATGAAAAATCACTTAAATTGATAAAAAATATATGCATAAATAGGCAATACACATAATTGGATCCGAGTTTTATACTTTTATGTATTATAATATCATATAAAACTTGTTTCATATAATTTATACGGTACGTACGAATTTGTGTCAAATTAGATTTTGATTATAAGTTTATAGAAAAAGAAAATTGCAATTGTGTACGAATTGGTTAGATCTCTGGTTATTATGGAAATTTAAATAAAATATCGGCCTGCTGTACACAAAAAAGTTGTTCGCACTGTACTCCAAATGGTTGTTCGGCTACGTGTAAAAAAGCGATTTACATTCTACACTTTTTGTTTTTCTGAGTTCTTTCTGCATTCTAGTGTGAGTGTGTGACCTAGTACAAACGCTATATTTTAGGACATTATACATAATATATTATATTTATGTATATATTATTCTATAGGAGTGACCTGACATTAACGCGGAATTCAAAATTCCCTTTGAACCGTTTGTTGTCGTTTTCGAAAGAAGGTCGCATAATATGTATAATACCATATTATATATATTAAACATAAAACGTAATATTTTAAACGCGAGAACACAATAGGTGTATTTTTGTTTTATCTGCAACTGCTGCAGATACGCGATCTATCATCACTGCTGATTTATAAGGTTTTGTGAGGAGTGAATAATAATAATAATAAAAAAAAAATCAAAGAATCCAATCGAAACGACTTCAAGTCGAATAATTTATCGGCCTGCTCGCTATATTTTATTATACACACACACAGAGAACAATAATCATAAATAATAGTATGTATTTTGTGTTATATATGCAGTAAACCTATATACACTATATATGTCTGTACGATAATAATAACACGATAGTTGTCTATACACGACGATAGCTATATTATAATAATATACATTAAACACGCACATCGTATATTATACGCATATATACAAACAGTGACGGTCGAATTTTGTGCGTGCGTGCGTTTGGTACTTGCAATGTTATTTCACATGCAAATTAAGAAATATATACGCATCTCATAATATTAACTATTAAGTACCTACCTAAGTACACCTATGCGGTTTTATATGTATCATCATGTATGATACGTAAATTCGCATTATTATTAATATTTATTGCTCACCCGTCGTCGGCGCCGCGCCGCCGTCTGTCTATATTATACAATGTATCTCTCGCCGATTGGGCGACGAATGACGAATGACGATAATATTTTACGGTGTCGTCGTTCGCCGCACATTCGTTCCTTTGCGAAAAACCCCCGCGGTGATGCTGAGAAATGAAAAACGAGTAAATTTTTTTGTCCCCTTAATCGAAACCCGTGTATGTGCACGATTTAACACACAGCTAATATATAATATTATATATTTTATTATTTGTAGCGTATACGACTACGTATACAGCGGTATACCTATATACAGCGAAGTGCAGTAAAGGCCATCGCGTATACATAGTACAGTCTAGTTTAGGTATACCTACAAAAAAATAATTCATATTAATATACATACACGTGTGTGTGTGTGTGTATCTATACGTCCTCGTCTCTTTAGATGTTCGAACATTGAAACGTCGTCGTCTGCAAAAGATGATGGCCATCAGACCGCCAATAGATAGATATATTGTGTAATAAATAATAATAGGCGTACCTACGTCGTGTTTTAAATCGTATAAAATAATAACGATCACGGCACGGCGTGCAGACGAGCAGAGAAAACTGATTGCAGTGTTCGATCGGCACGAGTCAATATGTATATTTAATGGTGTGTGTGAATATATATATATATATATATATATTACCTATACCTACACAGGATTCGGAATGAACGCGAAAGAAATATATCACACCGATCGCGACCGAATCAACATTAAGTACATTTTTGCCGAGTAATAACATTAAATCACGTTATACATGCGTGCCGTTAAACGAACGGTTACTTTCGAGATTTGTGTTTTCCGAGACACTGTGATAATATTATGTATAATATATTAATATGTATTGTTTATTTGTATTTTGTATACATTACTATAATAGGCGGTATGCCTTAGCGTTTTATTTCGTTATTTTAATAGCTATCAAATACTACTCAGTCAATAGAAATTATTATTTTCCATGGTAATTTATATAACATTATATTTTATGACCATTTTTAGTTTAATCGAGATACAAAATGTACAATATTTAACACCATGTAATCTACATGCTAGAGTCATAATATTGTCATTTTATTTGTCAATAACTGCAAAACTTCTTGTTCAAATAACAAAATGTGTACTCGTTTTATATTATTAGCTAATCACTATTGACTATAAGATATATTTTTTAATACATTATAATTCATACATTACAGTACGACATCAAAATATATTCTATCATAACTATAAAACCTAAAGATTGTTTGGAAATTTAAGAGCTTTGAAATATTTATAAGTTTTTAAGGTATTCCGATTAAATCGTATTAAATATTATAATTTATTACAAATAAAAACGATTAAGTGATTAACTTATAAAGAGAAATGTCTAAATTAATAAAGATTATGTTTTATTTAATAATGATTAATTAAACAAAAATCGCAAACAGCTTTTTTTTCTTGTAAGAATGTAACTATTACATGCACCTGGCTCCATTAAATCAAATAAAGACACTTTAATAATCTAATATCTTGTTATCGAATGAGATAAATATATTATAATAAAATATAATATAATTGGGTACCTATACGTGATATTATCTGGTGTAATGTCATATTTTGGCTATTCTATAAAAATAAGAATAACCAGTTTTTAACATATAGGTATGTCAGATTTTCTCACGTGCAATTAATTTAATTTTTACAAGAAGATTCAATTATAGGAAGCACTGGAAGTAGCAATACTTGACTATACACATTACAGCAGTATACAATTATAAAAGGTTAAACGTAATATAGTATCTGATAATAATATACTATTAATATATAACATGCTAAATTGTATATTTAATTTGAAAACTATTCCCCCGTGTATTCGTTGTAATTCACTAATTCAAAAGAATAAATAAATAATGACAACTGACAGTACCTAATGATTTTGTATAGCTTTTAAATTTTAGTTTCTTAGAGTTGCACGTGCTTCCATTTTACAATAGCCAATTGTCACACATTGCAGCCTACCGTCTCAAAAACTAGTTTAGTCAGTTACTTCCTCTCGCATACTTATACCGACAATGTGAAATTCCGATCATGGGTGATGGGTCTTCATAATAGGTCTTAATAATAGACAAGTTAACGACTTCCTCTAATGAAGAATTCTGAGTTTTATGTAAAAAGTAATTTGTCCAATTTTGAGAACCATTTAGCATTAATCCAAAGGTCATCACCACAAAGTGGTAATAAGTTACTCAAATAATATTTTTAAAAAAAATCCAAAAACAATTAAAATACAACTAAAGCTAAATTTAGCCGCCTAAACTCCTAAATGATAGTTCATCCATATTATTGATCTATTTTATAAAGTAAGTATAAAGTTTTTATGAATGAGTTAATCGACGAATATCGAGTGAAGTCAAAAATGTAATAATATTCTTTGCTTAGACTTTTTTTAAATTAAAATAAAATGTTTTTAATACCTATTGGGCATTGGCTGTTATAGTTATAATATCTATACTTACGAGTTAATAGTTTATAGACAGTAACTGCATAAGCACTTATTACTTATATAATATAAATAAGTACTACCGTATGTTGAAATTTTGCAATAATGTTAAAAATTTCAATTTTTGATGTGATTCTTTATGGTCAATATACATATTATATGAATAAGTTATAAATAATAACAAATAAAAATTAATATTATCATAGTAGGTATATTATAAATCATAAATATAATGTATAATTTTATGTTCTATAATTATGTAATTTTGTATAACTTGTATAATATTAAATTGATAAATTCTGTACATTTACCAATTTTGCTTCGTAAGGTGTAAATAAATAATAATATTATATAATTCTAATAAAATCGGTATATTTCATATAGTATTATGTTTTATTATTTTAATAATTTATACAATTTGAGACTCAAGTTTTTAAGATACTTCATACATAATTATGTAGTTTGTACAGGTATACATTTTCCTATTATAACTTGTTACAAAGAAACGTGTCTAATCATCAATTTCACTCGTCACCCTATCTTCACTTAAATAACTCCATAGCAATAGATTATGAAGAGGGAATTATTCTAGAATTATAACGCTAATGACGTTCCTACTGATGAGCCACATTCCAAAGCCAAATCATACACCGCAACATGAGAATGTTCTTAGATGATATATTTAACAAACCCTTCGTTATATATTATTCTATACAAGGAAAAAATTACAAGAATGATTTTCATATTTTTTTACTGTGCGCTATCGCCGCTATTATAAATATTTAGTAAATTAAGTTGTTAAAAATAACATAAAAATTATTTTAATTTTTATTTGGTTATTTATTTATAAATAGGAACTTACTAATTTCTAAACCAAACATAACATTTACTTATAATTCAATAACCGATATAAAATTTGAGTGAATTTAATATTTATAGCATATTTTAATATAATTTTTTTATAACGTGAGCCACGATTTCAAAATCTGTAAAAACATTATGGTGTGATATGCTCTAATGGGTTTTTCGTGTCGAATAGAAAGAAAAAAGTAAAACGATTTTTAAAATGGTACATTATAAAACCGAACATTATTCTCTATTTTGTGTGGGCCACAAAAAACGGAGTGCGTGTATCATACTTTTATAATATCTTATTAGAAAAACAAATACTATAGACTATAGTACATATATTTGTCAATTCGATAAACGTTCGCGTGGACTTGATAAAAAAAACTTAATAATGATTTTGGAATGTATTCCCTGCAGTGAATCGACTAAATTTATTACGTTACTATTATCATGCAATAAGTATCTAAACTTCAATAATTAATTTTAGTAGAACTATTTATGTAACCAATGTTATGAGTTATGAATATATTATTATAAAATGCATTATACATAGTAATTATTAATTAGTTTATGTTATAACTATAACTAATGTGTTCTTAACACATTTAAATATTAAAATATAATACGTTCTGTATTAATAAAATATGTAGTTTTTATTATAATATAAAATATTATCTTTATATTCTGTGTCAGAGCAATTAAGCGTTCTCTGTTTTTTTTTTGTTTCTTCTCCCTATTAAATGTAGGTAATCCTTGTTTTCTTAATAATACACATGCGTGACGTTAACCGCGCTAAACTATTTTTATACATTTTACTATGCCACAATTTGGATTGTATGCGTAATCAACGTACATAATTTGAACGCACTTGAGCTTGTTTTACATTTTGTATTTCATAATTCAGTTTAAAATTAGTTTTTTTAGCCACATATTCTATGATTATTAGAAATAGTAAGTACTACTCGAATTTCTCCAATCGCTTCTCAAATACATAATATTATACAAGTACATAAGATGTCACTGTGCCACGCAGTTAATTAAATATTCGTATATACACGGTAGGTGCACGCTAGCCAAAAATTATATATACGAATACGAGTACTCCTCTATTATCTGGATCCCACCTAAATACACAGACTATTCGAATACTATTCATTATTAATGGAAATAATACGTGATTTGGTATTTGAAACCAGCTCTATAAACGTGCAGGTTTTTAAGAAACGCGAAAACGAACGTTTTAACAGGACGCCACACCCGCATATATATGATCTTCGTGTTACAAATAACATATATAGTATAGCAAATTCGCGTTCAGTAGAACAAATTTTTTGTTGTCAGCTTTAATATTAGAGTGAACTGACCTAGAACCAAACTTAAAGATAAAAACGTTATCACAATGATATCTCGTTGGTTTAATGGTGTTTTAATTTTTGAGCAAATTTTATGAGTAGGTAAAATATTAAAATAAAGAAATGTTCATAACTCGTTTTAAAATTAAAATATCGTAAAAAATCAATGAGAGACCATAATTAATAATGTTTTTAACTTTAAGTTTAATTATATAGGTCAATTATTCGGTTTAAGTAGCTATATAACAACACAAAATTGCAGGTATTCTACTGAACGAAAATTGGCTATGTTGTGCGTTTGTATAAGACCGGGGAGACAAAACACAGTGTGTGGATGTGGAATTCTCTATCACTGAACCTAAAAAGCTGCCACGATTACAAACGGTGTATAGTAATAATATGATTACAATATAATAATATAATGATTGCAGACACGGTAATGACGCGGCCAGACACCCTGTATGTAATATATTCGTTTTTAAAAACTATGCAAGCCCCGAGGGCCGAGCACCGCCGACTTCGGGTAAAGAAGGAGAAGAAGAAAAAACCCGTTCTGCCCGCCGGACATCGGTCGCGTCGCTGCTGCCGTGCGTCGCCGTTGATTTAAATGAGTCCGCCGTCTCCGCGGACGGACAATCATCCGAATTGGATGCGCCGGACTCCCGCGATCGGAAATTCCCGTTCCGCGCGGGTTGATACACCACGAAAGAATCGAAGGACTCGTCGGTGAACGGCGATGAGGGGAGGGGACACCGATGTTTCCAGCCGCCGACCTTTCCCCGCCGTTCCGATCCGCAGGCACATATAATAGAATAATAATAATAATAATAATGATAATAATGATAATATTATTATACTATATCGAAATATACGTCAGCGGCTGAGGTGCACAGTCATCGTTACATATTATAATCTCACACAGCGCTTCCAGAATTACGCACACCCCGGGTTTATTATTTATTATTATTATTATTATTATTACTACCATTATATGTTCCGGATATGATGCCGACGTGGGAGGTCCGACAGCGCTCTGCAGAGTATATGCATTTGTCAGTCGTCCTTCCGAAAAAAAAATACGTCTACAAAAAAAATTCGTTGGACGTAATACGCGTAATACACCTATATACCTACCTATATATAATTTATATAGGTATATAAATTTCATGTACATATACATCACAGGGCTGTTACACTGTATTATTCCGAGTTTAATAGATAAATTACCGCTGATTTCCGCTGTGCGGTCCAAGCACGGAATGTCTTGATTGCGTCCATTGAAATTGAAATTTTTGATGTACTGTGGTTTTTTATTCATTTTTTTTTTTACCTTTTTATTTCCTATTTTTTATCATTACCGTGATTTATAGTGCGGTCATTCAAAACCACCCTGCTAGCCGCGACGTTTTTTTCTTTATATTTTTCGTCGAATATACTCGTATGATTATCGAATCAAAAAATTATACGTTTCTTATATTCCTTCATTACCCAAAAACACCGTTCATAATTATATTATGTACACTAAGTGTTTATTTTTCGTATATTATTGTTGCTGAGTACGTGGATTTTTGCAAAATACATGTCGATTTCCGATTTTATGCATTAGAATTTATCAAATTACTTGCAGCGTGTTATTCAATAATTGTTTTCTCGCGTAAAAATTGTGTACACGCTTAATTCATTATTTTATAAACATATCACTTAAATAGTTAAAAAAAACTGAAAAATTTTGATTAGAAAAAAATAATATTAAATAAGTGTAAAATGACTAATAATTAATAAGTATGTATATTAAGTATTAGTACTTGGTTACTTAATGGATAATCCATCAAAAATAGAAATACATTCATGATATAGGTGTAAATATCTACCAAAAATGTTCGATTCAAAATATAGCAACGTAATGTAAACTGTGACTTAAAAAATGGAAAATTAATATTTCACTTTAAAAAGTTTATAATGCAATAAAATAATTTATTAACATCATTGGCCTCTAAAACATCATCTGTTCAGAAAGATGAATATTGTCGTTTTAAATTAAAGATTTATACATAAATAATATACATTTATAATAAGATAAATTATTTATGCAAATAATAGAAATTCAGAAATCAATTTGTATTTACTTCAATTTTAGTATTTGTGTTCGATACAGACTACAATGTAATAAAATATTGTGGGATTATCATTTTATTATTTTATAAAAAATAAACTTCTTGAATCAGACATATATATTATATTCTACTTAGCTTTGTAGATTTTACTCTATACGTTATTTTGAGTTCTCGTTTATCTTTGTGGTGCCGACAAAATGAAACCATTAACCGATTCATCCTGACAGCTCATGTGGTAGCTGCATTGAGTAGGTAAACGTGTATTTTACATTCTGAAGAAATACTCGGAACGTGTTTATCGGAATTAACTTATATCTCTACCATTTTCCACAGCTGTCTTCCGAGCGAAGTATTGCTGTAACTTAGCACACTATATACTTTATAGCCATATAGGCATGGAGAATTTAAATCTGCATTTTAAATTAATATGTACAGTGGCTAAACGGAACTTCATATAATATTTAAATTAAAAAATAAAGTTTTATTATTTGTTTATTTCACAGGTGGAGCGTATTTGTAAATTTAGGTGATTCCATTCGTTTTTTAAAAACTACCTTCGATCATCATATTACTATTATTAAGAATTTGGTACATAGAAATTATTACTGCTTCAGTCCTCCACCTCTTACAGTTATGAATTATAAATATAATTTAAAAATAAATGTTGACAACTTTTGGTAAGATAATTAAAAAGCTAAACACTCATTATTGTATGCTTAAATGTAGTTAATATCATTAATGTACTTTATCATATATAATATGAAATATGCTAAGCTATTTGATGTCTCTATTGGGTACCTTCATTTAATAGAGTTTCAGCTGTTTATATTTTATTTTCAAGCAATGAATGAATTGCGAAAGAGATTTTTATTAGGATAATCTAACCTGTTTCAAAATCCGGATTATGTACCTATACTTTATACGATTAAAATTCGATTGGATTAAAATTAATGTCCTAATTTGAATAATAAATCAAGTGACTGTTAAAAATGTTATATTATTTTACCTTATCTCGGATGTAGTGGTAATTTATTTGCACAATTGTCTATACAAAATCCCATTAACATAATAAATCACGAATCAATATTAATTGCAGCTATTGCAATAACTAATTACTTTGTATTATAATATAGTAGTCACGTAAAATTATAAAATACGTAAATTTATATTCTTTTAGTGTTGAAATAACAAATATTCTATTAAAAAATATATTTTATAGATATATATATATATACATAACTATAGTGTTCACTTAATATTACTAATAATCAGCATTCATATAATATCATCACTGCTACATATTGTATTTAATGTAATCTTTCTTAACTTTAAAATATGTATAAAATAATTAAAAACTAATTACGCAAATTATAACCAAATACTCCAAATTACATCTTAGATTCTGAGCGAAACAATGAATTTATACATTTTACAACGATGACGTGTGCTGAATAGAAATGCTTATTCATAATTTAATACAAAGCTCATCGTAAGTTGTTAATTTATTAATTAAAAAATATCAAATATTTTGTCACAACACTTTTAAAAAAATTATTGAAATTACGATGAAATTTTACCGGAAAGCCTAATTAATTTTTTATAAGTATTTTATTCTTACTGTAACAGAGCCTTGCCTGTTTAATACTAAATAAATAAAAAAAAAAATAATAAATTTCAAGCTTAAATTTTTATTCATTTTAGACATTCGGTTATCACCAAAATAATTATTTCTTGTCAAACAATTTTTACATTTTGTTATATTAAAAAAAATAAATAAACAACAGTAAATACTTGACATTTTTACTCAAATGTTTATAATATCATTTTAATCATAGGATAACATTTTTAAACATTTTTAACTCTTTTTTGAGCTATTTATAGGCATGAAAAATGTTTAAAAACTTTTTTTCTATAAATATCATTCACTGGGTCAAAACTCTTGAAAATACAATACAAAATCCGACAAAAGTTGTCCTTATATCTGTACAAAAATATTAAACATTACGAACATAACAAAATATAAAGTATAAGGAAAAAATACATATTAAATACATATTATACTAATGATATCAACATAAATTATCATAAAATATACTTAGTGATATAAACTTATCAGATCATCTACGTTCAGAATCGTTTTTCGTATACAATGATATATCATTGAATTCAAATTTAATACATCCATAACAGTGACATACTCGATACCTAATAATGTACAGCAGAGTGATGGTAGTCACTTGTCTACCTTTTTGGTATTAATATTGAGGAAATATATACTTGTATTATAAAAAACAAATTTTTTATAACATATTTTGTATACCAATATATATTATAATATTACTGTAGGAACATTTCAATAGATGATAAAATAATACTACATTCATAGTATAATATTATATTATTTAGCTTTATAGGCTATAGGCTATAATTTACAATAGGATATCACATCAAAAATTATTATCCTATATTATATAAAATGTTTTAATTGAAATGTTTAACTAAAATCTATTCGTGTTTATGACTTTAAAATTTAGGTAAGGCCTTATTTTCAAAGCGGCGAGCTATTCTGGTATTATGCGTTGTATATCTCCCTCGCACATGTAAGTATTCAATCTGCATATGCTAATAAATGTGTAAATTATAATTATAATGTATAAAACTTGTCTTGCAATACGTCACGCACGTAAAATAAAAAAATCAATCGCGTAAGTGATTTGTAATCATTCAATCGTACAATAGAGTTTTTTAAATATCATGTTATTATAGTTATTACTTATTACCATCATGCGTTCTCGTCGTAAAAAAAAAAATCTTTTTTTTTTCTATGCTGGTAAACGCGTACCTACGCCGACTCAGGTATCAGAAGTTGTATTCCTAGATGATATTGTGTAGAATATTATAAATCTAGTTAAACGAACGTTAGCGTATTGCGGTAATAAAAAAATTAATAATAAGTTTATACGGTTTATGCACGCGCGTGCTATTTGCGATGATATGAATTTATCTTTTTATATTATTAATTATTATATAAATATAAAATAGATGCAGCATATTCACCAAACTGCAACGTTATATTAGCTGACTAATTGCACTTGTATAAAAACGGGGTAACGTCACTCACTCGTCTCGGCGGCATTCGAACGGCTTAAAATCTGAAATGTTCAAATTCCTCTCTATACCCACGTATAATATACAATATCGTGTATGATGCTGCGCGCGCTGTGAAATTCCACGTATTCCTGCGGGGGTACTTATAACACGTTACCGCGCGTTATTACGGTGGAGTATATAATATTATTTTATGTACATTTTGTTTACCGACGGGCCTCGGATCGAGCTCGTTTATATAATAATAATATGTGCCCAATAATATAGGTAATAACAATATAATGACTTAATCGCGTGGCGGCGGGAAACGTATATATATATATATATATAGGTACACACGTGTGTGCATGTACGACGTATACATGTATATATTCGTATAATATGTATTATGTATAGGTAATCGAACGGTCGGGGGATGTGCCCCACGATGGCGAGCTGAGCGAGATAGGTGTTTGTAATAATGTCTTGATTAGTTAGAGTTCGGAGGCGGCGGCGGCGGCGGCCGCCGGCCGATCATCAAAGAGAGACGGCCGCCATTTTGTTGCGTTCTGCCTTTTGGCGCCGACAAACATCGTTAACCAATATTTATTGTCGGTGTATAATGTATATACACCGATATATGTACAGCATACACACGTACACACACACACACACCACTACACGTATAGCTATAATATAATATATAATATAGATAGTATTTTTCTCTCGCCGTCCACCCCGCGCCGCAACCCTCGCTTCCGATCACTCGCCCCTTCCACGCGAGCACGCCCCTTCCGCCAGCGCTTAAACTAGGACGACGACCACGACGATGATGATAATAATAATAATAATAATATTATTGTCTATATATTATATTTTATGTAGTTATAATATATACTGCAACTGCAGCTCATACACGCGGACATATACTCAACCTATTATACCTCGGTAATACGTCCGATGCAGACGCACTGCACAGGCAGCTGCAGGTTATATACATATTATTATGATAGTGGAATTATTCGTTTTGTCATAAACAAATAATAATATTATATGGTGTATAATAAATTATCAAATCAATGATGTATATAGGCAATAGGCACGCACATCACACATAAATTATAATATTAAACTTGTAATATGTTATTATGATATATAGTATTTCGAATAAACGTGATGTCGTATTAAATATGAGTATATTTTATGTATAGGTAATTGCATTTCGTGTGGAATAAAATTTTTTATTCTTCGAGATTTTATCTGCACGGAGCGCAGTATGCAACGATTTCCATTTAAATGTTGATGAGTATATTAATAAGTACACGCTTCGAACATCGATTTAAATTTACTTTCCGATCTCTATTGTAAACAGTCAGTTTTATTTGTTTTTAAACACTTCTAACTAATAAAAATAGCCATGTACGTTTTTGAAACTTCATGCCTATGTGTTGATCGCATATTCGCATGTATTAAATATGCAGGTTTTCCAAGTAATTAAAGTGTCATTATAAATAATTATCCTCATTGTTATCTTAACGTATTTCAAGTAACAAAAACATAATGCAGAAGATATAACCATGTATAGAAATTATTAATGTACGATACAGTAGTTATGTCATTTACTTGCGAAAAATCACTTAAATGCTATGGAAAACCACCATAACTTGAGTAAAATATGGAAAGTGATTTCATTAAAATCACTTATTATTGCACATCCACAGCATTAGACAAACAATTGTTTCAAATTGAAAGTTCATGTTATACATGCAACCACAGAATTAAACTATTTAATGTGTATATAGTAAGCGAATAAAAAATATTTATTATAGATTGTTAAATAATTTAAACAGGTTATATATGGTAAAGTGGTTTTACTTGAATATGGGTTAGTAATATACGTTAGTATTATAATATAGAGCCTATGAATAATATATAGGTGGACTTGCAAGTTGAGTAGAAGGTAATCAAGAATCGTTTTACCACTATACTTACAATGGTATTCAGAGTTATTCATCGAGCATGAACACTATAAAATTATAATTTTATTCTTTAATAATGAATTTATCCAAATTTTTAAATATATACCTAAATATCATATTTTAAAATTATTGTGAATTTTTCAACTATTTAATAAGGAATGTCCTGTGGTAAACTTTTGTATTTTAAACGAGAACTCTTCTTTTCAACTGTAAATTATTTATTAGCTTACAATTTTTTTTTTGTTTTGTGTGTACTCATTTCAAAATTCGTACTAGTAGTTTCTCAGATATAAAAATGCATATAATAAAGATAATACTCCATACAAATAATTGTACAGACATTTTGATTTTGGTACTCAACAATTTTCAGAAAAATGTTTCGATAAATAATTTATAGTGTATAAAAGTAAGGTCTTCAATTGAAAAAACAGAAATTTGTATCAATACCGGACACTCCTTAAGTAGTACAAAAAAATATTAAGATTTTATAAATAGATATAAATAAATAGATTTATTACCTATACATTATATATATATATATATATTAAAAATCTCAAAATTAGATTTTTTAATACCTATTGCAACTATATTGAAGAGAAAGGGGGGATGACCATACACCATACATGGTGAATAACCCTGTATAATAGATGTAAATATACACACTAACGAACGGTTATGTGCAAATGGTTGTTATAATACGGATTATAATCAAGGTTCGCGGCTCGAATTTTGCTACATCGCTGCACAACACTCGATACTATATTTATACGCATCACTCGTGGTGTGAGAAACAAAAAACATACTAGATAACGTTGTGATATATAGAATTGGGCTATGTAAACGGACTTGAAGAACATACAACTGCGACGAACGTTTCATAAAACCGATCATGGACACCGCGTATGGTACTATTATACCATAAATGACGTAAATAATATGGTTGACTGTTACTAGTGTTGTGTTTACTATGGTCAAACCCTATTGATTTTGAACCTCATCGGATTTCACTGATTAATATTTATGGCGAGAAATGTCCACTAATCCTGCAACGGAGATCTATAAACCTGCAGTCCTTCGTATGCCAGCCAGTGGCGTACTCATTTTAAAAGGGGGGATAATCATTTTTGACTTGTCACAGACCCTAATTTTTTTTTTCGTATAGATAATAAATCATTACAAAAAAATCCAAAGGGGGGGGGGGGATATGACAGCCTGATCTCCCTATGAGCACGCCACTGATGCCAGCAGCCGTGGTAAGCTCGACTTCGGAAACCGCGATGTTTATATCAGCGTTTCTCAACCTGGGGTCGCGATTGCTTTGGCTGGGGGTTGCGGTGGTCAAAAGTAATAAAACACGTATTTTCAAAATGAACCTTTTATTCAAAATTTGGCTTTCCCAACGGTATGTTACAAATTTATACTTAATAATGATAACAAGGGGGTGGGCCGCGGAGTGATTGAGCATAATTTGTACATTTCATGGGGGTTGCGAGACTAAAAATGTTGAAAAATGTTGATCTATACTCTATATCATATTATTTTATACGATTTACTCCCAGTGAACTACAATGTAGTTTACAGTTTGTTATCTGTAGCCTTCAGGATTTCTTGTATCTGTATGTGTTTATACATTTTGACATTTTATACTATTTATAGTATACATCTACGACGTTTATTTAAAATGTATTGTATTTAAGTTTTAAGTATAATGTGTGTTTTTGTTTACACTGTATATATTTGGAAGATACAAATATAGCCTTCGTAAAATAGTTACATAACAATATAATATTACAAGTATTAAGTATAATTATTATAATTGTGCAATATCATCATTTCGTGTTACTCATATTATATTATATTAGTAGTCACATATTCACATGGCATTTTAATTTGTTACTTGTTAAACACCTAATACCGATAGAGAATTATGCATATGCACCATAACGCATAATACTATATATAATGTCAATATACCACATTACATTGATATTTTAAATAGTATCACTGATCTATGTATGCATATGGCTGTTTTATGTCAATTTGTTGTAATAAAATTGATAATTCGGTGGCTTTGTTTTACTGGACTTAAATATTGCTTATTGTGTAATCATACTGTTTGGTAACCTAACCATATATATTATCTAGATGAATTTAGTGCACATTTTTATAACTACCTATATAAGGTAATATTATATTTAATAAAAACCAAGAATTTATGTGTACTAATTATATATTTATATTGTACATGTTATCGGTTTTCCTTAGTTTATAATAATTTTCTAAGAATATATTTCGTTTAGTTAATCTTGGATTGTTTATGTTTGTATACAAACGTTATATTCAAAAAGATAAGTAGAAAAGTACTAAATAATAAATGTATACCTACCATATACGTCATCCAGTGATTACGAATTACGATAATATTATATAGTAAATAGTTTAATATGCATATAATATGTTAATAAATTTGTGTAAACAGATAATAAATAAATATAATATATGTTAATCAGACATTTCCGGGATGCAAATCGACTAAAAATAATCACGATACCATTTATGTTAAAAATATGCATTTTTTTTTTAATAGTTTATGAACAATATAATAGTAATTTGTAAGGTATTATAATATAATAATTTATTTGGTTTAATAGTAAATTGATATTTAATAACTCGATGGCGTCGCGCGTCGGTGGCAAGTTTGTAATATGTACACGTCCGCGGGCGTCGGACGCGATTAAACAAAAGGCGTGTATACTTATATACCGGTCGACGAAATCACGTGTCAGTGTGGGTGTCGATAATGATAATTAGGAAGGTGTCACCCCACGCTGATACTGACCCAGTGTAAACTTTAGCGTCGTTTTACGAGTTTTCATAAGACAAAATACAAAAAGGTTTCCACCTATTCATTAATTATACCTATAAACAACATAATTAATACACATATGGCTAATATTATAGCCGTTTGAGCGACTGGTTTATAATGATAGACAGCAACGTCCCGAAAAATTTAATAATTTTGCCCTTTTTATTTTTGCATTATTTAGATTTGATACATAAAATGTATACATTTCATCATGAAATTAAATTGTAACTAACCTAACTGCAGCTATTTGGTATGATCACTGTACAGTGTACCGTTTAAGTTCATGTTATTTATATCGTTTTACCCATGATTAACTAACTAGGTATATGTCAGTAACTTTACCGATTCTAGTATTAATACGCGCAGCCAGATTAAACCAATAAAATGTGACGTCAGCCGCCAAGGATTTTATTTTTGGCGGGATTGCGGGAGTGTGGAATATACTGAATACTGATAACAGATCCTTGGCGGATGACGTAGCACGATGCGTATCATTTGATTGCTGACATACCTAGTTAGTTAATCATGGTTTTACCTAGCTACATCTAGTCTTCGATAAACCACCTGTACGTCTTATACACTTTTCAAATGTTGTCTTTGAATACACAGAGTACGGATAAATGATAACATGCAATATGCTGAAACATATCCCAAAACACGGAGTAATACCTAAAATCTGAAAAAGTGCCGATACGGTTGTGTCACGACGAGACTTGCGATACAGCGACGAAGCGAAATGGCGAAAACGATAAGTAATGACTCGCCGGGGGACGCGAGGACGCGCGCAAGTCTGTTAAAAGGGCGCATGCATGCGTTCAAATGCGCATGTCCGTTCAAAGGGTGGCACACTCATAAATGCACATTAAATACACGCACACATACACACGCACAGCCACACACGACGGCGCATTATAGTACGACGACTACTACTACTACTACTACTACTACTACTACCACTACTACTATGACGACGACGACGACGGTGCACGCGACCACCCAGGAGCACGGGCGCCCAATGGCCATTCACCATCCGTCGTCGCCTGTATGTGTGTGTGTATGTTTGCAATGTGTATGGCATACTACGAGATATAATAACACGACCATCACTCCCCCTATCGTCTCCACCGCCCTAAAAGCCACGCAAACATCACCTGCGGTGACCTCAACGTAATTATTATTAGCGCCAACTTTCGATTCGGTGGCTGCGGAAGTGCGGCGCTCATATATATATATACATATATACCTAACCTATCCATCTCCTCCTCATTGTAGCCGCCGCCCTCGTCAGGTTAGGTTAGGTATCCATCCCGTGCATGAGTCTCCGCGCAAGATATAACAGGTAAAAATTACACATGGGTGATGGGTATACGCACACAACTATACCTACGTGAAAATGAATTATAACGTATACAAATTTTTTTCCTCTTTTATGTATAGGTACACACTTCGAACTGACCACTTAAATCTCTATAATTATTATATGCGATTTAATGTGGTTACAATTTATTTGATTTGTCGTTGCACGAAATAAAGTCAAATTCAATTTTTTGAGATTAAAGTTAAATCATAATAAAGTTTATAATATGTATACGCGATGTATAGCCATGTAGATGTAGTCCACATATTATTATGTTGCGTATATTTAACACGAACTTCCTTAACCTCCATCAATACGTATACTTATAATAGATACGGTTTACGAATAAGTAAGTTCACCCAATTTTGTTCTAGCGCTTTTCGTTTACCCTTTGTTTCTACGTTTTTTACCGCGTATTACCAAATATTAAAAATAGCTGTCTATATACATTATACATGCGCTGTGTAATCGCGTTTAATATTTTAAAATAAGAACAGTCATTCGCAATACTTTCCGTCTTTTCATATATAGCTTTTACCCTGTTGATGAATTTTCCGCACGATTATTGTTTTTTTATATTAACTTAGTTACGCGTTATTTTGAATACAGGAAATTCTACCAAAATCATTTTAGATGACGACAAGTTCAATTCCACGAACACTTTACCGTTGTGTAACAATATACACCCGTTTTTATGCTCACTTTACTGAAAAATCGATCGTTTGGCAAGACGCGAACAATTACTCAAATTACCGCAACTCTTGTTCGCACACCACTGCACACACCACAAATCGCAATATCGTTATTTGCACACAGTAAACTACTATTTTTTTTTTTAATTATTTCATTTAAATAGTTCAACAGTTTCAACTTTTCAACGTAGTCTTATGAATATTCTTATACTCTTTTTGTACTAAGATTAATACTTATTATTGACATTATTGTTGTTATATAGCGAAATAATATATCAATCTCTAAAAACTATTGTTTTTGTGCAGTTTGTGTATGTTTTCTATACTCTATTATAAATAGTATGTAAATATATTATATATTATGAGTAGGATAAAAAGGAGGTGGTGCCAGAACCTCCCTTTTTATCCTACTATAGTGCTAGTAATTTTAGTCTTGCTTAGAAACACGAGTATAATAGTTATGAGGGAATTCTCACCTGATGTAAAATCTTAAATCACTTAAGTCGCGATATAGAAATTGAGGTGACCACTACAGAACATTTTGTGTTTAAAATTTTGAAATATTAATTTAAAAATAGTTATATTTTAAATTTTTGAAGGACTACCCTCTTCTCATTTTATTTTATTCGATTTTTGTATTGCATCTTCTTCTGTAAATACTTGTATAAAAAGATTGATATTAATAATTTATAGTTGTCCAATATATATATATATATAATATATTATATATTGTATATATATTATTGATATTATTTGATATTATTAATATAATATAAACGTGTAACTGTTTTATATTATTCAGCTTATTGAATTAATTTACTTATTATAACGTGTTTACATTATGTGATATGCTAACCAGTAGCCATGTAAGAAAGCTTAAGTAGTTGCCAGTAGCTAATATAATATATTAATATTAATATTTATTCTAATAAGAAAATATAATACATTCAGTGTTGGGTACGATTTACGCTGCCAATATAAATATTTACATAAATTACATTAGCGGCTTAAAAAAACATTTTGTTTGCTTTTCGTAGAACATATTTGTGTAACTACATCACAGTTTGATGATTTTCTACAACATAAAATGATTTTATAATTTTTGTAAGTTTATATATAGATTATAGGTGGGTTGTGGTACAATAGATATTCAAATATTGAATAACACTATGATCAATATATATAATACAGTATACACATATAACTGCAGAAATGTGGGCGATATAATAATAATCGAATATAATATTATACAATTTACAACATTACACATTAAATTGTTTATAAATTTATCAAACTGAAGTAATTTGATAAACCCTTAGATTCGATATAGTCAATGGCGATCAAAGTATTTAACGCTGAGTCATTAGAATAAATAGTATTTATTCGTTATCATAATGAATAATATATTATATTAAATCTTTATTCTAGAAGGCAAACCTACTCGTCGAATAATATGATATATATTTTTAAATAGTAAAATGCGAAAATTAAAAAATGTTGTGCCAACTGTTTAACTCATTAAGAACAGCGAACTTTTTTCGTTTTCACTTTTCGTAATTTATAACTAACACGAGGTAAATGCCACTGTGGTCTACATCTTACTATTTTATTTTTAACCATAGAAATGTATAAGCAAATGTTTTCATGAAATATACACGCTAATGTTGCTTGTTGTTACGATTTATTAAAAAAAATATAAAAAGTACAGCAGGGTTGATAATTTTGATATTAATATTTAACACCAATACTAGATGAATAAAAAGAATAATAATAATAATATATTCGTAATATTATCATTTAAATAGTAATTATACATCAAATATTAACAACATATTAACAACTAACAATTAGGTTAAGTAACAATGAAAACTAAACTGATCAATTAAAAATAAAATACTGGTCCAGATAGTTAAGTAATTATGTAATACAAGTTTAATAGGGTTATTAGATGGATTTTTACATTAGTTTTATTACGAGTAAACCTAATGAAAAGTGTCTGAAAATTAATTTTATAATACACATCATTGTATCTATATACATATAGTTTTAAATATCATAAGATAATTATGAATTAAATATAATACAACTATACGTAAATATCTTATTATATAGTGTTCTATTGGACATCATAATTAAATATTCTCTTAGCGTATATGATGCATACTTCATAGTGTTTTTAAATTGTTGACCTGATTTTTTTATTACTATTAATACCATACAAAATATAGCTATGGACAAGTACCTACAATAATAATAATATAATGTTTGTTTTTTTTTCCATTTTTAATCAAGTTTTCAGTGAATAAAATATGTACTTACATTTTATAATTATGTAGGTACGGTACATATATTCGAAATAAAAATAATTTTAATTGTTGGTATACTCATATTATACAAACAAAGTTCAAATATTTATAGTATAATTGGTACAATATTTTTGAGACGAACCGTGAGAAATGGTCTAAAACTCGGCGACAGCAAGGATTACATTATGTATACACATTAACCTTTTTTTAGTGGCTGCCGGTGCGTAGGATGATATATATTATATATAGACATAATATAGTACCTACAAGCTACAACTCTCTTATAATATAGTGGTCTTGCTAGGCCATCTGTTATATTTCCTCTTCACAAGTTAATTTGTTTACGTCAGCGCGAAATTCGAAAATCTGTTCCATCGACACTGCCACATATGACCATAATTTGAACCTTTAAACATTTTGGCCCAAACCGACATTTTTACTTGTCATTAACAAGTCACATAATATATTTTTGCAACCATATATCATGTTATTTTACAAACGAAACGACATCTGAATATTTTTTTGCTCGTATGTTCTTCTCGTGTTAGCACCCTAAAAGAAATATTTTTCACTTTTATTTATTATGAAATATAAATTTTGATTTTAACGAATTTGAGCATGAGTTAGGATTGAATAGTATTCCATAATTTTTATTTTACGTATCTGTATCATTTCCAGAAGACGCATTGCTACATATACTACATAGCCGCATAGTAGGTAATACAACTATATGACCACGTCCATTATTAACTCGTCACTTCATTATCGTTAAAAACACTCAAAATACATCGAATCTTGATTTTTGTATAATATTTAATTAATCTAGCCAGTAGCCACACTAATAAATTAACTAATAAAGTGATAGTATGTTTAGAAAAAATAAAAAATAAAAATAATAAGTTAAACATGAAATTAAAAAAAACATTCTTAATATTATGAATTATAAATTATATGTTTTTTTTTCAAGGGGACGAGACTGGTAAAAATAATGAATATATATATAACACTAAGCCGTTTTAGAAGAAGAAACACCCCAATCATGAATACGCTTCCGAAATTCAGTATAATTACTTGTACCTGAAGAATTTTTAGTAATCGAAAATCGAGTTCAAGACTCTGTGCGTAATAATATTATTAATATTATAATATGGTTGTTACGTTTTGACAATCATCTTATTTTATTTTACTGTATAATTTATTAATTTAATAAAAATGTTAAAAGTAAATAAAAATTCGGAATGTTAGAAACAGTCGTCAAAAAAATAAACTGGAAATGTTAAAAATTATATATTTTATAAATCTGTCAATCCGATGTACGGCCATCTGTTTTATGATTGCTTGTATATATATATACGCAGTATAACTGTCTATTTTATGGACAGTCGTTAATATGGGCCTATGCCGAAAATTACATACATGTACACAACATATTATAAGATATAACACACCAGTTTGACCCCGCCCGAATGTTTTCCCGGTCCTGATTATACGATTTTTACTCGGCAAACGAAAAGAGCAATATTTATTATGCGAGTTTCACAGCAACCTCGTGTTATGGTCTGTTTGTCCATTAACAAATGACATTGTCAGATCTCGAGTCTGGGAGATAAAATTTTACTGCCAAGCTATTTTGATTATATACACTTATTACACCAATGGTTGCCGTCTGCAGTTCTCGATAGACAATATTATAACCCACTGCAGTCTGCAGTGTATATGTTTAATTTGTTTACATATATGGTATTAGACATACGTTACGTAATGTCTACAATGATAAACAAAGTGGAAAAATGATCACCAAAAAGAATAATATTGTGATTGTTTTAGATTTTTTTTTAAATGCATCTACTTATTCTTTCATCGAAAAAAAAAAGTTCCCATTTAAATAAAATATACTTCTATAGTTCTAATTAACAACTATTACGTTGTACTTGTGAAAGATAATTTTTATAGAACTTATTCAACATTTAATTATTTATAATCTATATTGGATGATATATTTTATGTTATGATGGTATATTATAATGGTTTATTAATATTATTTGAGTTTGTTCGTACTATACTATACAGATAAATACATTTTAAAATCATTATTATACCAAAAGTATTACATCGTGATGCAAAACTCATGTAGTCTTTTATAATATTTTATTATATTGCAGTTTGATATTGTATGTAACAAAAGTGACTTAAAGATAAGACATGTAATACTAAAAGTGATTTATATTTTTTTTCGAAATTGATTGTCTCGAATTTTCGAAGTAATACCAGTCGTTATTGTGATTATTTTGAACCAAGATTAAATGGGTTATCTTTGGAAAGATACGCAGTGTGTGACTGTCATCGCTACAGGGGGTTTGTGTATTATAGTGTACAATGTATACTGCAGTACATATATAATAGCTGTGCCTGTAACAGTGTAACACACTGGGTAGCTAAATTCTAAGATTATTTGGAAGCCATATTTTTTTGTTACTTATCGTGTTGCATTATTGTATTTTAATAATAAATGGTTGTATTTTATGAACACTTAAAAATATGTTCACATTTAAGTATATTTAATTTACCAACCAAATAGTTTCGTTGTTTATTGGCTACAGCACGTAGGGGAAACTGGAAAGTGTTTGATAGTCTTATTTCTTATAGTAGTTAGTAGTTCGATACAGTTATTATACATTATGAAATAATTATTTTATGTAGAAAATATAAAATCCCTTTCAGTTTGAAATCAGTTGACGCACATTATTATGCCGAATTATCAATGATATATTATTGTAAAGTAAATATAATATATATAGTAATAATATGGTGATCACAAAGCATAATCTCATTCATCTTTCAATAATACAATTATTAAAATTCTGATAATTAAAAATGTTAAATAAATACACTCATAGGCCATATTTTTAAATACTTAAACTTTTTTTTATAATATACAATTAAACGTTTTTAATATTTAAGGAGTATCGACTTTATGTATAAATTTCTTATTATCAAAAAAATTATATAAACCACCAATGTTTATTGTAAATTGTTAAGCAGATGATAATTATTAAAAATATTGATGAATCTATGAAGTGAAAATAAAAAATATTGAATTATTTAATGTTTTTAATTTTCAATTAGTTTTTTTTTATTTTAAAAACACAGAAACTTGATATTTAATAAAATATTATTCAAAAAAATAAATAGTAGGTGTAAACAATATATTTTTGTATAATATAATTGATCGAAGTTGTAGGTAACTTATAATATAGGTATATAAGATTTAGCGATTTTATTATGTATAGTTAAAAATAAAAATATTATCTAAAAATTATTTTGTATTTAGTAAACATCTATTTTTATTCGTATGTCTATCAGAAATTGCACGAATAAAAAAAATATCCAACCATATCTTACAAAACAGGTGTTTCTCATCCGAAATACTAAAAACAATTTATGGACTAAACTATGCAAAACCAGCATTAAACTGTACGTTTCCATTCTTAATGAGTTAAGTATTTATACCAAGGTCTTGCGTGTATCAGTCTAACAATTTTTTTGCTTCCTAATTTATTTTTACAGCACATGTGCCGTCTTACTCATGTCATCAAATCTTTCGGTTAACAACTGTATATCACACAAAACTTCGTCATTAATTTAGGTGTACTGGTATTATTTTCTTCTCGTCATTATAAATCGAGCTAAATAACTTCAAAGCTGAATATTAACACACCAAGTTTATTATAATATAGCTAACAAGTCTTGTGAAAATGTAAATTGTTTAACGTAAACGAAAATTATTGTAATGATTAAAAAAAATATAAGGTGAATATAAAAAAAAAAATGACAAAAGTTAAATAAACTCATCATATGATATACGTAACATATTCAACTTTTAACTGTATTTTGGATAATTAATAATTTTACATGTATCTTATTGATTTTGAAACAACGGTCTGTCGCTGGATAACGCCATGGCCTGCTTTATAAGAAGTTTAAACCTTTCAGTTTTAAGGAGCTGATCAAACCTGCACGCATAAATGTATGATTAATAATGTGCGTACTTTTTTCATCTCACAGTAGGTATCTATCAATTTATATAGGTATGTATGATTTGTTGCAGTATTAGCCATTACCCATTTGGGCATACAATGCAATATAATAAGGCTCTTTGGAATTCTACACAGCTAACTGCGATTGCCTTTATTAGAATAATTTTATCTCATTATAAAATAAATATTCCCATGCTTATTATGATAACGTCTACATTCAGCTTTTTCATATTTTGCTAATTCGCTTATTTGACTGTAATAATATGCGTAATATGAGTGTCGTTTCAATTGTAATTACCTGCATTTTCTTCACTACACACATTTTATACATATATATTACTCATCTGCAGTACGCATGCGGCCTTTTTTTTTTAACTTTACAGTTGCTGCATAATAGTACCAATTTCAAAACATGTATTTAGATACTTGATATATAGCCATATAGGTACATGATATAGCAATCATTTTTAGTGTTAATATAAATATATATATATATATAGGTAGGATGGGTATGTAGTAAACCGTTTTATCGAACGTGCAGATGCAATTAAATTGTATTCAAATTACATTGAAAATATAACAAATTATGTTGATTATCGTTTTCTTAGAAAAAATCCATGTTCCTATAAACATAGCCTCTAAACAACAGTAAACCATTTTGAACTTCGGCGCGCATGTGATTCGGGGATGGGATTATGGAATTTCACAATTTCGCAGCATGTTTAATAATATAATATATGCCTAACAGTGACATATTAAAAACGATCAATATTATTGATTTAGGTATGTATACTATACACTGATACACGTATCGACTTATCGAGGCTGTGACATGTCCTGCAACAAACGGTCTAAAATCACGTACGCGCGTCAATAAATTTCGATCGTAAAAACTGCACGTCTCGTATATACACGCGGGTCACGATATCAGCGTGTGTGTGTACATAGCTGGTACCTCAATTACATCTACACACGTTTTGTTTCCCCGAAGAATTCCAACCCCGAAAATTATATGTTTGCGCCTACGTAACATAATATTAAGATATATGTGTACTAAAATCACAGCGACCCGCGCACGACTATGTTATAATATAAAGACGACCATTACCTAAATATGTAGGTATATATATATATATAGTATAGTATGTACTATGCGTGGCAAGAGAATCACACACCGGGTGATCAATTTAATGGGCTACACTGATTAAAAAAAAAAAATTATCACCACAAAAACTGATTGGAAATTTGATTTTTTTCTCTCGCAAAAACGTTTTTCTTATAGACTTAGTTCAAAACAGCTCCAATCGACAATAAGCACAACAGTTTAAACAAAAAATTATATCACGGCCGGTTAAATCGATCACCCCGTATAATAGTACTGGTATGATAAACCGACGACGCACCGTCGCAGCACAAAAAAATAATCGTCGCTGCGTTCGTCGGTAAGACCGGAATCGAGCAACAATATAATAATTATACCACTGCACTGCCATAATATAATATACGTATATATAAGGCGTAGACAAGGGGGGCCAGACGCCGACCGCAATGAAGACATTACGTCTTTGGATTGTTGTTGTTCACTTGTTCGTGGGACATATTATATTATTATAGTCTATTATTATTACTATAATTTTTTTTTTTGTACTCTCCACGTGTGTTTATATTCATTCGTGCATAGAAAAAAAAACAACGAAATAAAAAACAAAACACGACAGTAATAACTGCAGTGTGCCCTTCGCAGCAGCAAGTAGTCTGCGCGTACACATCGCACGCGGTATTAAACGGTTATTATATAATATTATTATTACATACGACGTATCGTGTGTGTGTGTGTGTGTGTGTGTGTGTGTGTGTGTATTATGCGGTTTGTGTGCCTGCTCGGAGTAATTACGATTTATCGACAGACATAGGTAATACGCGCGTGTTATAATAATATGGGCCCGGGTATCTACCTATATATATATATATATTGTGGAGGACGGCTGCTACCACAGTGGTGTAGTTTTTTACCATGACTCGACGACGACGACGATAATATTTCAATCGCGACGCGAGTTGTCGCGCGTAAATTATTTATTATTATTATTATATAGTTGCATATTTTTATTTTTATTTTTTATACATTTCTCCGACGTCTCCGACGCGTACAGTCCGTGTTGACTGATCTATATTTTATTATATATAGGTACACAAACGTCGGGAGATCGTGTTTAATCTCGTTTTTTTTCCTCTTCTCTGGATTATGGTTATTTCCATTCAACAATATCATCACATTATTATGAATCCGATACCGCGTATTATATAGGTATCCAGACGTTCGCAGGCCCGACAGTTCGTCAATGGCGATCGGATCCTAGATAAATGCGCCCATCCGGTGTATAGGTATAAATACGTAAGCGCGTTATTCAAACGTGTTTGTAAAAAAATATTCATCGTATGTATATGTAATCGCTGACGCGGACAAATAACACGCGCACACATCACACGATACGAGTTATAAAGGTATTCACGCCGGAGACGTTAAAATGATTTTATGATATTAAAATATTATTACTATATTATCATTGTGCCGTAGCGCATAGTATGGTGTGCATGAAGTGAGTAGCGATCGGCGATCGATCGTTTTCGGGGTAGGATGTCGTAGAACGTGTCCATTGATGAATAATACTGATGAGTGATGATAATTATATAATAAAATAATGCCGAAATCGTGAAACTTACAACAATAATAGCGTGGTCGCGTTACGAAACTATTTTTTTTTTTATTAAAAACTGTATTTCAGACTCGGGCACTAGGCGTCATTCAACTCCGCAGCTATTTAGAACGTCAGCGTTTTAAATATTAATTTACATTTCTCGTATAAGTCATAACTGTGTAGGTAAGCATATTATTTGATATTTACACGCGCGTCGATATAATAATTCCATAGGTAAGTAATAATAATAATTGTATTACTGCAGTACAACGCAGTCATCGGTCATCACGATCGATCAATATACTTACTATTTTCGACTATACCATATGCTGACGTGTTTCACTTCAATCGAGTACATGAGTATAACTATTTGAATTTTTCAAACCATTTCAATTGTTTACGATTTCTTGATAGGATTGAACAATGAAACTCATCGTAATAAAATCAATTTTTACCTCAAATACTAATTATTGAAAAACGCAATAATTACAATAATTTCAATTATGTACCCGTGTTTTATCAGATAATTGTGTTGTTATTTTTTTTTTATATATAAACGAAAATTACTTAATCAAAAAAATAGCTGGAATAATACTTTAATGACAACTGATGGTGAACTATATTGTAATGAAAATCTTAGAAGTGCCTGTGCGAAATGTAATGAAACTGGTTTTAATGTTTCCTGCGTAAATCACACAAAAAATTGAAAATATAAATTATAATATTTCACTAGTTCATTGAATTATAATTTATAGTACGAGTACATACGATTATACGAATAAAAGTTAAAACAAACAGCAGTAGGTCATAGCTCATAATAATTATTATTAACTAATAAAAGGCAAAATGCCAAGTGTGCGCCCTTGTGCCTATGAGGTAAAGATCGTTAGATCTTCCAACAGGAACTACATACATAGACACTGAGGAGTGAGGATAGACAAATTATTATTTTTAAAAAAACTTTAATAATAAAATCACTATGGATTATATGCATGTCTTATTGTAGAGAGTTGGTTTAATAATTAAATATAAAGCATGTGTGCTATGGTGTAATATAAAATATTACATGTTTTTGGGTTACCATATTTATTAATTATAAAATACTCGAAATAGACACTTTTATCTTACTGAAAAAAATTAGAAATGTTTATGGTTCCGCACTGCTGATTGTTATCAACCCGATTTTTTTTCGTGGGATCGTTAAAACGAAATACTGTTCTCGTTTTATTATCTTGTAAAATAGAAGAAATCTTCTAAAACCGGGACATATAAGAGTTCTTGTTGTAAAATATCTCGAATGATTTGTGTATAGTACGTATATACAAACTATTATGTATACGCCATACGGTATATATACTGTATATACGGTATATATATGTGTGTCTGTATAAACCAAATAATTTTTAGACCTAATCTAAAAAAAAGTAAAATAATAATAATTAAAAAACTCGACAAAATGTTTTTAATTGTTGAATTAATTGTAAGTTAAATGTATAGGTACAAAATACAAATAAAAATAAAAATACAATGTTTCAATTAAGGATTTTTTGACTTAATAATTACTATACACTTATAGTTATGGATATACAATACAACATAATATATGCTTATGTGTAAATTAAGCAATTATCACGTTGTGTCAAATAATAAGAATAATAAAATAAATGTAATACATAATATTATAATATTTATTTTATTGTTTTATTTTTTGTTGAAGATATTTTATGCTTAATCAATAGATTTAACTATGAAAATATCATAATAGTACAAATTAAAATATATATTATATATTTTATTTTATTTAAAAGCTTTTTAAAAGAAATATCACCTAATAAAGCTTGAAAATTAATAAAATATTTTCAAAAATATTTAGATAATTATATAAAATGCATAACAATTGTATACAGGACATGGCGCAGTGTTCACAAACATTTTTCTTTAGTGGAGGGTAATTTAATAATAAATAATAATTTAATTATAAAGTTAACTTTTAAGTTATATCTTATTATTAATATATCACAAAGCTACTAGGGAGTTATTGTCAAAAGAGCACATCAAACTATGATAAGATAAGATTTTGAGTGCAACAGTTAATTATTTTAAAATTAGTTAGATAATACGGCCATCGTAGACAATGTTTTGACAAACATAATTAAAAATTTAAAGGGTTGGGGGCAACTGCCTTATCTTGTAGTGACCAGCTGAGAATTTAAGCAGCTTGGCACATCATGCTGTGTCCTATAATATGTAACACATATTTAGTAAGTCTTCAAAATAATGCTTTAGATCAAAATCTCAATCCTACGACTATTAACAGTGCTTAATTAAATACACACATACTAAAAGTTTTCGTTCAACATTTGTAATTGGTTTACTTCTTAAAATAGTTAATTTTAATATTATAAAATGTATGCTAGTGTATTTTTTATAGTATTAAAATAATAAAATTAATCATTTATTATCTTAGTGTCACGCTGTCAATCGTTTTCCCTTGGAGATTGAATTACTATTTATTTATTATTTATTTTGTATTCACGTGTACATTTTAATAATTCATCAAAAAATATCAACGTGAAATCCAAATGTAATCAATTTTTTTTTAAATTTTCATATATAATTTTTTTTTGTGATTAGTATTTCATGGGCAAACCCAACATTCACATTCTATGGGCTTATCTAGCAATCCAAGGAATTCCACAGCATATATTATAGTTTTAACTATATTTTGTTTTTATTTACAATAATTAACACATTTAATTTACCTATTTAAAAAAATAGGAATTTGGTGTATTCACATAGATACTATGTGTTCAAAATTTCATATGCTCAATATAAATTGATTTTGATTTTCAAAAATCAATTCACGAAATATAGAAGTGGAAAGACAACCATTTTGGTGGTAAACCGTAACAATGTAGTGACCTTATCCCATCCGGTTAAGTATGTAATTTTTCGCCATCCTCGTGGAAAACCCTGAGTACTTTTTGTGACGGGGCACTTACTTTTCTGTAAAAAACATGCCACGCTACTATTAGCTATATAAACATATTATGGTACTTTGAGGGTTGGATTTAAATAATTAACTATACATTCGAATAAGTTGTTATATCTATTTTATTTAGAATGTTTTAAGCATAATAATTGAAATATTATTAACTATTTTTCAGTCTATGCAACGAACACAATATCATTGTTGTAGCATAGATGCTTAGTAGAAGGTCCTAAAAAATATTTTTTATTGAATATACAATATTTTTTCTTGTACATAGCGCAAAGAACATAATAACATACAATTTTTGACACCGATCATATATAGTATATGATACCTCTACCTCATTTTTCCTATACGGAACACTCAAGACTACCGTTTGTTGCAAATTTAAGCACAGTGAGTAAACAGTAAGTACTATAATTATTAAGTCCTAAATAAATATAAAATTATAAAATCCATCATAATCGTTGTATAGTTAGTGCATAGTATATTCGATGGTATATATAACTACGAAATAATAAATACAAAATCACACCGTTACATTATTTGAACGCCTTACTTATAGATTCTTTGTTTATACCTACATCACCCGTGATCGATTTAAGCAGTTTAACCTGTAAATTGTAATGCGTATGGACCGTTAATAGTTTTCGTGATGCGCGAAAATATTATTAAAAATTATCCTTTGGAAATATGATGCCACCGTATTGTGTTATTATTGTCGTCGCCGTTGTACCTATATGTGATGTCGACAAATCAAAACACTCTTGCCAGTCTCTCCGGCACATTCGACCTTGGACCATGGTGATAGGTGTCATCGTCCCACATAACACGTAAAATATAAGATATTATACGGAGCGTACATTGTCATATTTTCTAGTGCGAGCGAGATTTTACTCATCATTTCGTTTATTATATGCTTGTAATGTTTCGTTTTTATCGAGTCCGACGGAAAAACCATGGGGTCTAAAGGTCATTGCTTTATGTTTTCCTAATTTTCCTCGGTCATACTGGGAAAAACAACTCGATCCACCCTGTATATACATCGTTTCCCCTCCCCTTCGATCCACGCGTGGAATAATCATATTATTATTATTATTATTATTGCGTCGCCGCGGCGCGACCGGCCCGGCCGTCACTGCAACCTATATAATACCATTGTGGGTGGTCTCTGTCCTCCCCTCCTCCTCCGGCGGTCATCGTTTGGTTCATATATTTAAGTTCGAAAACGCATAACAAACACCACACGATGCGCGCATCCAGCGGCCAAACTCACTATATACAACCATATATATAACATCGGCGGCAGGCAAGTTTCTATTCTAATAGGCAACCGAAAGTTAAGTCACAATTGTTTCTAAATTAAAAAGTATAAAAAAAACCTCTCCCTTACTTATTGTGTCAATAAAACGTCACCCATCAATTAACACTTCCTATTGAATTTATATCTAAAAATGGTATGTACCTATATGGGTGTTTTATGTGGTTACTACATTCAAAAATTAATACATAAATACCTATTCAAAACATTACAAGTCATAGTGTAATTGATATATCTATATTAAATCATAAATAATACTTGAGGATTTTATGAATTTAAAATAATGATGTCTGATTCTATAACATCTGGTTAATTTATGAATTTATATACTGTCGTATAATAAGTACCTAACTTCAATTATTTAATTGGCATGACAATTAATGATGATATTAATAATATTAATAAAATATTATCATCATCATACCACAATCGGGTAAAGGTCTTCCAATAGTGCTATGTAGCAGCTGCAGTCACGATATATTATATGTTATCTGCATCTGCAGTGGGCCATTCGGTGAATTTACGATTTAGTCAGACGCCATTTCATGTCTTCGGGACGTTTGCGTCGTATAATCCTTTAATCCTTTAGACCACCGGAGATCAATAACGAAAATAACAGACCCGCGGGGGAGTACCAGTGGTTATCGTGTTGGACATATCGTCGTTTTCAATTATATATTATTATAAAATTATCGTTTTCGTGGCGTCTTCGGTCTTTACGACCGGCTCAGGGTCGAAAATGAGGAAACCCATTATACAACGCGTTGTAAATAAAAACAGGAGCTCACTTGTCATTTATTTCACGTGATAATTGAATTTATTATCGTGCAATAGATATAGCAACATTGTAACACGACGACGATGATTTAAACTCAACAATTTTCGCAGCTGTATCTCGTCCATTTTCAAAACGTATAAAATCATACTATAATATTGTCAATACTGCTGCATAGAAGGATTGTCGGATCAAGATCGATTGGAGAAAAGACATAAAATAAACGCCATTTTTTTTTTGGTAATCATTTTTTTTTCTTTGACTAAATAAAAATAATTTTTTTTTACACAATGTCTAATTACATATATAATAATAACAGACGATGGAGCGTAAAGTAAAAAAAAATAAACAATACACATAAAACATAATATATGGCAATTAAACTATACATAAAACGACTTTGTACCAAATAGTGATCGATCGATAATATAATACACACAGACTAAAAAATATATTTTTTTAACATATTATATTATTGTTATATTTATATATATATAATATATATGTACAAATTACAATAATATCATACAAACGCTGCATGACTGTGTTACAGCTGAATGTAAAGCGATTATAATATTAACATAATATTATGCACACAATATAATCTCCTGAAATTATATGTAATATAAATATATGTACCTATATAGTAAAAGTCTTTAATCACAATCCTTTTATAGAGTTTGATGAACGCGTTATCGGGAACGAAAAAACATAAATAAATAAAAGATGCGAACTGATAATAATAATTTTCGAACAAGAAAAATACAATTCTATAACACGACATTGCAGCACGCGCTGCATGTATAGTGTCGTAGGAATGGGTCCTACTCGATGAGCTTATTCGGTTTCCGGTTAAACGATTTGATTTCAGTCTGGCAAAGCCTGAATAGTAAATAGATTAGTTAACAAACGCCGTTCTAACGCCGTCTCACTCCCTATTTTTTTAAATCCAAGAAAAGAACCCCTCAACCCCCACAAAAAAAAAAATGTGAAACCCCGAGTGTCCGATTAAGAACGCACTCACGAATTGTACGCTTCAGTCGATCCGTTTTAGGAATAAATAATAATGATAGAAAAAAAACACGAAAAATAATGAGAAAATTATACATAACAAAAACGGAAAAAGCGCATTTCGGCCGGCCGAAAAATAAATGCACGTACCCGCACGCGTACGCTCGATCCGCTGCAAGTGACGATCATCGTGTGACTAAGTAAGCGGACGCAGCCGCCACTAACATCGCTCCCGGTAGTAAGCCGGTCGCAGACCCTGACCCTTCGTCTTCATCTTCTTCCTCGTCTACTTCTTCGTCGTCGCTACCGACGTCGTCCGAAGCGTTGTACCTGTTCCGGACGTCCGGCTGGTAATCCGCATTGGCCATCATCATTTCCACCTCGGCTCGGTCCGGGTCCAGGTCGAACATTCTAGGCCGGTGCTTCCTCCGGTTCTTCCGGCCACCGGATTTGTTGCCGCTGCCATTGCCGCCGCCGCTAGAACCCTCTTGTTGGAGTCGCGGATCCGCCTCGCCACCGTAACACAACCTGACCATACGCTCCTTGTTGCGCAAACACTCGACCGCCGATCTTCCGGTGCACCGGCACCGATTCATCTTAGCCGCCTTCTCCTGTCGCCGCAGTATTTCCACCGAATTGAGGCACCGCTCCGTGCACGCTACGCCAACCAGCATCCGCCTGCAGTACGTCTGATAATAGCCCAGTGCCGCCGTGCACACCGGATCCACCATGCACACCCAATGGGCCAACTCGCACGGCACCACTGTCTCGTTCTTGGACGCCTCCAACACAAACGGACGACATATTTCCGCCCGGGCCTTCATCTCCTCGCAGTAGCGATCTCGGCACTTGCACTGTAAAAATCCGTATTTTATATAATATTATACAACTGTGTTATATATTTCAATATAGTAATGTATTGCTAGAGATATTCGTGAGTCACGGCTTATTCATGCTGCATGTATATATGTGACAATAATGGTAAACACTTTATCAATAAGTCAAAAAAAATTTTCTCGATTTGCTCGAAATAATTATTTTCTGGCAGACTTTATTATCATCATTAAATACAAGTATCTAATTTTTATGAAAAAAACTATTTTGTGGATATTGGTTTTAATATTTTTCCAAATAAAAATCATGAAATCCCCCCCCCCCAACGAAAAATGTAATTTATTTTGGAAACTTTTTTTTATTCGAAAAATGCCATTATAAGTATTTATTAAATCTTTAAACGGAATAAGGTAGATAAAGTATCATTGGTTTTCAAAATATTTTTTAATAATTACCTGATAGCTTATATAAATATCATCCTCCCCCTTCCGAATACACTACTGGTATGTTCAATACAATGTCGTGAGTCAATGAGGTTATGGTTATATGTAATATTACAATATATTACGAGCAGAACTGATGGCTTTTTAATTTATATCATTTTTACACTACCATATAGCTATTGTAGTCATCCATGCACTCGCTAAATTGACCTGTTTGTAATATCATGTACGTTTGGAATTATAACGAGGTCACATTTGTTTCACAGTTCTTTAAACTTAAGCTAAAATTGTATTATACTCCTAAAGAGTAATAATTTATTATGTAAAACATAATTATGTCTATATTGTGACGACAGTGCTATTTATTAAAGTTATAAATGCTATTTTATGAAATTATCGATTTTTTTTACTAAAGTTATACTCATGAAAACAAAACATATAATCATAATGTGTATTAGATATACATATTACAGAGTTCGGTGGAATGTTTAAGCAGATTTTTTTTCTGTAGAATTTTTACGCTTCTAAATTGTCGATATATACCGCTGCAGCACATATAAACATATAATATAATATATACAATAATGTATATTAACGGGTGTGTTAATCGCCATAAATCATACCCCCTCTCGAAGATAATCGACCCCAGAGGCTAAAAGCGCGCATACTATAATGTGGCGGTGCGCTTACTTTTTTTTTTTAATTGAGTTTTCAAACATATTTCACGAGAATCGCGGCGACGGGTTTCGTACCCCGCAATTACGAACTCGACAATACAATTTCATTGAACTATTTTTTTTTCTCTCGCCCAATTAAAATTTCTGTTTCGAAAACATCTGAATCCCGGTTGACGTTAAATTATTCGCGTGTTTATTTTTTTTTATCGCGATGCGTACGCCGGAACGCAAACACGTAGTAGGTACAGCATGAACAAACAACTATAATAATATACCAATACGGCTTTAAAATAAATAAGACTTCACCGGTGACTTTAACGAACACCGCGTAGTTTCGTATGTATGTATATATATATGACCACATATATGGTGTATAAGAAAAAATACAATGTCGTATTTTAGCGTTGTTCCCGTGACGACAGTACGCATAAAATATCAAATCTACCCACACGATATTCGCTCAAAAGCGTATATTATTTTTGCGTCAGGTCCGAGACAAATACGCTGCAGTGGCTTAAACGAAGACGATATTGTAACACAATATAAGCACTTCGATTTTGACCATAATACGTGAAAAATATTGGTACAATATTTGAAAATGTTATTGGCTACACGTGCAGCATTATCGCTTGTTACATAATAATTGGAATAGTGAATCAATGGATTTTCGTGAAGTTTTTGATAAGTACTTCGTATAGAAAGAAATAAATACCATCAAAATATGTTTTCCAACACTGCAATATCTTGTGCAAATATTTTATGTTTTGCGTATTACTATAGTATGATGTAGTGCAAAATTGACAAAAAAAAAGTTAAACACTTTTATTATTTGCTCATACAAATTATAACTTTTTTTCAAATATTTATAGTATAACGTGAAAAAAAATGTTTCGTCATTATTATTCATTGATATATTTAAATTATATGAAACTGCAGAAAGATTAATGTATAGTGTATACTCACGTCCATCATCCGCTTGCCGTCCTCGGTGGATGTGAGTGCGACTAGCGCGTACAGACACGATTCGGGGCACGTGGTCGAGTCCGTCTGGAGGATCCTATCGCACTTGGCGAAGTAATGTGTTAACGCCGACGAACAGCCCAAGCCCATCGCACACTTGATTCGTACGTCTTCGCACATCACCTGCTGATTGTCGGCCACGGCCACGGCGCTGTTATCCGCTAGTCTTTCCCCGTTGCACAGTGCCAACGACACCATGCCCGACAGCAGCAAAGCGACCATCGAAATGGTGGTAATGACGTTGGTTGTCATCTTCACCAATGTTCCTGCGCACATAAACGAATCGTAAATGATCAGTAAAATGCCTGTATAATGTGTATTAGAGTTAGGTGCAGTAGCATTGCACTTTATTTTTAGACATTATTATTACTGAATTGCATTTTTTTTTTTTATATCGGTGGTGCGATTAAAATGAACGTTTATAAGCATAAGGGTGTCGAATAAGGTGAATACATTTTTCTTCATTGCGCGGGCAGATAATAAAACGTTTTAAATCGCTGCTCGGAAAAATACCTACTTATTTTATAGGTACGTTTGCAATATTTATAAATACCGCTGTAGTAGCTAAGAATAAATCTTATCGAAATGTTTATAACACTGTCTGTATAATGTTCGTGAAAAAATTTGCGTAAAACGAATAGAGATTGTGCAGGTACGATATAAATATTGACGAGAAAAAATATTTAACAAGGTGCTATATACTTGAAGACGTCAAAGCCACATGTGTTGTCTTTGTCTTACAAATGTATAACATGCAAATGTTTGTCCAGTAAGACAAATTTTGTGTTATAAGCTTAAATATTAGAGTGAAATGAATTATTACCAAACTTAAAGGTGAGAATAAAGGTATATATATATATATTATGCCATTGATACCACCTATTATATCTATACAATTTCAGTTAAAAATATTGTTCGTTCATATCGAATTTGAGACGTCTCATTTATTTTATGCTGCATCGACTGTTTTATAGTCGGCGCACGACACATACGAATTAAGACGACCCAAGACCTATATTAATAACCAGCTTCTTACAACGTAAATAATTAATATCCTAACCAATGTAACCGTGTTAAAAGTTATATGCATCACGTATGTGGTCAGGCAATATAGGATTAGTAGGATTATAGGATTTAGCCGACTTATTTAAAAAAACAGACTATTATTTTTTTTTATTAGGTCTTTTATTAGTATCTATCTACGCGAGTGTATATGCCCAGAGTCATCAAATAGTGGCCCACATAATGAACTTAATCCAGCCCGCAGGGAGAAAATTTATTTTTAAAATTATTATATTTTTTTTTTTGACGGAGAACTAAAAAAGGTTTTCATTATTCTAATTTGATTTTTAAAAATTTTGCCTTAATTCGTTTTGGATTAACATGTACTTAATGTTTTGATAGGCCACGAAAACTTCCTAAATTCCTGGAGTAGCCCTTCAAAAATATTAATTGGTAACCCGTGATATTTAGGCTATTCGGAACGTACGGAGTTGTAAGCCTCATAATATACTGGATAATGATCATCGATATGTTGTTCAATTTCAAAAATTTCTAGTACAAAAACAGTATTAAGCGATACCAAATGTAAACATTTGTCACATACGGAAAAGAAAAGAAACTAAACGACTTCGGAACGTTCGTTTAGTTTACCTACCGCACGGCCGGCCAAGGCGCACACGTAAGTCACGAAAACGTTATTATTTTATTATACAGACGAAGTATATGTATACGCTCTATATTAGGCGGTTTGTTAGTTCAGTCTCGCAACACACACGAGAAAAAAAGACAGTCCGAAATCGGTTTCATCGTCGAACGAATGAAAAAAATTCACGAAATCGATAAAAATGCCAACCGCGCTCTCATCGACGCTGCGCACGACGGCAATCAATGTCAAATCGATCGTAAATCGAAACTCGCGCGCATTAATTACAAAACATCGACTACAGATACACAACATATTTTATAATATATACACGGTCGTAAATATAATTATGTTATGAAATCGGCATGCGATTGGCCAAGATGGATTTTCCATCATGAACATAAATCTGAAGCTGGCAACTTCAATATAATGTATAATAATATAATATATACAATTAAATATTTTTTTCTCGATTTTTAAATTCGTTCGTACGAGTACAATGGCCAATCTGCCACTTTGTTATTGACTCCAGCACTCCAGTTTAATCCGTAAATCGCGATGCTTCAATTTCTCTAGTCTCCGGAAATCTCGACCAACCAATTAGATTATTTTAAGAAATTGTGTGGAGATACTCTCTAATTGAAATTAATTATTTAATTACAAGTAGTCAAACAAATTATATGGACCATAATGAAGCAGAACATTTTACAGCAGATTCGGTCGAACTGAATAAGGTAAAATACACTCATGATATTATTGTATTATACTCTTTCCTAAATAAAACAATTTTCTTTTTTTTTTGATAAAGCTCTTTTATTATTACTCGATTATATTGGACGCTCAATACAATGGCACCGAATAAAAGACCTTCTACCCTCCCTCCTAAAAATCTAAAATTTTTACATTCTCCGAAACGGCACCACCTTACTACGCGACAATAACTTTACGTCCGTTATAATAATAAAATAAAAATGCGTGTACAATTTAATTTCGTCTTCTTCGACGAAAAATTGATAGCCATTGTGCTGCATGCCAACCCGCGCGCGCGCGCGCATTTCTATAGATACACTACTACGCATTCGTGTAGGAATACGTGCGAGATGGACGCGCGCGAGTTTTATTATTCACGTATTGTCTGCCAGACGCCATTGTGCAGTGCGTGTCGCGCATCCCGTTTCTCGTCGACTGCTACCTGAATTATTATTATTATTGTCGTGAGCCGTGTGTGTACATATTTATTATTTATACAATATCCTATATTATTTATATATATATATAGGCATCGGCAGCTGGACGAGGGCTGAAATATTATATTATATTCGAGGAGTGAACGGACGAGAGGATGAGGATTTATCTTACCAAATCATGACGTTATTACGTATATTAATATATATATATATAATGCACGTGTGTATGCGTATTATATTATATCCGTTTAATTTGTTTGACTTGTGCACACACGTAGGACAGTAGTGTGTATATATAAGGGAACTACCGCGCGTTATATGCATGTGATGTGTGTGTGTATATAGTACCTACATATATATACACTACTGAGCAAACACTACACGCGCGGTGAAATCGAATACACAACATCACGCACGCCGCGGCGGCCAGTACAATATTATGCAGTCGAGCGCGGGGGCGGACCTAAATATATAATATTATTATTATCACATTATTTGTTTGTTTTCGTATAATATACACACAATTTATTTTTCCGTCGAGTACCTATCAGCAGTGCGCACGCGACCCGTCTCGGCATCCGACTCGTCGTATTTATCGTATAAAATATATATATATTATACATAGATACTGTGGATATTACTCGTGTATAATAATATAGATTGTACTTTATATAACATATATTATTATGAATACGCATCGCACACGGTTACCGGCAATTCCCGCGGGGTGGAGATGCGAATCACGCTTAATAGTATATAGTATACTTATTAGTTATTACTTATACCTAACTAGTAACTGTGCAAATGACAACGATCGAGTTGATACACACGAGTTTGAAAACTCGTCATAAGACGATACGCGTCCCATAAAAATTCTGTCGGCCGTTCGTATTCAGAGGACAGCGTAGTTTTTCGGGTCCAAACTCTCTAAACATTTTTTTCTCCCGAAAAACTTTTCTCTCTCAAAGACCGACATTCCCGTTGGAATTTTCACGACAATATCCCTTTCTAGTTTTCTACACGGGAATAAATACATATTCCGTGCATGACCTATACCTATTGGCGATTTTAGTGTATACAAATTAATAAATTATGACGTAATCGCAATAATTAGAGTGTCATTTTTACATGACGGCTGATCGCTTTCTCTCGACGGTTTTCAATGTTCGGCGAAACACGAATGTAGAATAATTATAAAAATATTATAACGGCACTTATATGCGGCTATATAGGCTATAATATGAACACTATATTACTCTTAAATGTTGTATATAGTTTATAGTGGAGGTGCGAGACTCGGAAGTTCGTCAAAATGTTTGCAGTCATAAAACGTTATAAAATAACGTAGGCACACGTATATTTGTTACGATATACAATGGGTACATAAAAAATTATGAACATAACATAAAAATATACACCAGCTATATGCGGCTATGCATGCGTAGGGCCGTTTAATATAAAAATTATACGATGTGCTTGATTTAAGTTGTTTTTAATTCACGGTGTACCGCAAAACCTACGATGAAAAAATTATCAACGAATTTTTATTATCCGAAAATAATCAAAACGGTTTAATCCTTTAATTGTCTTTTTCGTTCGTAATATTACATTGAAACTGCGCCGCCGACCCACAAGATGGAAACCTTATATACCATACGGGCGACGTCTAAAGGATTCTGATTATAAAACTAGCTATTAAAAATTCACAAAATCAAATCAAAGCCCGCATAATTTATGTCATCGAGTCTGCTGTACCTACGTATATTATTAATACATACGGTAAAATCTCACGGTGTTATTTTGCATACAATGGATCAACGGCGTCAAAGTTGTTTATGTATATTAAAAACGTTTTTACGGTTTTATGACAGGATTTTATTACACAATATAATAACTTTTATTGATATTACCTTTGATATTAAGCGTTAAACAAATCCTATACTAAAAAACAATAAAATATGATTTGGAAATAAAAATAAAATTCGAATTAATTCGATATAATTTATTATAAAACTATCCTGTGTAGGTACCTCCCTTTTAATTTAAAAATATTTTTTTAGTGTTTATGTCAGTATTTTCCATTTTGTATTTAAATAAATTATCTACATATTTAAAAATCAATCTTTGGAGAACAATAATTACTACTAGTGATATAAATATTATTTAATTATAATTTTTAAATTTATTAATAGCATATTTTAAATAGTCTTGGCATTATTACAATTTGTGTGATTTTAATTATTAAAAACTACGGGATCCATACAATAAACATTATAGTCATATGAATAGGTACAAAGACTTCATTTAAATCTCTGAGAAACAATGGAAAACATCGTTCGAACACGCTGCGTTCTCGCGGATATTAGTTCGTATATAAATTTCACGCTCACCGTTTTAGCGAAATATTATTTGACAAATGGAGCTGCGCATTTTATAATATGCGTGTAGCGTGTATACGTTTATGGGCTAAAAGATGGATTCGGTCGAAGAAACAATACAACTGAAAGGAAAAAATCCTAAGAAAGAGGGCGGTGAACAAGGGGAAGGGACGGAGCTGTCACGTCACAGTCGTTATAATATAATATATATAATCTTCCATTCTCCCACGAAGACGTCTCTGCAGCCGCGCGCGCGGGTTGTGTGCGAAAAATATAAAAACCGCCCGCCGAACGTCCGAGAGAAAAGAAACGACCTGCAATGCACAGAGTACACAGGTGGCACACAACACGGCGCGCGCATTCAACCGTCGTATACCCATATGTGTGTACTTATATATTATATACCATGGTCGTGCAGAACTGTCAGACCTTTTCACCTGTCACCCCTCCGGGCAGCCCCAACCACAATGTACGTAGTATATGCGTATAACACGGTGCGTGGTAATCCGTCTCGGATTACGCGCGGAGGGACAATACCGGGTGGCGAGGGGGGGGGGGCCTTTGAGTGCGGGCAAGAACGATCGGGGAATGAAAAGATCACGTCGGATAAAAAAAACCATGTCCCGAAAAAAAAAACAGCATCGTTTACGACGACGACGGCTGCAGTTTTATGTTTCGATCGGCTCTCGTCGACTACATTATATAATAAATATCGCGCAATATAATATTGTCCATATTAAAATATAGTAATTACGATGTATAAAAAGTTTTAATAGTAAAAGTAACGCTTTTCCGCTTTTATTGAGTACGATTAGTAAATAAACAGCGTCATTAACTATAGTCAAACCTAGTTCTACACAATGATCGTGTGTTATCGGTAACATATTATGCATTTTATTTATATTAATATAAATCTAGACGGTATTCTACGTCAAACTTTTGCAACGTCCGACCGGAAACGAATTGTAATGTTTTCATGTGCAGCTAGCTGAGAGTGAAAACTGCAGCGAATATTTTAAACCTATGTAAATATATAATATATTTAAACATATAATACAGAATGATTCTGTTATATTTGGAAATACAAAGAATTTTTCAATTTTATTTTTTAACGTTTAAAAATATCCTATTTTACATTTCTCTATGATTATCAGTAATTGTTTTTAAAATTAAAAAAATCTTTATATTTTTTAAGGTATGATTTGCCATAGAATATATTCGTCGCTCGCGGCGGCCATTTTCGAAATAACAAAAAATTATACGTTTTGCACGCATCGTACTTATCGACGGTTCATTCAGACTGGTTATAATTTCCAAATATAACATTATAACTATTACCCATTTGCTGCAGCGTGGACACCACACGAAGGGTCGTAAAATTGATTACACTGGTAGGTATACCTACATAGTAAACTAATATTAAAATAACATATACAATACACAAGTGCGGTGGAATGGATACGAGTTTGAAACCGGCCAATAATTATTTCCGCATCGGGCGGATTTGAGGCTGATCTCTTATTCCAAATGGTTATCAGATATCACGTATACTCTGGAAAATCGCTCAATGCGTGTTTCGTATATTGTAAGTACCTATCTACTAAATTTTTAAACGTTTAACTAATAAGCGTAAACAAGTGTAGTAGTCCACCGATTCCACAATAAACGCAAAACGCGTACATTATAATTTTCATACACTCTCCGTACCAACTCGTAGACATTTAATTAAATTACCGTGAGAAGAGAAAAACATTTTTTTCGTAATGGCGTGGTCTGACAATATTCGAATAATCGTACGCAATGTATATGTACTTAGAAAATGTCTATTATTTAAATATTTGAAATAATCGGCATCACACAAGTCAGTGGCGCCGGGATTTGTTTTTGGTGCATACATGCGGAATCGTTTTGTTTTTGACATCTACGAGCCTATACACAGTTCGAGACGGACTTCGGAACAGGTTCTATAATATTATATTATTACAGTGATCATAGATCCGTGGCAGGCAGTTATAGTCGTGGTATAGGTAGGTATTATTCGTATACATATATACTATATTATATTATATAGTAATAGCACGTATATATTGTGTATAACATATCGACAAAAATCGTTTAGACTAGAAACAAGTTTCAGAATTTTTCAAAAAACCAACCTTCGAATAATATATGGTCTTTCGTTATATATACATAATAATATAAACACGATAAACTCAAACCCGAATAAATTACTGTAGGTTTTTTCTTTTTTTCTTGACGTTCAATTCAAAATACTAATTAAAGTGTGTCGTCTTCAATATAATTAGGTATTTGAAAACATTAGATGCATTTCGTCTGACATGGTTATAATATTGATATTATTATACGATTTATACGTTGCGCGTATACAATTTAAAGATACCTCGCGATACGTGCAATAAAATATTTAGCGATATCAAATAAATTACTCGATTATAGTTGTGATTACACGATATCTACACACGTTGGTCTGCGGCAACGTTATACTCTACAATGTTTTAATGTTTTTAGAATATTGGTCTGATAGACTTATCGTGATTGACGGTAAACGATTGTTAGTGGGTAAACCTAAATAGTATAATATTATAATACATCAGTACAAATGTACGCAATTAGGAGGAGCTCCGCGCAGCTATAAAAATATTTTATACACTCTTCGAATAGGTTCATTAAACGATGTTTTTATTATACTACCGTCGTGGTACCTTATGCACCTTATATTATTATGTATCTAATATTAAACCTCGCCACTGGTACACGCGTAGTACCCACGACAACGGAGAATGACGGTCATAATCTATTTTTCGTGTTCACAACAATAACAACCACGGGGTGGGTGGTGGAGGAGTCGTTAAATTCGGTATTTGCATCTATACATACACCCCCCTTATACGGAATGCATTTTGTAGAATTCAAAGGAAGTGTGCGCAGTGTCGTTTGAATAATGGAATAATGATAGTCGGGGGGACGGGTACGGTCCGAGAATCGTAAAACCGTCAACCTCGCGGCAGACCCGCCGCTGTTTCACATACACCTATATATGTATATACAATATAAGCATAATACGTACCTTTACCTACGGTTAATAACATATAGAAACGCAGGTCATATCGCCGATAGGTTTAAATTGGATGTGGACGGAAAGAAAGAGTCGTCTGTGTAGATTAATCGCGATTTGGCGACAAACGATTTTATTTCGATACAATATAATATAGATGTCTGGCGGTAATTATAAATAGGTAGGTACTTCAAGTCTCCCACCGTAATCGACAATTTGCCCGCCAAAACCCGCAACGGACCGGAAATGTTTTTTTTCTTTTTTCGGGACACTACCGCCGGCTCAGCCGTAAAACGCATACTGCCACAATATTATATATAATTGCCCCGGAAACATTGCGCGTCTCGCATCTGCAGGATTTCGTTTAAAAATAACACGTCCCGAACGCGTCGCCCGCAGTCAGCTTTGCGGAGTAGATTTAATATTAATCAGTACCTCCACGTTCAACGTTGTAATAACAACCTAATTCCTATACACAACGAAAAAAGGACAAAACCTTTACAAACGACTAGACTGATCAGTAGTTACTCCGAGTCAGACCCGACCCGCGGTGTCGTAACTTCGCATGCACGCACCCGAATACCCGACACACATGTTGTTTGGTGTTAATTAAATAATAAATAATAATAATTAACGATCAATTAGGTTAAAGTATATAATAATATATGAGTACTCACAATAATATTCAAATCGAACGAGAGAGTTTTGTCATTATATCATTCCAATCGATTTTATTTTTTATTTAAAATGTATATTAATTTTTCAATAGGCGTTTTAATTTATTTTTATTTAAAATGTTAAAACAATGACAAGTGATGAGAAAATAATAATATATAATAATATTTAATTCCGCACTTTCACTAATTATACTCGTTCGGTACGCAGAGACCTTTGACGCGATTTTTGATTAATATTCGGCCAGTAAAACGATTAACGGCGTGCGATATTATTATCAACTAAACACGATAAACGTACTCCGATGGACGTGGACTTCGATGCGATACGCACAACATAAACACACGGTCGACGGCTGACGACTGTCGACTGGCTCCGAAAAACCGAATCGCGGAGAACGAGTGCGTGCGTGCGTGTGTTTCTTATACTATGTGCGTGTGTGTGTGTACCTGCTGCCGACATCTGCCAGTTCGTTTGCCCCTTCCCCACATGGTCGTCCCATCGCGTTCGAGATTTACCATCCTATCGCCGCAGTCGTTGACGACTAAAATCCTGCGCGTTCGATCCTTCTCATAATCTCATCCCCGTTCACCAAGCTGTTCCTACTCAACGATGTAATACCAACACTTCGTCCTTCTCCACACGTCCTTCTCCTGCTCATAGAGTCCTATACTCATTGTCCCGTTCGGCGACAGACGTATTTACATTTCACCGCGGCATGCCACCACGGCTGTCATTCCGCCACCGCCGCCGCCGACGACAACAAATTTGTCAAAATTTACAGACAGCGACGATGACGTGTGAACGACATATCGTGCACACCGCGATATATTCTCTACGCCTTGACCGCCTATATTATCCACTATTATCCGCATTTGGTGGTCGTTAAATATATTATAATATAAAATATATAACTTACAGGGATCTAGGACAGTGGTCGGCAACCAGCAACAATTATACGGCTTTAAATTTTAGAATGACGAATTTTTTTTTATACATTTCATTATTTTAAAGTTTTAGACAGTATTTATTTTTCATAGTAAATAATTTAAAAATATAAAATTTTTATTTTTGTCCGGCCCCGAACTCTTTTTAATTAGTGAATGAAGCCCGAAAGTCTAAAACGGTTGCCGACTACTGATCTAGGAGACCTCTCCCCCACAAACATTAATTATACCCACGTAATTCTACAATAATATTAATTAATAATTAAAATAGGTTAAATTCAATACTAATATGATCGCTAAAAATACGTCATGATGCCTGCAGTGATTCAGATCAATAATATTCATTTTTTTAAACTCATTTTTATTATACTTACAACTTACATATAAATATAAATAGTTTAACATTATATTAAAAATAAGGAATGAAAAATAAAAATAATTATCTCCTTTAAGTACAATATAATGATGTGATAAAATACTTAAAAGTTAAAATCTTAATTTTACATAACATAATAATTTATAATTTATAAACAATACACAATTACGCAACAAGAGGATATTTTATTTTTATATTTAAACCATTTTACACATTTCGAATATTAGAATTAAAAAAAACAATAACAATAATAACATATGGCTTGCGGCTTTGCGTATCACAATAAAATGAAAAACCTTATATCCCTAATCTCTAATATTAACCATTAAATAACAATAAAATGCTTTTAAAAAAGTTACATACAAAGTTGACGATTCTCATATGATATAAATGATATAATAATAACATAATTATTATAATTTAATAAATGTAAATTGGAAAGCTTGTATTGTATATTTGTACCTACTATAATAAATAATAAAAATAATAATATATAAAATAAATCATAGGTTAATGTATACAGCATAAATACAAACTATTTCCAATAATACAATTTAAAGTGGTGATAATTTTATTTCCTAAAGCATAGTTCTTTTAATATCACTGCCTGTACGTCTCATAATTTGTTATGGTTGGTTTCTATATCAAAACAAATGTTTATGGTTAATTTTGTTGTTTTGTTATGTAATGATAATATGATATTAGTTGTTATAACATTTTTAGAAATGCTTACCGTTTCAATGGTATTAAAATATTCAATAAGATTTTTGTTCAAATACAACAACATCGATGCAAGAGTGGTTTGAAAGTGCCTAGAATTTATATTTATAAATTATTATTTTATACAAGCATTTATTGCCATGCATTATTAAACAGTATACTTGTCCTATACGTTCCGTTTAATAAAATAGACGCCCAAATCAATTTTTCGATAATAGTTTTTACATATAAGTCCTACACAGATTCTAATTCGTATGCTAATCGATCCCCATTAACGTTCTCTCGTGTCTTACTGCCAAAACTGACGTCCCACACATACTTAACAACTGACATTTTATTATATTCTGTTCCCCTTAATTAATTTAAGACTAATTTTTATTCATTTTGAAATGATGTTATGAAAAATATAAATGTTTTAAAATAGCATTTCATTTCATTTCTTAAAACTATTTTGATAGTTTATAAATTTAGTTATTAAATATTCCTTATAATATTAATATATATTATACTTATTTGCCCTATTTACTTACGTTCTAACACAACTTTATTGATTTATTAATATCTACAAAAGGTTTAAATCAAAATATATCTATATCGACGTCCTACATAACAATATAAATATATAATATAACAAACGACTATAATGCCTCCTGCGTTAAGTTAAGAAGTTCTATTAGATATATTTTAATATATTGTTTCAGATGTATTCCTAATAAATAATAATTTTGTATTAATATATAATATTATTAGTATTATAATAATTTAGGATCATTATTATTACATTTTTTTATGTACTTTTATAAACTGTCATTTTGACCATTTTGTCGATTTAATTTTACTTATATATAAGTCTTAATTGATTTTTCTCCAAAAAATATAATACCACATAACTATACATACTAATATATCTTATACATTAACTACATTTCGTAATTTATTACTGTATTATTAAACAGAAGTTCAAGTTTTGAACAACATCATTATGTATTTAAGAGGACGCCATACACGAATGTGTTGTCTCTGTCTTACTAACGTATATCATAACAAATTTGCATTCAGAAAAACAAATTTTGTGATGTTAGATTTAATAGTTTAATATTATAGTAAATTTAACATAATTGAACATTTTAAAGTTGTAATATTTTACATAGTTATAACTCACTTTTAAATTATATAATAATTTCAATAAAAGCATATGTAATTTTCTAGATAATATTCTTACCTTTAAATTTGATGATAGGTAAATTTACTCTATAATATTAAAGCTAACATCACAAAATGTGTTCAATAATGAACGCAAAATTTTTATGATATACATTAGTAAGATAGATAACACATGCGGGTATGGCGTCCTCTTATAAGAAGACGTCATACGCGTATAACTTTTTTCTTCGTCTTACAAACGTACATATAGCAAAATTTCCTTCGGCTGAACTTATTTTTTATTTTTAGCTTTAAGATTATAGTGTGGATACCTATTTAGCAAACTTATTTTTATTTTTGTATTTAAATTTTTAAGCAAGATAGAACTCATCACTTTATGAATTACGATTTATAAATATTAAATGCTCATAATTCACTTTATTGTAAACACCGATAATTTTCTAACTTTTAAATTTGATAATTCACTCTAAAACTAAGCTGAATAGAAATTTACTTAATATAATGTTGTACAAAAGTTAATAGGACACAGACAAAACATGCAAGTGTGGTGTAGTCCTCAATAGCGTTTAATTCTAACAAGTATTCAAACGATTTACACAATGTTATTAGTTTTTACATAGACTACGCGAGGCATATTTTGATAAATATGTATTTTTCTGAATCAGCTATATGTACAATATACATAATAATATATGTTTTATAATATATGCCGCGGTATTGAACGAATGTACAATAATCCGATAAATCCGATAATGCGAATTTTAGACAGATTTAATACTAAAGCGACAAAAACGCCGCCATCGTTTGTCGATTTGCTGAACAAGAGAAAAGCTTGACCCATACATTATAAAAAAGGTTGTTATAATAATGTAATATTTTTGGTGTTCGTGACGTTTTTACACGGCCGTGGACAGACGGTAATCCTCTCAGAAAGACGGCATCGTTTATCTGTCATTGTGTGTTAAGAAGAAAACGTACGCTTACATGCCCATAGGTTATAATATAAGTATATGTATTGGTGCATCTCACGTGTGCACTCTTATTCTCACCTAAAGTGCCACATCGTATACCAGAGACCCGAGTATGAAACACGAGGGACTTAATATATATATGTATATATAATTTTATTAAAGTATGACATGCATTTTACAAATATCTGACGGAAACCATAATGCATAAAACATTAAACTGTATATTCACTTATACAAGCAGATGTTTTTGTACTAAATATAATATATAGTTGATTGTATAATTTATAAACGCGTGTCACATAATTTCAAAAATAACAGATAACATTTGAAATCCTTTAAAAAATAAGACTGACTTTTTAACAAATAACTTGCGTATCTATTAGATCCATACTAATAATATACTATGATATCATTATCCATTCAATTGTGTTTACGACGATGTATGGATTTAATGAAATAACAGTATTATTGACGTATATAATTAAATACTAATTAGTCAACGTCAGTTATTATTGTGTAATTTATCAAATAAACGTTATTCCGTTTCGAGTTTAAAGTTGTCATGTAATATTCCTAAATATTAATTTTATATTCCTACATCTATTTTTAACTTTGGTATGGGTATATGTGTGTCAGGTAGATATATATACAAATATACTAGTTAAAATAAAATATTTGTCAAACGTGTGACATGTCTGACGTAACAGTTCTTCAAAACAGTGCAATCTCCGCGTTTTCTGTACGGAAAAAAGAACTAATTACTCGAACCGTTTTATTTTACCACGTAAAATATTTCGGTAATTAACAGTATATATATGTATATATAAATAAATAGTATAAATATTATTATGTATGTATGAGTTTTAAATTGTGTTCGGTCTCACTCACCAATAAAACCCAATAGTGATAAATCAGTAATGGAGTCCATCGCGTTAACGAATACACGTCTCACAGTAGAAAATACGAATATATTATTAAATATATTATAATATATTATTAGGTGTACTCGTACAAGTTGGTACACGTCTCTATAATATATATATATATATATACACACATATATAGTTGTATAATATTATAAACATACCTAGGTACCTATAATAAAAAAGCATACGTTATGACGTCGCGTCCGACATATATAAAGTGCTGTATAGGGTTTTCGGAATAAATTTATACGTTTTGTCGGAGGAATAAAAAAAACCGGGATCGCTCGGAACGTCGTCATTATACGATCTCGATGAGACGCTATAAACGAAAAATTGAGATGTATACGATCGCGAGAAACGTCTTATTATTATCGCGGCAATAATCTCGCTGCAGCAGATCGTATTATTATTATTATTATTATTGTTGTATACATACATAATATTATATTATATTATACACCCGTCATGAGGCGTACCCGTTGCTGCAGGAGTAACCGTTGACGGGGGTGGTGGAACGGGCGCGCGGGAGTTGAGATAGACTGTGGGATACAAACCGTCGGACAGCTGCGTTTATAAAATGCGTTATTATTATTATTATTACTATTGTCGGAGAGCCAAAAGAAAATCGTGCTGGCGGAATAATCGAAAACTGACCCACATGTTGCACCCTAGTCTCGGGGTATTACAGCGTGCTGTACTGGGATAATAAAGACTTCTATACGAGATTTCGTAAATTTTGTATAATATATTAAATTATCTTCTCTCTCCCGCGCTCACCCTTTCTCTCTCGATCGCTGCTTGTATAGGTATATATGCATTGTGTGTATACATTATACACGTGTGATGTTCGCCATCACCTTTTCACTATAACACCCCGCTGTGTCTCGGTGGCAAAGACGGCAGCCGCAGCTACAGAAAACCGAAATCGACGCTGTTACCAACCCGAAGAAAAATAAATAATAATACACACATCGCTGCACAGCACAACTATATACATACACATTATATAGTATGCATGTAGGGGGCATATATCGACTCGTAGTAGCCGGTTTGGAAACTCGCGCTTTAACCCTTAGCCACCGCCGCGGTGGATGTGGTGACGAAAACGTGTTCGGATAACAGGGCCTTGGTTTTACTTTTACTCGGAAATACAATATGCATAATATATATTATATCCAATGATTATATTCTATACCAGTATACCGTCCGAAGGGGTTGCACGTAAATAGTTTATAGGTAGGTTAGGTGTGTGTGTGTGTGTGTGTGTGTACATTGTACTTAATATGACAATATATAAAAAGCAGTTAAATGCACACGCCCGGAAACGATTATTATTACACCGAACAGGTATCCCGTGTTGCAGGAGTAGTAACGTAGTTGCTACGAAAAATCGAGTGGGTATATTATCTTTTCTATTGCAGGTGGACGTTTAATTATTGTATACATAACGATAAATGGGCAGGTGCCGTAGACGGGTATTATACTTTTCGGATTAATTGACGTAGCCCGGTCAGCTCGGATGATTAACAAAAGAATTTAACAGTACACTGTACAAATTAAAAAGGAACCAAAGTATTATAATATTTATAAACAATAAATCGAGTAATCACGTGAGTTGTTTTAAGTTGATTGATTTATTATTTATTTGCAGAACATAAAAAAATAAAAATTACTTGTCGTCGTTTACCACAATATTCTTTATTTACCTACTTTCAAAGATTTATGGCTACTTTTTTCCCTTTCTTTTTTATTCTCGTATACTGTCGGAAGCCGATCGAATTTATCTTTTTTTACATCTTAGTGGCGTCCTCGTACCTAAATGTTTCGCACTTATTCTATACGCTTTTAAAATGTAATCCATTAAAAATACATTTATAAACTAAAATACTTACACAAAGGTAAAGAAGCCACCTCCGGTCACTATTGTTAATATGACACATTAGTCGTTTATCATTTTTACTCTTAACTATAAAAGGAATACCAATAGAATGTTATTCAACATAAAGATCTAAATTGAGATATCCGTATACAATTCGCATTACGAATGCAGTACATATTATTTTGCTTTTACTTACCTACCTTTCAAACCATTTTATAAACTTAAATCAATGGTGGAGCCTTAGAATCGTACTATAGACTACCAAAATTTAAAATTGTATTCTAGATCAATATTGAATCCTGAAAATAAAACGGAAACAAGCGAATAGTCATCGATATTGTAGTACAAAATATTATATGTATACTATCCAATTCCAATATTCGAACAGTCTATTACGAAATACCATCTTGAATTTTAACATAAACACAATGTATAACATATTATGACCAAATACATTTTTTCACGACGTGTTTAAAAGTTATAACTGCAGATGTATTATAAATTATAACAACTATTGTGTAATTTTACATCGATTTTCGTTTTAAAGACATAAATTATTACTGTGTATATTATTATAGTAAAATGCGTGATAAACAATCATTTTATGACACTACAAGGTTTCGTTATTGCTTAGTTCTACCCCAAAGGACAAAAAATATTGACCTAATGGGTCAATGGGTGTATAATATACGTAAACATAATACGTATTCACGAGGTATGAAGTGATTTCAAACAAGTCAACAAAATAACCCTATGAAATATTAGTGTTGAGCAATATAATATAAACGCGCGTTTATATATATATATATATATATTTTATGTATATATATCATTACAATAATATCATTTCTAGGAGGAGAACATACACACGAGGGATAATATATGTGTACATTTCAACGTTTCTTCTCCGAGTCAAGGCCGTGTGTTGAATGTGATTTTTTCACCCTATATAATATATTATATGGATGCTAGCGGTGGCGGTGACTGTCCGTCGCGGGCACCTAACCTAACAACCCATACTATACCTACAAAAGTGTTTTGTCGCGTCGTTCGGTGTTCGGTCGCGATAATATATTATACACGATGTATTATATTATTATATAATAAGAAAGAGAATAATAAGACCGAAATGTGTTTTTTCTTTTATACATACATACATAACAATACACTTTGGCGTCGACGTCAGCATTGTGATTGTGCGTGTATAGCCGGATTATATGAATAATAAGGGGTGCGGCGTGAGCGATGACGATAATATAGTTGCGTATAATATTAAACCATCGCTGAACAACGGATTGCTGTAGTGATGGTCTACCCGACGACGGGACTTATTGCGCGCAGGTACCTACCCCCGCGGAGCTCACATTGACGTGGTTGTTAAGTGTGATAGAGGGGTCATGATTGGTTGTTCAGTGATGCAAGTCAACGGTGGATATTCCATCAGTAGGTTCTTCCGTGTGGGTCCTGTCAAAGGTAAATACTAAATAACAACCATTTTACGGATCAGGCCAGGCCTTGGCCAGTTGCAGCTGACCCATAGGAAGGAAAACTATAAAAGAAAAACTGGAGATAAATGTTTTTCAGTATCGAAATGAACATAATATATGCAAAAAACTAGAAATTTACTGCTTCCATCGAATACTGGCCCAGTAAGAAAATTCGGAGTAAACTGTTGGAAGTCAACGGTTATAGCACGTCAGCAATGCTGTCAGTACGATTATAGGTAGGACTTAAATATGGAACCAGGGAAAAGGGTGCAAATATAGACAAGAAGGAGAAAAATTAAAGTAAAAACAAATTGATGAATAGTATATAAGTTACACAGGAAAAAACTGCTACAGCAACATAACTGTTAGCTATAGCTCAGAAAGTATAGCAACGATCCTTATAAAAGGTGATTTTCGTGTTAAACTAAAATACAATAATACCATAAAAATGAAAATAAAACATGTATGATAATAAAAGCACCTGTCAGTTTAACGGAGATAAATGTATACATTATAATAAAAAAAAAAAAAATTAGGTAACCAAAACGGCTAAACAAAATAAGCCGTCGACGTATATCAGGAAAAATATGAAAAAAATAACTAAAAAAAAAAAAATACAGTAATATACAGGCTTATTTAGGATTATTTTTGTCCGCATATATACCTATTACGCGTACCTATATATACCTATATAGTTACGCGTAATATTGTTTATTATTATTTTTGAATAAAATAAAAAGTTATACAGGATTTATATCTAAACGACAGAGGGATACCGTTTATATATACATATTATATGATTTATTAATATTTGTCATAAAATCCGTACGGCAGGTGCGTCATTTCAAATTTTCAACTTTTTGAAAGGTATGCTAACAACAAAGCAGGCCAAAAAATTTCCAACAGAGCAATATATTATAATATGCTATAGTTATTACAAAAAAAATTTTTCATTAATATAATGATTTAATATAATATCATTATTGTATAATATATACCTAATAATCCCAGGTTAATACCTATCTATATTATTTAAATTTAAATTTAATTATTTATATTTTATAGACAGTATGAAAAATAAAACAAACATTATTCTGTATATGAAGAAAGTCAGCATTTGTATTGTCAAATACAAGGGTCGGCAACCTACACAGGCCATATTTTTTTCAGTTTTTCATTAAGGGCCGCATACAAAATTAAAATATTAAAAAATAGAATTTATTATATATATATATATATATATATATATATATATATTATATATGATTAGATTACGTTCTCGCTCATAACTTATCTCAAGAGATGTGCACGTTGTTATATAATAGTCATGATTTTATTCATATCAATTTAAGATAAAAAATTGAAATTTTAAACACCATGAAATATAATTGGAGGGCCGCGGGCCGCAGCAAAAAGTTCCGAGGGCCGCGGGTTGCCGGTGCCTGGTCAAATACATTAAATATGTCAAAAAAGTGTTCATTAACACCTATTACAACTTATGGCCAAAGATGTCGGATGCTTAAGACCAATTATATATTAAAAAAGAATAATTTTTGCCCAGCACAGAAAAATATAGTCAGGCCAAATTGGATCTTGATAAATTTTAGGTAAGTATGCATAAGCATTATCCCAAATGACGCCCCTGCCGTACGGGTTTTGTCCACTGTACCTATAGTCACTTTATTATGTTCAATTAAAAAATAATAATACTAAGTTTATTGTGTTAGCCGTAAGGACGAATGCACTGATTATTTTTCATGTGTAATATGATAATATAACAAGACAAGTGTTTAATACCTACGTATTTCGCAATACCGGTTCCTTTTAAACTCTGTAATATCGCGAATAGTCAATATAGAGACAATCGTAATTAGTTAGTCATGACTGGTAGGTACACCGGTTATATTATGTTTTGTATATTTACTATGAATATATAATAATGTATAATAAATAATAATATGGTGTTGGTTTCTTTCTTCGCTTAAGAACTAAATTTGAAACCACATGTTTGTTTACGAAACGATTGTATACACAATAAAGCTATAGTTTTATAATATATCATTTGAATATTAAATAATATTTTAATCAATTAACAATGTGAATAAAATGATAAATGTATAAATAATTATACAGTATTTAATTCGTATTTACTGATTTCGGTGTTCATTATAATTTTAAATGTATGTACCTATATATGCATCATTAGTGCGCATTACGCATATGGTTTAGGACTTTAAGTACCCTACCTAAATCGATTATAAATTGCTTTTAATTTTGATCCGAATAAACTTAGAACATAATCGGGAAGGTATCATGTAGATAAGTAGAAGGATATTCAAAGAGCATGCAACGAAGAAGTGAACGGGGTGGGAATAAATAATCACGGTCGGGCAACACATGATTTTTCACAGAGGAAGCTATATTGTATGTGACGAGGAGTGAATTTAACAATTCCACCTTTTTTTTTTCCCAATAGGCATAAATATTCATCAAACTTGTTTAGCCCGTTCAACGGACGTTCCATTACTAGTAGGTACATAATATAGGTATAAGAGGAAGGTCCTATTTTGACAAACGCTATTGTCACTTTGAGCCCGAAAACCGGCGAGGTTTTATCCAGCTGGGAAGCAAGTTTCTATATGTCCACAAACCTGCACAGAGTCACAATAGATCACGTATGGGTCACAGATGTGGCCACACAACAAATGTTCAAGATTAAAAAACATCCCTTTTTTAATATATCATTATATTTCACTCGAACGCATACACACCGCGTGTTTATACAATATTTATATGCATTAACAGAATAATATTTATAAAAAATATTAACATTTTTCACCTAGATGACTAGATCCCCAGAACATCGTTGCCCTTTGGCAAGTAAAATCAATTACAGTAAATGATACAAAACACTATGCGTCTGTGTCCAGATATTTAATGTAGTGTGGTACTAGCTATATGAATGGTGAAATTGGATTACTTATAGATACTGCAACTATACTCAAGACTCAACTGAGCTTTCAAATGTACGAGTAGTGTGGAGTCGAAACGAACCTTTCCACGCGTTAACGGTAAATTATTAGATTTTTAAAAAAGTGTATAATTTTTTTTTTGTCATTTTGAATGAACAGTATACGGCATATTAGTCAAATGTCTATTATTATAAAATAAATTCACCCCAGTATAGTTAAGTCTAAGTATAAAAAAGTTGGGTGAATTCAAGAATTTGATTTTTGAAAATGCTGGCTATATTATAAAAGACGGATAAATAAAAATCAAATATTTGCAACTAAATCCTTTATTAGTATTATATTTCCGTTACATATTATACTTATACATCATAATTGTGTCTAACAATATAAACAATAATTTGTTTAAAACGACTAATGATTTCGATAAAATAATTATATGTTTAAAACAGAGAGGCAGGTGGTACAAATACATCGTCTGAGAAGATATTTTTTAATAATTTGGACTTTTCAAGTAAATAATAAAATATAAAAATTCCTTTTTTGTTAATTTATAATTTATGTGCATGATTTAGTACATACCAAATACTGTCTTATTATGTGAAACTGTTGTACTTTAGTATTGATATAGACACAGTCACGTAATAACAGAAATACTACACGTTTATTCCTACAATTATTTTGGTAAATTATAATATTATTATTAATTTCGTTATTTGTATATTATAAGTTATAACTATTATATTAACCGTTATCTGTTGTCTATTAAACCTATTTTTAGGTATATGTTAAACAACTCGTTGCAATATTATATTGGTATATAATATAATATGCGTAATGTAAATAAGGAAATACATTTTCTTAGAACTAATAAATAAAATGAGTAAGTTATGTTTTAAACATATTTTATCATTGATGTGTAAATAATTCATATAAATTTAAGTGGTGGGGGACATCGCAACAAAATAATATTTTTATTATTATCAATTATTATTATATTGGAATAAATGAGCTTAGGTACTAAACTCTATAATCACACACTTTTGTCTGCATTGTTACTCTCACACAAATACCGCCTCCCCTGAATTACTGACCGTGAAGATAATAATAAAGTAGTATTGAAGCCGTGGAACTTTCAAAGTCTTAACCGAAAACAATGAACAGGCCCCTCTAACGATATAGATAGTGGCCAAACTTGGGATATATGTACAACTGTACAAGATAACTAGACAACCAGTCACGGTAGATCTTGAGGTTTTGCGAGATGATGAATATAATTTTATGACAATTTGTTTGCAATTTTATTTGCGTTATCTGAAGATGATTTGATTTACGCCATTAATGGACCCACACAATCATCAGTAAATATCAGCGCCATCTAATACTGGTACGAAAATAAACTCGATAATCGAGAAATTTGTCAATCACTGGACACTTTTGATAATAATAAAATAAAATGATATGCGATACCGACCATTTAAATATTATAATATTTATTGTAGATCCAACCGATATTCGGACCTATAATATGTAAACATGTTGGTAATTTGTCATCGGCGTTATATAGTGACTTTATAAACGTACATATAAGGAAAAACATGTGTATGTCATTATATTATATTATTTTACCGCGTCTTGAATTTCAGGCTATCAAAGTGCCGCACGATATAGCTATGTAGAAAGACGACTCGTACGTCGTTCCATCAACCCAAACCGCATAGTTTAATACACGATGACGTCAATTCCATCGAAATTCGAATGATTCCAGAAACTCGAAAAATTATACAGGCAAAACAACAAAATAGTAATAATTAATTTTATTTCATAGAAATAGGACGCGATATATTCATTATTTGGTTATTGATTAATGTTAACATGATTCCTTACATTTATATTATTAATATATTCATATAATATTTCGTTAGATTAAATTAATAGATGGTTTATAATTTGGTTTACTTAATAAATGTATCTACTTATAGATATAATATACATACCAGTATATCGAATATGTAAACTATTGAATTATTGAATTTGTTGAAAATTAAACTAATATTTTTAGTACTTGAACTTTAAACATACAATAATATAATTTTGTTGTAGACGTTTGTAATTATTATAGAAAATGGATGCCGCCGATCTTCAACATTTGTGAAGTGCATCTATCTAATAGTATACCTACGTTTATTTTACGGTGGGACTTTTAACAATTACTTATTTTAAATAAATAAATATGTATTTTACTAAATTGTTTTATAATATATAGAATACAAAATATAAAAGGCTCTTAGAGTTTAGTCATATCATATAATTATATTTTAATATTTATTGTACCATTTAATATGTTAAGATTATTTTATAGATATAGATATAGATATACAAATATAATTTATACTTAAAACTAATTTATTTATAAGACAATAATATATAATATACGCGCAAGCAATGAACACTAGTATTTATAAGCAATGGTATACAATATAATCTTGTAAGAATATAATTTTGAATATGTAATAGGTATTTATGAATTCCTTCTTCATTTGATTGATATGAGACACACGATTAGAAATTTTTTACTGGACTCGATATAAAATTAGCCATAATCATGGTTAATACAATTTCAGTATTGTATATAGTGCGAAATGCAGGTGATGAATAATTTGACAAAAAAATTAAAAATAACACGATAATGACGGTAAAATGCACATAGGTAGGCATAAGTATAATATAGAGTTCCGAAATAGAGTATAATCACGGAAAAGGCGTTGTCCAAAGTCGGCCCTGTTCGTGATTTCGTGTACTTGTATGACACAAAAAAAAATTTTCTCTAATGGGCACGACGTGTACATGCGCGTGTCTGCCCAACAATGTAGGGCCTGTTGCCCCGATGTATGTAAGACATAAGATGAGTCGGTGTAACGTGACGCAGTCGGTGGTTCAGTGAACTTGAAAAAAAAATGTAATAATAATAATAAAAATGATAAACAACTTTACTACAGTCGCCGGAACACATGAAGCGTACCTACACACATTACTTATATAATATATATGTGTATAATATATTGTACATACGCACATTATATACGCTTCCTCGTTACATATATACGCCCAAAAAGAGTTCGTGCACTCTTTTCATTTTCGTCTTCGTGACGGTATACAGGGTGTCTCGCGGTATTTATCCTAATACTTACGCACTCGGTTCAACTGCTGTACTAAACCTATGCCTATTCAAATACAACGGGTATTGCATTCCTGCAACGCTCACTCAATTATTAAAATACGCAATGCAAATCAGTGAATCCAATTTTGAAATATTATTATAGATCAGCTTTCTACGTTTGCTTTAACACCTATACAGAGGATTTGGTCCTGTGTAGAATATTGGGAATTTTATTTTTATTGGTTTTGTGTATATAAATACTGACATATTGCAAATCCGTGGCTCCCTGCGGATTACAAGTATAGTTTATCATAACCGCAGTACTACTAGTACTCTAAAAATATTACTCGAAAAACATAGCTATATTGATGGTTAGACATCCTGTAGATGATTCACGTATAGGTACTGTGTTTCTTTTAAGGGGCACGTTATACGCTTATACGCTCGTGTTTAATAATGTATATACGTATATATTATGTAGGTGCTCGGGCGCGTAATAACAAAGGCGTGACTTGGAATTTTTTGTCGTGTTTTTTTTCTAATTAATTATCATTGCTATAAGGTCATTAGGTATCGCGAGCCGCTTGCAATCACGGTTTAATTGTTCGCGAGACAGTGCCCCTATAAAATATATAGTATACGTACCTACACGCAGCGTCCAAGAATAACACGTTTGAATCCATCACTCGTCGGCCGGGCTACAGGTATATATGCCCGTCAACGTACGCTATATTATAATATATGATGTGCCGCGGTATAATAATAATAATAATAATAATAATAATAATAACATTATAATAGTTACGAATATGGCCATTGGCTACACAACCGTGGCTATCATGACCCTTTATATATATATATATATGTACCATATACATAACGTTCCGCGGTCGCTGCGTTACAGTTTATTATAACGACAACAGAAATAATAATAATAATAATGATAAAGACTATTATTATTTTATTTTTTTCATATCGTGAACGACCTGCAATACCTAAACTGGCAACTTGTCCGGGACAAGTACAGCAAATTACCGATATATTTTATTTTGTTATATATATTTACGTCGGTACATATCGTAATATAATTCATGTACATACTACATAGGCACATAGCCGTACTTATATAGTTCAATAGTTATATAGATATACAAAATTGTTCTGCTTCTTGTAATTTACGTTGTCATAGTGTACAGTATACGGCCGCTTTCTAAAAACTTTCAGTCAGATTTGCGACGAAACAATAGAATGTTTCAAATAGTCGCGTTTGCGTACTCTATATATGTAAGTTCCTGCGATGTAGGTAAAGCGTAGTTAAAACATCGGTGACAAAATATGTATTAATATTATGATGTTTTATATTATAATGGCATGTGCGTCTATTCGTATTTCGTATACGCGACTTACTAAACCGCGATAATTTATACGTGATTGTATTAAATCATTTCTTACGGACGAGGTGAATAATGTAATAGAATATTACCTGAAAATATTTGCCTATAATATATGACAATTAAATAGCCATACATCAAGGATGTTTATTGTTCAGGCTGTTAGGGGTGTAAAAACGAAATAGAGAAAAAACAATGACACTCGTGTGCCGTACTGTTGGTTTATATATCTGACGTTGTCACATGCATATTGCGTATAGCTGTATATATTAATATATTATAATATTATTATATACTGATTACGGTGTTAGATTATTCGTGTGTGCGTGTATGACGAGTTGCTGTAGCGTTCCTTATCAAACGTACAGCGTGTATGAGTTATAGGTGTATATAATATTTGGGTACCTATCGTAACGAAAAACGACGGGGTGGGCCTTCGTACTTCGGTGGTTAGACAATTCCGACACGTACAAAATAATAATAATAAAACTATGTAATAAGATGGTAGGAAACCATTGTATTATAAACCGAGTCAAAAATAATAATAAATAATAAACTTAACGCGCGACAAGGTTGACACGCGCATCTGTTGGCGCGCGAGCTGTCTTATTGTGTATAATAACAATATTGTCGTCTGCACGTGGGAGGAAATGCACGTCTTCGGAAAAGTAATAACGTAGGTATTAAAAAAAATAAATATATACGCTCCACACTTGCATTCATTTTTTATACATCTATCGTGTTATATGATATATCATATTTAATTATTTATTGGTGAGTAATTACGAAATGTAAAACGCATTTGTAATTGGTACATTATTCATAAGTAATTTTTAGGTATGTGATGTTTTCCAACGCGATTTTAACTATTTTTATTCATTTTTTATGTCTTTAAATATCATATTTTTATTTTTATAATTTTAATTACGCTCATTAGACAAGATACAAATTTTGTATGTACAATTTATATTTTTTTAAAACAAATTCATTTTTCTGGTTTTTATTTCAAATGAAAACTATAAAACTATATTATATAAAGTTACCGCTGTTTTCAGTTACCACCGAACTCGTTAAAAACCTATATCAACAATTTTAGTTATTATTATTTCAATTTTCGTTTTATTTACTTAGCATTATTAAAAATGCTTTTTTTGTTAACATGAAGAATTTTACAAAAATAATTATCATGATAAAAATAACAATAATTTTGTTTATAATCCATACGCATAAATACAGCGTTTACTACGATCACGATTGACGTAATTATACTAATTAATATTTAATAAACCCATAGATTTGAGTATATTATGTTTATATTCATAAAAAGTATAGTACAAAGTAGAATGATAATGTTATATAGAATGATGCGGAGATGCTGTGCAAAGCGCGCGTTAAGGTGTGAACCGGCTCCAAAAATAAAATATAATAATAATAAAAATACATTTTATATTATAAATGCGTTTATACAATATACATACCTACCTATATATACATTATATAGGTGTACGTGTAGTCGACTGCGTGTTGGTATTCCGTGTCCAAGTATATATGGTATTTTACACGTGGCAGGGCACACCACACTACCACCATCATTAATAAGGCAATTTTATTGTCCTGTCACACCGTGAGCGTACAATACAGTAATAGTATCCAATGCGCGCGCTATATTTGATGTTGTAATGCTCCTTTTTTCTTTATTATTATTATTATTATTATTATTTTTTATATATCTGGATTCCAAAAACCCTCTGATAATAAATCGGTTTTACTGTGCACAAGCCGCCCGTTTGTGTTGGAAGTTATTTTACTCGAAAACATCATCTGACCCAGAGCGGGCCTACCTATATTGTATATTATTATAAACCTTTTTTACAGGGCAGTCGCGTTAATGGCTTATTGGGGTGCCTAACGTTTTTCGTTACAGTATACATGGCGACACTGTATACGACCACCGTAGATTATTATATTATATTATAGTATATTCGTTATTAAATATTTCGTGAATAAATCTTTGATGACAAAATTGATAAATAGACAATCACGAAATCACGATAAAGACGTACAAGTACAAGTTTACTTTTTCATGAACGAGACTGCACGTTGGAACGACCTATAATACAGTGTCTATAATATGTATTTATATATTTTATTAACCCTTCCGCTACGTACATTTTACTGGTAAAAAATCGCAATTGTAAGTACCGAGTGAGAAAAAATAAATATATTATATATCTAATACAAAAATAATGCCTTTCCAATGGCTTAGTAAATATATTATTATAATCACCGCAGAACATTATACCATTAATATTTTCATATACGGTGATTATATAACAGTGATTTCCTGTAAACAGTATTGACGTATTGTCATTAAATTGCTGTGACCATATAAGCCATGAACTCTCGCCGCATACAATAATATACTAAGTCGTTCAAATGTTCAATTAACATTAATAATTCCAACGAGTGAATTTAAATAGGAGTAGCTGCTATTATATTATTATGTTAATATATTATTACGTCAAAACGTGTTTATAAAAAATAGTAATAAAGGCGTATAGAGATTTTTAATTTTCATCTTTTGGGGTTTGAGTAATCGATAAACAAAGACCAGTTGCATACAACGGATTAATTTTTGTATTGTTATTATTTTATAATTGGTACGATGGCGACGGACGAACAACATGACGTATAAATACAACATCATCAGCTTCGTTTTATTTTATATTTGTTTAGCTTCTAATTGGTACGAGAATGCTTTGTTGGTGGTTACACATGTTTGTGTGTATGATTTTATGAATTTTGATAAAAGTGTGGAATTTAACGAAAATAAAAACCTCATTATGTTTTTTTTTCAAAATAATTATTTATTAAATGAAATTATCATTATTTTTCTATTGAATCTATTACCTATAATAGGTATATCTATGCATATACGTAACATGTTAAAATAATTTGTATGCGGCTCATATTTGATCTGTTTGTTGTTGAAAATGCCGCGAACACTTAAACCTTGAAAAATATTATATTTAATAATTCAGTCGGCTGCGGTATACCCGGTAGCTATTGTGCCTTATACGTGTAGTTTAGCTTTAAATGCTTCAATTGTGGTAAACTAGTAAATAAATTCGAATATTTATTTAACCTGCCGGCTGCGTGTTAAAAATATGTTGGATGTCCCTAATAGGTGTATAACTACGATATTGTACACGTTAAAATGTCTATTATTAGTATACAAAATACTTTTACTTAATAATATTCTGCTTTAAAAAAAAAAAGATATATATCATGTTATATGACATTATTGTGTAATTGGAATACAAATGTTTCGGTGGTATATACAATATGTATATAAGTAGGTACACCCACTATACAAAATATGGAAATGTCTTTCCCAAATCTAAATATTCCTGGGAGAAGACTTGAATAAATAATAAGAATAACGATATTACTTAATAGAATTATGTTAACATCGGTTACCACAGTTCCCTGTCTTTAATGGGGCTTATTGTTGTTGAAAAATAAAGCTGAATGCTTATTGAGTAATTTTTGGGCTTCAAAATACATTAAATGTAATAACATTTTTATTTGTATTTCTCAACAATCAGAGTAAAACTAAAAAAAACGAACGAATAAAATAATATATTTAACCTTTCACAGATTTTTATATATATGATATGTATTTTTATTGAAAGACATTTTTCATTAAAAAAAAAAAATAAATAAATACTAATTATAATATTTAAAAACTTAAATATGTATTTTATACTTGATTTACCTACATTACAATTTATAGTTAACAGCAGTGTCGCTGTTTATTTAGTGAAAAATGTATAGTAATAAAACAATAACTAAGATAATATTATATATAAATATAAAAATATATATTCAGAATAATTGAGACACAGAATATTTATTATCTATACTTATTTTAAATGCAGTTTCATAAATCAATCGTTAAATAGAACTATGTATATTTTATGGCTTAATGCATCATGTCCATGTATATAAACGCATATAATATAGTAGATACCTATATAATATACATACATGTATACGCTATACATATAATTAATTTAATATATATTTTATGCGAACTCTATGGTTTTTCTTTATTATTATTTGTTTTAGGTTGCAAATTATTAAAGCGTATATGTATAACTTGTATAATACACATTATTATAAATGTGTGTACAGCACGCTCGTCTTCATCGTCGTCGGTATTATCTCGTACAAACAATGCTATGTACATTCAATAAGTAGTGTTTTTATAAACGTACTTTGAGAGTATCCAATAATATTAAATAATATACTTAGGTATAATATATTATTATGTAAGTTGATTAAATCGTTTTTTAAACAACGTCTTCGAATGAGAATGAAAAACTAAATAAATACATAAAACAACAAAGGGTCGCACGAAGGCGGCTAATAAGATAGATTATGGCCGAGACTATAGACTTTTACACCAAGTCCAGTCTTCGAGTGCGTCAAACGATTAGCCCGCAGGCCCGCGCGTAAAACTATAATATGATAGATAGACCGAGCATAGGCATACTATTCGTTAAAGATTTTTGACGTGGGCGTGTTGTACATGGCGTACCGGACGGTTTGGTCGGTATGTGTGTGTGTGTGTAGTGCATATAATATTGTAATAATAACGTACTTAAAACAACAGTCAATAAAAAACGCATAGTTATAATAACAATTCACTGTATGCGGCTGTTGTCGCTTAATCAATGCACTTTTTTTTTTATCTTTTTATCAACGTAATCACGGCCAAAGGACGTCATTGGGTGTAACGAACTAATGAATACGTGTTAAAGCCCATAATAATAATGACAATATTGCGTGTACACTATTATAGTGTACCTATATAATATTTATACCTATACAGTGTCTGGTACTCGATTCACGACTGTTGACAGATACTGTCGGAGTAACCCCACACATAAATTTATAAATAGTTCCAGTTTAACTTACATAAAATCATATTTTTTATGATCATACAATTTTATGGAATAATAATAACATAATATCATGTTACAATATGTGGTTATAAATATTTTTTTGTTATAATATTAGTCATATAATAATATATTTGCGTATTTTTTTGTTCTTATTACATATTTAGAAGCTGTATATAACCGTATGTCATGAAGAAACAATACCACATGAATATCGAACATAATTAAAAATATATATAATATATTGAAAATCTAATTACTTTAATTCATCTATAGTAAAAATGTACGATTACACGGCGTTAACTATAGGCAAATTAACAATAACTTATGCATTCAATTTTTCAGTATCTCATGAGTACGATTTTTTTTTTAATAATTTTAAGTAAAGTGTAAAAAGTATAATAATTATGACTATATGGCGTACTGTATAGACTATTTTTTGTCCGAAATTAAATTAAAATTTTAAATAATTTACATAAAGGTTAATTTAAACAAGAATTATTATTATTTATATTTATATATTTTGGCATGTATTGGACTACAGTTAACATTATTTTAAGGGGAAAAACATAGATAAATAATATTTTGTTGATTCTTTAGCTTGTGTTTATAAAGTGCAGCATCAAATCATACGTCGGAAAAACCTTTTTGTCCGTTTCCAAAACGATCCGCGTTTATTTTTAACGAGTATTGATGCCGCGTTATACGAATCGTCGGCTGAAATTTGCATTTCTACTTCGATAGGCGTGACGCTTATCGAAATATTCGGCAATGAAACAGATCGCCTTACTGGCGGACCAATGACTTCAACAAGGCTCCACATCCAACAGGCATTCGTTTTGCGTATCATTGTCGGAATGCTGGCGTAACGACGACGAGGAAGTCGACGATTTAGCTTCTACGGCTGGCACCATCACAGCAGCGTTTACGATCGCGATGATTCACCGCATCTGCGGTCCTGCGTAATTGGGCAGCAGGATTGGCGATGGACAATATTCCTGCAGTGGCGCGTCAGGATTCTGTCGCGATTTATCGAAATCGCCGCCAGACGTTATTATTTTTATGTTCGACATCGATTTAAAGTACGGTTTAACGATTAAACTCGAGAATTCCGAGCTTTCCGAAATCTTCGTGGTTTGAGCGTTTTGCCATTTTTTCACAATGATTCCCATCGAGGCCGGTGTGATTTTGCAATCGATCATAATATTATTATAATCTTGCACGATTTATTTTGAATACGCATATAATATTAATGAAAGATTAACGTCAAGAGAAGCGAGTTCACTCTTCAAGAATTATTCAATGTGCTGTGCTCTTTGAAGTAATACCGAAAATTAACTTCAGTTAGACAGATATTAGGTACACGACGAATATTTTAAATTTTAACATAACATGGTATTGACAATAATAATTACAACATATTATATTTTTAATTATTTATTTAGTTGATTGATTATCGGCCATTTGGGCAAGGCGTGCATAAAATAATACAAAATATAAGTGAAAAAAATAGTAATACAGAAAAGAACAGTTATTATAGAATTTTAAAATTAAGTCTTACCACTGTAGTTATTATTTATTCAAAATATGTATAGAAACAGCGAAGTTTAAATTCGTTTTCAAAATAAAAGTTAAAAGCAAGGCTGTTTATTTTTTTTTTGCTGATCACTAAACTAAGTGCTTTAGATTCAATAATAACTATGATGATTTTGATAATTTTCTATGTTAGCAGTTTTGAGTGCATTAAAATCATTAAATTTAACACATGATACAATATAGGTAATAATACTAAAAACAGTGCCGTAGCCAGGATTTTTTCGGGTGAATTTCATCTTCATCAAACAATAATCAAACAATACATCACACTTCAAACAACCCGTACCTCACCACTAAGGCCTGGAATTCAATGCGAAAAGTATCTATTTTTGATTGATCTTAGACAATACTTTCCAAGTACATAATTCATTTCATGTAACGGATTGTTCAAAATTGAAATGTTTATTTTGCATTTTGTTATTATTGGATCAGACGTTTGTTGATTTTAATGCATATTTGTTCAATATATTATACAAGTTAAGCCTATTAAAATAATATTATCTAATGATAAATTGTTTTCTTGATATTAAAGTTGTTTTTGTTTAATAGGTTTATTTGGTAAATGTATATTTAGAATGACTAATACTGTCCCAAAAGATATGCGTGTCAACATCATCGCCACATCAAGTCAATTTTCCAAATTTCAGTTTTCTTTTTTAATAAAATAATAATTATACCTAATTTATAAATTACCAAGTTATATAAAATAAATTATAGGGTATTTTTGGCTATTTTTTTAGAGCACAATATTTATATGGTATTAAGGGCATTTAAATCTGAGCTCCACTATATAATAATAATAATAATATTATATTATTTATTTTTCATTGTTAAATTGGATAATTATTTGTATACATTATGTACTGTATTATACATTTTTTATTTTTCTATTAATTTAGTTTTTACATGTATTCAAATTTATTTTAAGATTTATGCCATATATTGAGTTATACAGCGTTGTGCGAATAAAGTAATAAAAATATGAAAAATAAAAATTACTATTATAAGTAACGCCTAAAAATATGCACATAGGCCACAATAATTACTCTTCGACATTAAAAAACGTATTTTTTTCTGTTGATACTATAGTGGTTCATTTATTGTTATTATTGGTATTACTTTACTCCTATCGGACAAATGTTGTATGTTTATTAATATATTATTAGAGACAATGCTAGTTGGGTATAGGCGTATAACATAGAAATACATTTAAGTGATCAACTTGTAAATACATTATAATATATGATATTATATACAATAAACAACAGCAAACAATAGTTTGAAAATATATAATCATCTTTATCTTAGATGAGTAGTGTTGATCATTAAAGCATATTTTTATATTTATATCAAAATATTAAAAATCATTCTACTTTGGTGAATAATATTCCAAAGAGAACGTAGTTATTGATAAGTATTTATTTATTTATTTTGCTTTATTTTGCTTACAAATTATAATATTGCTTATGTAACAGATCAAAATCAAATTATTTTAATACTAATTCAATAAATAATGTCAATAATGACGATGAATCATAAATAATAAATATTTACATATTATTTCAATATTCAATATACGATTTGAATTGCTATGCTTTATTAATTTTTATATTATCATTTATCACAATAGTCAATAAGGTATTCATTTTGTTCGCTATACTTACTAGTTTACTACCTAAGATCAATATTAAAACTAACACTATAGAAGTAAATATAATAAAGTAAACAATTTATATGGGTAATGATGTATTATGTATTACGGGCAATGCAAATCACGAATACAGACAAAAAAGTTTTCGTGCAATACTTTTTATTAAATTTATTATTACTAACAATCATTTAATATGATAATATTAAAATATAAAATATTCATGGAAAAATATAAAAACGTATCTACTAATTATTTAAACTTGTACGCAGCTTTGAAAAACAAATAAAATCAAGTTTAGGAAAACAGATAAAGTTTGAAATTCCAAGTTCCGTAACATATAGATATAATGCAGTACATATACATTTTTAAATTTAATGATTATTAATTTATTATAATATATTACAGATTTGATTATGATAACATTAGAATATTCATTACTATTTTATAAAAAAAAATATCGAATTTAAATAATACATATCTTGTTTGCATATTTAATAATATTGTATAATACGATTAATAAAATATTAAAATGATATGAAGGTTTGTTTATTATGACTGTATAACATGTAATAATGTATCAGGGGTGGCTAATATGAATGTGCTTGCGAGTTACATGGATATATTACAATGATAACCTAACCTGATAAGGAGTGAGAATGATACAAATCATATTACATTAAAATATTAAAAAATCAATTTAATGTGACAAATTTTATATTGGTCCGGGATAGTAATTTTGCTTAATATGACAGTGTCTTTAAAAAATAAATTATCATCGTACATTGAAATTAACTTTAAGATTTTATTTTTTATTATGCTTCCTTAATAAAATAATTTTTGTTTTTATTAGAACAATACAATTTTGAATCAATATTAATGATCATTTTTTTAAATGTTAAATGTAAATTTATACTGTACAATGTTTACATTTTTTTTTAAATATTGTAATCGAGGTAAGTAAGATTTTAGTATGGGCATAAGTAATAATGAGATTTAATTTTAATTTAATTTTAGTGCATTTTAATATATTATGAATGCAAATGAAACCCAAAACTGGTATCTTAAATATATTCATTAAATTAACTTTACTACCTACGAAATAGTTAAGTACTGTAATAGGTTTATAGTAGTTTAAATATGAAATTAAAAATATAAGAAGGGTATGCTAGCGAATAAAAATAAAGAACTATTTTTTTTTTATTCAGTTGTTGTGTATTATGTAGTACTGAATAGTAGTGAATATTAGTATGGATAAATAAGTTAAGTTAAAAAAGATCTAAAATTATAATTTTATAATTTAAATTTCTATGCAAATAAATATTTTTAATTTTTAATTTATTTTTAAGATTTTTAATTATAACCAGTAATTTAAGTAGTTAGTAAAACATTGTGTAATATGTTTTTATAATGGACCGCGCTTAACATAGTTAGTTTAAATCTTAAATTGATTATAACTAAAATAATTGTTAACCTTATTGTCGTTATTCTGTGGTGTTGTGGTGCTATACCAAATGGAACAACAAGTACTTTGAAAAGAGGCAGCTAAAATGCTGAGACCTTTGTCATACTTAATCATAGTAATAGAACTTCAATTTCTTGGATCAACAGAAAGTAAGAAAAATAATATATTTAAAAAAAATATATATACCATCAATTATGTACCAACATACATTTTTTTGATATTCCTCAAAGATCATTAGCAAAATAATTGATAATGAGAAAGATTATAATCTAGAGCCATTTAGAGTTTGGATAGGATCATATCATTTCGGAATTGTTATTTTTTAAATTAGAATATGTACAAGTTATTAATTTTTTTATTTTATTATTTAAAAATATATCGAACTTTTAAAAATATTTTTGACAGAAATTACACTTTTTTTTATTAAATTTAAAATTTTTATAATCACTTGGACAATTGCCGCGAATCTTAGTACATTTTATAAATAATATAAAATTATTTTTTCGACATTGTGTGATATTTCTAAATAAGCTAAGACTTCAAATGGAGAGTTTATTATGATTTCTTGGGATGAATAATATGAGGCTTTTATGAGTATGGTGATTTCTTCACTGGCTCGGTTTGTGTTGTCTTATTTTCGTATAATATACTCGTATGTTGTGAATCCTATCAACGTGTTTTCTCTGTAGCACGTGAAAATTTGTTTCTTGTAGAGTCTATTATTCGATTCCGACCAAATAATAATAATTGTATAGATTATACCGGCTATAAAACTATATAGCATAAACCATTAAACCATAAAGTATAAATGATTAGATTAGATTTTATTTATAAAGTCACAAGAATTAAATTAAATGAAAAATATTATTGAACAAAAATAAAACACAAAAATTAACCATCTATTTGCAGGCCTAAAAAATTGTATCGCCGGCCGAGGGCTGCCGACCTCTGCTGACATATAATACATTTTTGGAAAATTTTGTTGATTATTATTTAATGTTCACTGTTTATTGTGTAGTGAGTAGTGACCATTTAAGTTCTATTATAAGATATTATAGGTTGTATTATTATTATTATTTTTTTTATTTTTATTACTTGTTCGTACTTTTAATTCGATTGAGTTATATAATAGTCTTCATTGTTTTTGAAAAATGAGCTAATCTATATTTGATGCTATTGTATTTTAATTAAATACTCACGAAATAATTAAAATCTATTAGTTGCAATATTATTCATAAATGCATAAAAAATATCTTTTTTCTTTGGTAAAAGTGTATGAATGCATTATACATTAATGCATAATATTACTTCCGTTCGAATACACAACTTATGTATAAATACTAAATGTTTCCTAGTGTTCAATGAGTAAAATCCAATTCTTGTTGTATCTATACAAAAATTTGATCACTGGGAGACTGAGACTATATTGCATAAGCCATAAACCTATAAGTCATATTACTATAACTTTATATAAATTATATATAAGTATATTATATAATATAGACTATAGAGCATTTAATATTCCCAATATTATGGTACATTATACTATATATTAGTATATTAATATTTTATAATTTTAGTTGATTATGTTTTGGAAATTAATTTGATTTGTTTTGTAAAATAAAAATTACAATTTAATTAATTTATTCTTATTAAATTTGTATGAATATAATATTGCTATATTGGTATTTTGTTTTTTAGGATATGCCCCTGCGTATAGGCAACACTATTTGCTTGATATTAATAAAACTTGCTGCTGATATTTTAGTTTTTTTTTTTTACTTTTTCAAATTGGAAAATATATTTTATGCAAATTACAGGTAATATTTAATAAGGTAATATTACAGGCCAATTGATATGAATATTACCGACTTTGCATAACATAGTAGTATTATAACTTATTACATAGATTACTTAATATAATAAAGTTAATACTTATACTAGCATTTTAATTACATACAATTATACGTAAAAGCAAATATTTATGATTATTATTGCTGTGAGATTTTTTTCATGAGAAATTATAGCTTATTCAGTACGAAAAATATAATGTAAAAAACATACATTTTACTGATAAAATGATTTAAGATGGTGACGAGTGTATCTGTATTTCAAATATATCTTTAGATTTAATTAAATGTTCCGAAATGATTGTCTTAGTAATTTCATAAATAATATTTGCATGCCAATTTTAAGTCTAGAAATTAATAAAATAAAATTATGTTTATCAAAAATATAGGTTTTGTGCACCTTGCTGTAAATGATTGTCAAATTGTCAGAAGTACTCTTAAAAATTAAATTCTAATAACTAATATTATTCCAATAATTTTTATTATTAAAATGTTGAGATAAAATTGTAAATATAATTATTATTATATAAATTATTTGTGTATTCAATTTATATACTGTAACGTCTGTAACATTACCATATTCAAACTTAGTATAACCAATATTGTTTACATTTTTTATGTACGTAGGTACAGCAATATATTCCACTATGGTAAACATAGTATTCTATATTTTTATTAGGGTAGCCAGTGTTTTGGTTTCTTGAAGTGGTAGTACAATAATTATTTAATTTACAAATTATTTTAAAGTTAAAATTTCCGAATATTTTTAATTTTCATAGCCTCTAAGGGGATTCAATACCGTGATTTTTTGTTTTTGTCTAACGCACGTGTAACATAGGATTTTAGACGGATACTTTGTCAATCATACCAATTGATCCAATGAAGCGATAAGAATTCTAAAAACAGATTTGAATTTGCGTTGAGTCTACTTGAAATTGACTTTCCCAGATTTTGACTTTTTGATTTTAACTTCTCCAAAAATTGAAATACGGCAATTTTTAATTACTCTAATTAACATAATTTTTTTAGGAATTTGGAGGAAAATATCAAAGCTGTGAGAAAGTCGATTTCAAATAGACTTGACGACAAATTCAAATCTGTTTTCAGAATTCTTATCACTTTGTTGAATCAATTGATATGATTGGCAAATGATCCGTCTAAAATCCTATGTCGCGCGTGTATTAGATAAAAACAGAAAATCACGGTATCGAATCCCCTTAAAATATATTTGAATATTTTTCATTAGTGCGAAATTACTGGAAGTAATATTGGAGCAACACATATTGAATACATTTTTTCTATAATAATTAAAAATCCATGATGAATTTTTTTTTTTATTAATTTCTTTATAATTAAAATATACATACAAAATTATAATTCATATTTTGTATTTATTTGCAAAGTGTGTAATATTTATTTTGCTTAAGTGTTTTACAATAAGAGTAGATGTATTTTTAAAATTAATTCCTTGTACTGAAGTCTAAAAATGAATTTTTATGAATAATTATGATACATTTTTGTTAGAAGAAGCCGGATTAATTAATAATAAATAATACATTTACAGAACGTCATAACTCATAATTGATTAGGAAATGTATTCTTCAATGTAGGTATTTTAATAAGAAAATTATTGTTTTACAGGCTGTAGATTGGCTATAAAAGATAACTATCCTCATCTGTTCGTTTTCCCGGTAATTTTAAGTTTATATGTTGTGTCTATTATTAATAAAATTAAAATTTCAATCATAAATTAATATATATTTAAAATAGTATTTATGGTTATTTTTTTCAAAAAATATTCGATGTTTGTTATTTAAATAAAAAAAACACATACCTAGGTGGCTACGTAGTTTGTATTTTTATTATTATTGCGTACTTATTTTTAAGTACTTGAAATTTTGAATAATTTGAACTTATTACAACCTGTTTGAATCCAATGTTTTTAATTATCTGTGTCTTCTCTTCTCAATAAATCATCAGAAAAATACATACATTAGATATGCATAATAATGTATTTTTCATTTGAATAAGAATTCATACAAAGATGTTTTTTACGCATATTTTTGTACGATGTTTTCAAAACCCTATTTTAATTATTTTAGTTATAACAACTATGGCGGAAATCACTAAAGCATTACTTCCACCTCAGTTGCATTAGTCTATTATAAAATAAAATTAGGATACAATAGATACAAATACGGATATATACAATATATGCGCCGAGATGGCTAGAGTCTGCGCCAACAATGGAGCCTCGTTCAGTTTCCTCGATGGTGCTGCAGCATCTGCACCAGTCGCTCCTTCTACAGCTCTTCCTTTTCACTCAGAATACCTTAACTATCATGTTTCCAGTGTACTTAATCATTAGACTGATATCATTGTATACATATGGAAATGGTGTCTTGTTGTCTCTCCATACTAACCAATGCCTATATTAAAAATTTATATTATTACTTTTAAAAAGGGAATTGGAACATAATCCATCCTAAGGAGTAAAAACTAGTAATTAAATCTACAGCATATAATGTGGTATGTATAATATGTTACGGTCCAGGTGGACAAATCAGTCATAGTTTACAATGCTAATACTAGTACCGGTAATGTGCATTTTAGAGTTATTTTATTGTGTTATATTTTATAATATCTTTTAAATTAAGGTATGAAGTGAGAAGTAGTAAAATTCAGAAATGTTAGGCACTGCTTCTTACAAGTTGCCTTTTATTAGTACTGTCACTTTAGATAATCAGGAATTTTTTAGGTATTCTCAGCGTAGGTACGCCACATGGCTATTCGTCGTCCATCAATAAGGAAAAATTTGTTTCGCAATTATTATTATCTTGAGATTTTATGTTGCCATATTTATCATAGCCAACCGAACACATATTGTCGTTTGTACGTGCAATTTAGTGCCATTTTATACTTGTGTGTGCTGTTTTAAAAATGGAAAATTATTTTATTAATCATTTATAAACCTAACATTTAAAAGAAATAAGATAAAAAAGGAAAATTCGTTTAAAAAGAAATACAATTTTATATTCAATAAAAATTAATATACATTAAGTATTTTCCATTTTTTTTTTTTTTACTTATCAAATTTTTTAATAACATATTAAGCAATTATAAAAATGTCAATAATTAATGTATTTATTTTGTTCACTTGGGACTTTCAGTTTTAGTCATAGTATACAATGTCTGGTCTATGTGATATAATTATCTACATGGCTTGAATAAATTAGACATTGTAAACTTTGTTTAGTCAGTGTTTCATGTTTACATCATTTATACCTACTATTTAAATTTAAAATGCCTTATAAATAGTTAAAAAGATATTAATATCAATTAATAAATAAATTAAATAATTTTTTATCAATATTTTAATAGGTATTGAAAATGAGCTTAGAAAAATTTAGTGAAAATTTCAAGTATTTACGGTTGCTTGTTTTTAAAAATAAAATCGATTTTGTTGAATATATTGGTTTTGCGTAAAAATACCAGTTATCCTCAATTTTGTTTTTGTTTTTCCCGATTATTTAAAAAATAATGGTAATTTTAAATATTGACCTCCCTAAAGTACAAACTACATTTCGCTCCACATAGAATCGAAAACGAATAACAAATAAAAAATGTAACCTTATATGTTAGGTTAGGTTTTATTTTATATTTTATTATTTTATTTTTACAAAATAACCTATTGTAGTTGTGCGGAAGAAGGTAGAGAAGTGGTCGATACAAAATATTTATGTTTATATTTTTATAGGTAGCAGTAGTAAATATGGGTTTGCATCAATTGCATTATGTTATACCTGTTGAACCGGTCACTTGCTAATAAATAACGATCCTTCAAATGTTTACGCACGTTATGTTTATTAACAAGGGCAATTTTTGTTCGTTTATTCGTGTACTTTATTTGACTGGATTACATTTAATAAATTCTTTACAATGATTCACTTTTATAAATGGTTAAAACATTTTAACCGCAAATTATAATGTTTAACCTTAAAACTTGGCAGTGTTACAAATAGGAATTATAGGTATAAGTACTTTGTTCCAAAAACCGTATAGCAGGTAACATATTTATGTATTTTATTTAATATTTATACTCAAAATTATAGATATTTGTAAAGTATTATCAAAAAAGACTATGACGATATTAAAAATAAAATTACAAATCAGAAAGACCGATAAATTATAATTTAGAGTTTATATATATATATAATTAAATTATGATTTTTTGATTAAAATAAATTATATTTGGATCCCACATTAAGATTAAGTTTACTTCATCATAATACAGCAGTAACTTATGAGAAGTAAAAACCTATATTAATAAAAACAGTAATTCAATATAAATAAAACTTATATTAAAAGATTTTTGTTAAAAATAATCATACTCTAATAATAATACGTTAAACGATAAATTAATTTTATAAGTAAAAGAAATCAATATACTTAAAATATTTTTAAAATATTAAAATAATATTACTGGACATTAAATGTTTAATTAATCTTTTTTTCTAGGTTTTTACTTGTTCATTTTACATATTATTCATATTATAAAAATATTCATATTCATATTTAATTATTCATATATATATATATATTGAATTGATTGATACATAACTTAAGGTCTATAGGTCAAATTCTTTTTTTACACATTTTTTTTATCTTTTTATAAAAAAATTCAAATCACATCATGGACTTTAGTTTTTTTTTTTTAAGAATACTGAAATAGTTTGTTGTTTTTTAAATTTGGTTTTAACGATCCAATTATATTAAATTTATTGTTACTTTAATTTTACCACAAGAAGTTATCATTGTTCAAAAAAAATTTTCATCAGCTTTATATTTTTATATTTTAACACAATACATTTTTGTGGCTGTAATAGTTAAATATAATGTACAGTTAATACCAAGCCTTACCTAACAAATATAATGTATTATTTAAACTTGGATTAATGATTAAACATTATAATAGTAGGCGATTTTATAGTCAAATTAGGTATGCAGAGTATTTTTTTTTAACGTACAGTATTTTTTATTTGATTTCTTTTTCGGTCAAGTTCTAGAATAAAAACAAAAAAGTATTCGTTTGAAACATTCATAAAAAAAAAAACACAATTAAATTGTTAATTTTTTTCATCATATTATAGATTCCTTTATTTTAATCAGAATTCTTATTTTATTTATCTCATGCTTAGATTTTTGAAGTCATCGTTATGGAATTTTTTTTTGTTTTTTTTTTTTATTTTATATAGGTTAGTCTCTCTTACTATGAATAATTTATTTTAAAGCTGAGTACTCATTTTGTAATAATTTTCAAAATATTTTACTTATTGGTTTTCAAATTTGTAAATCATTTTCCGTCTAGTACAAAAAATACAAGTGTATATTATATATATATATATATGCGTGTGTGTGTATGTTGTTATGTTTCTGCACGATAAGGCTATTAAGTACCTTTTTTTTAACCAAATAAAAGTTTTTAAACCGATAATTGATTATGAGCACACGGCACTTGGCATTCGCTGACCATAAATCTGATTATTTTATTTTTAAATCGTTGTAGAGGTCATACTTATAATAATAACAGACTTCGTTTGTTATTTTTTTGTTGAAGAATGTTTCGTCATAAAGTCAAAAAGTAAACTGTTAAAGTCAAGCGCATTTATATTATGTAAAAGTTTGAAGAAAACGTTGCGACGTATTACCCATTTTGGGCTGAATCGGCGTATGACGTCGGAGCATAAGAATTTTATTATTTTTATTTTCACTACAATATGAAAGTTTAAAAAAAAGGAAAATATGAATAAATAATAAAATTATTATAACTATGTAATAGATTGATAAAAAAAAATATGATATTATGTTATTAGTGATTATATTTTCAATAAAATCACTCTCTGTCAGTTTGTTAAATGTTAGTAATAATAATAATAATACTTGTCCGTATGGTGCAAAAAGACGTTCGTATAATAATTTTTAAATATGTTTAACATTTTAGAAGGGGTACTACGTAGCTGACTGTACGCACTTGTGTCGTCACCAATCGGTTCGTCTCGTCGCTAAGGCGTAAGCATTGAAACCTACACGTATTAACAAAATTGATAAAATCGAAATTACTTACCCATTACCCATATAGTAAGCGTTTCATCGTGGAAACCGGTCATCTTAACAATCGTCCGGTATGCAGACGCGGCGCGGGAAATAAATTCGGTCGACTATTTCGTGGTGAGGTTTAAGATCATTTAAAAACAAACAAAAACAAAAATTCACGTGTTCCGTGGCCGTGAAGTGTAGACAGTATACGCTTCGGGCGAAGACCAAGACAGAAAAAAAAACTCGTTATCACGGTGATTGTGTCTACAATATTTTATACTGCACATAGGGCTTTACCCGTGACTCGATAAATAATGACTTTAATTAAAATTCATAGGTATCAAATAAACTTGGATGGAAATGTAAATGATTATCAGATTCATAATACTTGACATATTTTATTTATTATAATTTATAATAATAAAAATAATAACCAGAACCCAAACAGTAGTTAGTTGTTTTTTGCGTCACAGTATATTTTTTACGGACGGATCAGTTGTGTTCTACAAGGATGCTGTATTAATGCTATGATGCGGTTTGTGTATGTATATATATTGCTACACAGCACTTACAATCTATAAACAACCGAACTTTAAATCATCATTAAAAGTTCAACAATAATTTATGTTATTCTCAGAAAAATAGTAATGTTTTCATGATTTGTGCCGATACTGGTCTCCGTTAACATTATCCCTAACAATTTAAATTAACAACTAGGATTTTTGTTCATTTTTGGAAAGATTACCGCTAAAGAAAGTTTATATATGAAAACATTTTGCATAAAAGCCACATAATTATTTTTTTCAAGGTTTTTGACCAAATTTTTTCGAAAACTTGTTTTGCTTAACAAATTCTCGTTTTACCTTTTAAATGACTTAGTATTTTAAATAAATTATCTTATTAACTTTTAAATGTTGATATTTGAATCTTATTGATAATAACAAAATAGGATTTAGTTAATAAGTTATTATAATATCTGAAAAAGTGAACATGAATATGATATTATATGTGTATTAGTATGTTAAATAAAATACAACGTTTAGCCGATAAGATAGAAAGAAAATGTCCCAAACGGCTAAATGTGTTCATACCATACCATTATTCTTATTAAACGGAATCATATAGTAAATTCATTAATTGAAAGAAATTCGCGATGTATGGTTAGAATATCGATCATTGTTGTAAATATTTACAAAAAATAGTGTACTATAAGAATAATTATATTTGTAATCTGTTGTTGGCCATATTTACCTAGATATCAAAGTGAATAACATAATTTTATAAATAAGATAATTTTCGTAAGATATACATATAATGTTCTTATTTATTACGCAAATAACACCTTACTTGTGTCTTGTGTACTTATATCATTTATAAAAAAAACCAGTTCGATCAAGTTAAATATTGTACTTATTAATATAAATACATAGGATTGTGTATTAGAATGAATGAGAGATTAAATTAACGAGGTCAACAAAAGTAATTGCGTTAACTTTTGAATCAGGATATTTTTATTATCAAAATATTATGATATTATACTTTGCATCAGTACCCGTGTAATAGTGTATCTTAGGTGATAATGCTTTACCTGCAGTAAAATTGTATAAGAACATGAGGGGGGGGAGGGCAAAGACTATGCTCTAATTTTCCAAGTCACAACTGTTATCATATAATAACTTACCGATAATTCTTAATGTAAGCTGTATACCTATATGATATGCACCATATTAGAAAAAAATATTTTTATTAGTCGTCGAATTACAAAATACATTTTTATTGATTACTATAACTATCCAAATAATACTGATTTCTTATTGTTTAAGAATATAGTATATTATAGATGGATATGGGCCAAGATGTACAATACTTTATAATGACGAATAGAAATCGGAGATACTTAAAATACAATTATATAACTATTAATTTTTGGAACAAAGCATTGATAATTGCAAATTAATTCCATCATATCCGTATTGGTATTGAAATAACTCCGAGGTGTTCAAATTGGGATTGGTAAATTGTGTCTCAAATGACCTTATCACGGTAAATTGGGCCCCCCCAAAAATGTTAATACGTTAAATATAGAACGTCAAATTTTATAATTATGATATAAATTAATATATATGTGTGGTTTTATAATATCATGCATAAGTCATAACATGTCATCGGTAAAAACTGAAATGATAAAGATTTAACAAATTCAAATTCAACATGATATATGATTCACAGCTATTTGTTGTACGCAAGGTGGTGGCTGAAAATTCAGTTTAAATATTTGGGGGAAATGTAGCAACAGGTGAGATATAAGTGTCTAGTATATAATCGCAAAATATCTGTATTTACTTATCATTTGGTTGTATGCCTATTAAATCTTCTATAAAACTTTTGCCAACTTCTTCAGGCCTTAAAAATGGCAAACCAAAGAAATATTTAAAAATATTGCTGAACTGTTGTATAAATATAAAACAATAACGTTTTAATTTTTTAATATTTTAGACTTAGTTGCACCAATGATTTATACCCGGGACTCAATTTACCACTTTCGAAATGTATACCAATTATCGGGGACCCGATTCACCAAGGCCGTTAAAATCGGGGAGGAAATATTAAAATATCAACTATTCAAGTAATAATAAAATGATAAAATAATTACTACAGTTTAATTGTGATAGACCACATAAAAAAATGAAAATTTCGCTAGTCCGTGTAATACTTACCTTTGGAATCAAAATACATGATGCTCTTTCGACAAAGAACTTACTTTTGGTTGTGTATTTATATTTAACCTTAGTCAGATACATAATACATGACTAAACCTCAATATCATGTTTGTACCTACATAGACAGATACTGAAATGAGTGACATTAAATTTAAATGATAAACTTCTTGCAAGTAATAATGATGTAATGATGTATTATTATGATAGTGTTGGATTTTCGTGCCATGCAAATACGTATATGTAAACCCACCAGTTATAAAAGAATAAATATATTAAAAAAAAAGTTTTCGTTTGGAACTCTGGTTGAAAAGTTTATCTAAAGAAATTCCAGCTCAAAGCCACGAAGTTTTTTTTTAATAAAATTCTGTTGGTACTTCATAAAATGTAAATGGAAATAAGATAAAAATATGTTTAGTGTATAGCAGACGGGTATAGAACAAAACCACGTACTTACTAATGACATCTAAATGATATAATAAAACCTTATGAAATTCAAAAAATCTCTTTTTAAGTAGCATATCTGATATAATAACATACTAAAAAATTATGGATTAGTCTAACCCGTGAAGGGCCATACTATAAACGTATATATTATATTATACCTACATTGTACAGAGCAGGTCACCGTGTTTAACTATTTTCCTTTGCAGGTAATAATATTGTGAAGAAAATAGAAAAATATTATAGTTGGTCTTATATATATATATATATGTAATAAAATATACTATATAGTACTTAAGTATTTTGCTAATTTTATTTCCTATGAAAATATATATATTTTGTTATTGTCAGTAATTTACCTTGAGAATGTTGTACGTCGATAACTAGTTATAATTTTAGTATGTATTCTGGTTTGTGACGATATTAATTTCAAATTTATATCTTAAATGTTTGTAGGAAGTATAATATAATATATTATGAAATATAATCTTAGACATTTTGGATTGTAAAAAAACAAATTAGAATCATATTAATATTAAATAGAGGTTTTTTTATACGCATTGGAAACAATATTTTTACCCTTATTTTATATACATTGTATGATTGAAATTTTAAAGTATTTTTTAAATTATTTTTACTTCGTATATTAATGAAAATTTGGCATAGTAATTTGTTGTATTTAATTTTTTCTATGCTTCCAATTTATAGTGATTATTTCTTTCTTTTAAATCCATTTTAATTTCAACTTTCAAGTTGCAAAAATTTCACAATATCTGTTTGGACAAATCTTTATAACTTTTTCTTTAAAGCTCTTAAATTCCTACTGTACGATATTCTGAATTTGTTTTCAATAAACATATAAATAGTTGTATACGTCGTAAACATTTTAAATTAAACTATTGATGTTTCATAGTTAAATTACGCATAAAATACTACTACTATAAAAATTATGGTTGTAAAGCTGAGTTTACAGTTTAAAGCTCTCTAAATTAGTCTAAAACTAAAAATATATTTATCAAATATTCTAAAAATTAATGTTTATAAACAGTATTATCCTAAAATGATGGGGGGGGGGGTTGGATTAATGTATGTACTACGCACAACTAAAATACAGCGAAACCTCCCTTAACAGATACCTCTAAATACCGAACATTCTATATAACAGATACTTTTATGGCATTTTAACTTTTGATTTTAATCATTTCTATTGTAATTTTGAGGAATTAGAAAATACATTAACATACGAAATGGCTTCGCGTCAAAATACGAAACAATCTAAAGTAACTGATTTTTTTAATATACAAGTAATATGTTAGTTTTAATTTTTATATTATCAATATTTTTTATGTTTTTACCTTTGCATTTTTAAAAATACATAAAAATAATCAAAATATAAATAAATTAAATTTATTATGTACCTATAATGTATATGAATAAACTATAAATAACTTTAAATTAATAAATCAATTTTTTTTTTATAATTTCAATTTTTTATTTCTCCCTCTAAATACCGGACAAAATTTCAGCGACCAAGGGTATCCGGTATTTAGAGGTTTCACTGTGTTAGTTTTCTGTGGAGTTTCTGATTCAATATGAATTATTAATCACCGATTACCGCTATATGTAGAAATTTAAAAACCATTGGAAGATACTAAAGGTATTAAAAATAAAATTTTACATATAATAATAAACGCGTAAGGTTAGGTTATTATGTATATGGTAACAATTTATTTGATATGTTTTTAACGAATTCAAATCTTGAAATATTTTTGTTTTCATATTTCAACATTTCTTGTCTCAAAAAAATATTGTTTCTATTGTTATTTTTTTCATTTTAATTACCGCTTTGCTATGTATTTTTATATATGTATCTATTTGAATGTATTTAAGTAAGCAAATCGGTAATCGATAATCATTAATTGGTGACTAGCCACTATACAGTACTTATCGAATGTAGAGACTTTTTATTTTTAAGTAGGTACATCGTCGTTATTTGTAAATTATTTTTTTGAAAAATATTATTACTTGGGACTCAGTTTACCTAGCACGTTAAAGTTTCCGGACTCAATTTACCTAGCCCCAATATCCACCCAATTATTTGGGACTCAGTTTACCACTCCCGGGTTCACGCGTGTAGTTAAATTCACAAATTCACGTAATTGCATACGTGAATTTTAATTTTGCATGAACACGTGAAATACTAATTAAAATTTACGTTGTGCGTAGGATGTACAGATCAACTCAAATATTTACGCCAAAAAATCTAAAAAAAAAAAAAACGATGGTCAAAAAATCCATGGCCGACATGTGCGAATACCTCTTGCCCATACGCATATATTTTCTACCGTACAAACAATTCGTGCCGAATACAACACACAATGTAAATATTTACCATAGTGGACCCGGCTACGTATTAATATGCGACTTTTGTAAACATTATTGGTTTGTGAAAGTAGGTAGCAATTGACAAATAAAACATCGGACTCAATAATTATCATAAAAATAATACCGTAAATAGATTCTGAAGTTAATACGAACCGTATTTGTTTGATAACCACTTAATATGTAATTGTTGATACATGCGTTATTATTATATTATATAATAACGAACATTTTTATAAATATAAAATAGCGTAATATTAATATTTTGATGGATTAAAAAAAATGTGGTTTAACTATTTTTATGTAACTTGGAAAGTTATAGTTTAATGGAGGGTTGCATGAATAATTACTAAACGCTTAATAAATCAATAGTACGCCTATGGTTCCTTAAACATGATTTAGTCACCTGTGATCCTATGATCGGTCAATTAAATTTTAATAAACCATAGAATTATCATACATTTTTTATGAAATCCAGAATTATGACCATAGTAACTAAAATTATTTATTTTAATATTAAAAATATATTTATTTATCTTTATGACTTAGAAAAGTTATAAATTCGGTACTTAATCGTATTTCATCAATTGACAATATTAATAGATAAGATCTAAAAATATATTAAAAGGTCAGTTTACTAGATTAAAATGTCAATATTTTAAAGATTAATTATCAAGACTCAATGTTGTTCATCATTTTAAAAAATGAATAACATAATCTTTTCAAAATTTGGCTTATATTGCATATTTAGAGAAAATCCTTTGTTTTTTCATTTTATTGAATTCTAATTACTGGCACCCATTTTACTGACAAAGGTTAATTAACGCTTAACCCGAAATTAAAAAAAATACTTAAACTATTAAACCATTATTTTGGTATTTAAAGATTAATTTATTAATATAGTTTTGTATTGAATATTTATGTTGTTTGTAGCCTTGGGCGATAATAATTTAAATTATATTAAGTATACCTATATAGATTTTAAATTACCATTTCATTGTGCCAAAAGTCAAGTTCAACAAATTGTTAATTATTTTAATTTTGAACCATAACACTGAAATGCGCCACTGTGTGGTATCTTCATCAAATTAACATATAATTTTTTTGATTTTATAACATTTATGCTCATTATATCATTAGATTGTACAATTAAAAAAGGTTTGCAGGAAAAGTAGGTAATAATGACTTTTATTGTACCGTTGTTTCAAGCTTTAAACCTTTTTATATACAACCTATATATTTGTATGTATGGTATAATATTAAAAATATTTTGAATTTTTTTTGAACTATTTATAGAAAATTGAAATTTTCGATTTGTTTATATATAAATATTGATAAAAAAATAATTACAAACAGTTAAAAATGCTTTGGTAATTTAATATATGGTTCCTAGTAAGTGTTTCATTACGCGTTTAAAAATGGGCGAAATTTTTTTTTACAAATTTTTATTGAAAAATATTCACTGCGTCAAAATTCCTGAAATTAAATACAAGACCCCTCATAAGTTTTCTAATAATATATTTATACAAATATTAAATATACATAGGCACAATTTTTATTATATGCATTTGAAGTTAAAATGTTGACGAAATTTGTCATTTTAAATTATTTCGTAGTTAGAAATGCATAAAGAAACTTTTTGTTTTATAATTAAGTCTTGAAAATTGTATACAAAATTCATTTGAATTAATTAATACTGAAACCATCATAAAATCTAAGATATATATAAAGATAATTGTTTTATAAATATTTTAAATTTAAATTTGGTTAAAATTACTAATTATTTAAACGATGATAATTATTATTCTGTTATAATTTAAAAGCATTATTAGTGGGAACTTAATGTTTATATACATATATTAATATTAATATGGATTTTTCTCTATGTTATAATACTTATAACATTTTTGATGCATTAAAAATTATCATCAATTTAGAGTATATGAACTTATTTTTACTGTATTATGGTATTTACGAAAAGACAATATTAAATTTGCCATTATATAAGTTGATATAATATGGCATACATTTAGCTATAAAAATTGAACACTTAAACATTTTGAACTAAAAAATAATTTGCCAATGTTTATAATCGATGAATGTATTGAATTTCAACGTTAACCTTAACAAGTGTTTGATAAAAAGGCTTGAAAATTTAATAAAAGGTTCCTTATAAGTTTTTATTATAGTTTTTATTGTACATATAAGGTGTATAGATATATATATATTTTTTAAGCAATTGAAATTCAAATATTGATAATATTCGTTTATAAAATGTTAAATTCTTATAGTTAAAGATTAAAAATGTAATATAAAAGGTTTCTTATACTATACTATAGACCAGCAGTTCCAAAACATTTTTGGTTGACGCGTCCCTAAAAATAAAAAAATGTAATCACGCCTCCCTTTAATAAACGAAACAATTTTTTTTATTATTTTATAGTGCTATTTTAGTACTTATAATGTAACAGTACAATATCAATTTTTACTTCGTGCCTCCCACGAGAGAGGTATGTCTCACAGTTTGAGAAACCCTGCAATAGAAAAAAAATCTAAAATATTTGTAAACAATTTTTTTTTATAAACAATATATGCTGAAATTGAGATAAAATTAGATATTAATCAAAGAATAATAGTTTTAGTTATTTTGTTGTAATTTGAAAATACTATAACTTAGAACATGGAACTTGAAACTTTTAGTCTAAACGTCCATTATTATATTTTATTATGGTACTCACAATGAAATTTCCAATTCAGTTTTATTTTATCAAAAATAATGGTTTAAAGTTTAAACCCCAAATTAAGCTTGTAACTTCCTTTGCCCCCTTGGATAGAACTAACGCGACCAAGTGGGCGATATCGCCCACTTTGAGAAACGTTGGCTTAAACCATATAAAACATGTTTTATTTTTATTTTAGAAAAAATTTAGAACATGTCTTTTTTTATTCAAATTAATACTATTATAGGTTTTTTAAAATACATAAATCATATTCGCAAATAATTTTGTAAATTAAGTTATTAATTAATTAATTTAATATTAATTTATACATAAATAAAATTATATAACAGATAAACACAAATACAATACAAATAAAATAGATTAGATAATTAGAATAGAAAATTACGCATCATAATATTATAATTTTTAAATTTTTTTTCTATCAATATGTTTTATAATATAGCTGGTCTATTAACTATTGTTTTGTGATTCTTTTATGACATCTGTCAATCAACCGTCATTTTATTTTATTAGAACAGAATAGAATGTATGTCTATTATTATTAAATAACCCAAATGAACTATTAAAATGTCTACTAAAATGTATTTTATTAACAGGGGGATATTTTATAACCCAATAAGTAACTGAGAGTTATATATTTTTTATTATATGAACAGGTTTCACTGAACAACTTACCGGCTACTGGCCTTGTCGTTAAGGTTGTAGGGGACATCTATTTGGAAATTTTCTACTTTAGTCGTGGTTGGAACATTGACGAGACGATTTCCTTCCTAGGACGTTGCAAAGTAAGTACACGTTATTATCATTTTTTTTTAAACTAAGATTACTAAATCATCGAAAGATTACCTAGTTTAAAACAATTTAACATAGTATATTAAAAATTAATTTTTCTTGTCAAACAGTGTTTTGAGTATTATTCTTATTATTATTTTTTAGTGATAATTTACTAAATTTATTTAATCTTTTCAATATTTATACTAAGAAAAATAATATTAACGGATCCTTAGCGTGCTATATTATAAAAGTATATTTAGTTCTCTATATTAATAACCTTACTATAATTTGTGCCGTGAATTATTTTAATTTTTCAAAATAATTTAATAGGTATAGTTTTTTTTAAATAAATTCACCTTGTAAAACAGTGTTTTTTGTTAAATTAATATTCTTATTATTATTCTTTTTAGTGATTATCTATTTAATTAAATTAATTTTTCAATATTTATACTAAGAAAAATTATATTAACGGATCATTAGTGTGGAATATTTTAAAAGTATATTTAGTTCACTATATTAATACCTAATTTTAATATAAACTGTGCCATAGATTATTTTAATTATTAATTAAAATCGTATTTATTGATATTCACTATTAAAATATAAAAAAAATGTTTACACACTGTTTGCATTTTTTGACGCAAAAAATTTTAAAATCCTGATACTCTGATTTAAATATATTTTAACAATATACAGAATAATAAAAATATTAATTGAATCTATAGAAAAATTTAAAAATTGATTTTTATGAAAAAAGTGAATATGTTTTTAATTGCCATTATGTTATGTATATACAAGTAAATTTTATAATTTATTTTCTAATATTTCTAATACTAATATTAATATTTGTATGATTAAATTGTTAAAATTTAACAATAAAAACAAAACAAAAAACGATTATCTATCATTAATGATATATTTTAACTCAAAATCACTACATTTTTAAGAAATGCCTATACATTATTTATTTATAACAGTTATTCAACTTTATTTTTATACTGATTAAAAATTAATTTAAATTAACTTTGATGATGTAATTTTACGTGATACGAAAATTGATCGTATATTAACTAACGCGATTTCATTTTATTGAACGACTATGAGAAGAATACAAATTATAGAAACTAATGACGAAATACTATAGTCTATATTTGTGTATCAAATAGTCGTGTAACACTTTCGATTTAATAAAGAAAAATGTATTGATATATTTATTCAAGTCTAGTACTTTTTAATTTTTGTACAAGATAACAATTCAGAAGTTTTATTTCAATATTGTCCATAAAATCTAATCTTAATGATTCCAGAGAAAATTAGTTAAACCGACATATTTCATAAATTTCAAGAAATTAAAAATATTAAATAAAAATAGGTTTGGCTTTGTAAAGATAAATTACTGCTAAAGCTTGATTCAAATCGTAGTAATAATTGCATTGTCGAATACATGTTTGTACTCGTATAAGTCTTATAGAGTAGAGACGTGGCTGTCTGTTATTTCCTAATATGCATAGTTTCGTTATTATTAGTCCCTAAAAATAGTTGTTCTCCTTTTACCTTGAAGAAGATAATTTTTGTCGTTGTATCGTCAAAGTAGTAATCGATTATTTCCAACAGCCTGTCTACCTTGTGTACACGTATAGGAATGGTAAGAACAACTTTTTGCGAACGTGTGCTTTGGAACTTGACAATTCATAATACCTACGCAGAGGTATAAAGATGTATTGATATTGATTATTAATATTAATGTACTAGTATATATATCCAAGGAATTTTGCGTACATAGATATCAGATTATTCGAATTAAATATCATAAACTAGAAGTTCACAATAAATACGAGTCGTTCTAGTTTTTCCAGTACACGATCAAGGCCATTAAATTTTAAAATAGTCTAAACTTCTTCAACATGGATATATTTCTAATGAAATATTGTTTGTTCAAGGTGGTTTAATTCACTTGACTCCTGTTGTCCTGTGTTTCAAATGTTCATTAGTGTGTGTGTAATCATTAAATGTAATGAAACAACTATTATTTTGATAACTATTTTAATTACGTTAGACGACCAATGTTGTTTCATTAAAACTTAGATGATATATATATCTGCATTTAAAATTGTATGTATAAGGCAATTTAGTCGAAGTAGAAGATACCACAAATAAATAATACATTTAATCTTTAAATTTGCAATTGTATAAATTATTTGTAATATAATGTGATTGTGGCTCGTTCTTTTAAGCAATGAAATTTAATAATATTTAAATTGTATAAGTTACTTATTTAATTTTATAAGATATATCAAAAAAAACTAAGGATAAGGTTACATATCTGTAAGAATTAAAATCTTTTAACAATAAAATTGATGTTTAAATGTGAATAATTTTATAAATAATTAAATTTACAATGCAATTTCTGAGTATGCTATAGTAGTAATAGTACAAAAGAAAGGCGAGCATCTGTATAGTTTCATTAAATTGTGCATTATACTGTGTAGGAGATATTTTAAAATTTAAAATTGGTGACAGATAATGATTACGAGTAAAGCTTTGTAGTTATATTATTTAGTGTTAATTTTAAGCGATCTTAAAAATGATGAAAACTAAAGATTATTGATATTATGTCATGAATATATAATATAGTTTAAAGAAGTTAAGGAAGCGCACCAGTGAAATATTCTTCTCCGTTTTAAGGTTTATATACGAGTATATACGTAGACGTAGAATATACTAAAGACTTCATTTCGTATTTCTTTAATTATGATTACACAATTTAAATAAAGTAAAAGCCATTGCCTATCATAACAATAATAAAGAATAGTATTTTATATATTTTATCAGTTGTTTATTTTCCAATAGATATTTTAATTTTATAATTATCAATAACTTTCCTAAGAATAAAAAATAAAAAATATTAAAAAACTTTCGGAGAAAACACATATAACGTAGTTATGTTTTTATTTGTATATGTTAATGTAGGTATCTATATAATTATATTAATTTTAACAATGCAATTGTAATAAGTGATTTACGGAGAGAGGTTTAAATTTTTAACTACCTATATAACACTTGTGTAAGATAGAGAAAGAAAATTATGCTGCTGTGCTCTAAAGAGTATTCAAATTTCAAGCAGGTATATAACATAATACAACTATGAATTTAGGCAAAATAAAAAAAAACGAATTAAACAGTTACATTGAGTTTTGCCTTAAATATATATTAAGATATGATATTTAATATGATCATACTTTTCAATTGAATAATATATACAAATTTGCACAAACTTAAAACGGCAATGTTTTCATCTCTGGGAAAATCAATTAATAATTTGAATCTAGAACAATATTTAGTAGTTATATAAATGTTTTTAAATGATATAAAAATTAAATATTGATAGTAATTTAAATGTATCTATGTTATAATTGTTTTAATAACATACAGTTCATCAAGTGTGGTAAAATAAACTTACTAGTACAGGTGAAATTCATATAAACATAAAATTAAAAGATATTATTTATTTTATGTATTCAATTTTATTTTAATTGATTGTTAATTAAATTAATATCAATGGATCAATTTAGGATTTAGAAAATTAAAACTTATTATGAATAAAGTTATAAATTTAAATAAAAATAATATAATTATATTATATTCTGCATGTGTTTTATTAAAAAAATATGGCAACTAAATAGATTTCAAAAAGACTTTAATTTACGTGATAGACAAAAGTATTGAAAACTTTAGAAAGAAAAATTAACAGCCGTTCGATGTATTGCAAAAAAATCAAAAACCACAAAGAGAAAAAATTCGTTTTAGATTCTAATTAGAGTGATGAAATTATGTATATTTATTTGACAATGATATTTGTTTTTTTATTATAATATTTAAAAACAGTTTTATTTTAATTATAGTATAATAAATGCTTAATCTTAAAATGCGAAATTGAAATCCGGAAGGAAATCGTATATTGTTGATACTAAGTAATGTGAAAATTCCCAGCACCTCTTTTAATAAACGAAAAATATTTAAAAAATAATTATGTTGAAACAGGATCATTTAAATTTTCAACAAAATTAATCTCGTTTTATTGTTATAATTAAAAAACGAATATAGTAAGCATTTTAAATTTTCAACAAAAATATTTTATATTAGAATTTTATGCATATAATACATTTTTAAAATGTGTAAATCTACGAAATATTTACACATAAAATAATAATTCCTTTGCAAATAGTTGATGTTATAATGTTATAATTTAAATAATATTTATTGTAAAAATTGTACTTAATTGCACTAAATGAAACTGTCGGTGTAAATAACATTTATAATTTTTTCATTGAATACACGTTTTGAAATTACTATGAATTTTATGTTTGTACTATTTTTAGTATGGAAGTGTCTCAAGATTTTCGCGCGACTTCTAAACATTCAGCGGGTGGGCTTCGAATGACAAGTACCGAGTTGACTGCCTATGCAATAATTTCTTTTATTGTGGTGCTATGGTGTCATTACAAATGGAACCGCAGACACTTCGAAAGAGTGGCTGCCAAAATGACGGGACCTCCGTCATATCCAATTATTGGCGCTGGGCTTGAGTTTGTTGGTACACCCCAACGTAAGATAAACAATAACAAATAAAAAACAATGAGAAATAATATTGACACTCGTTTTAATTTTTTTTCAGAGGTCATAAAGAGAATTATTAAACTGTTCGAAATCTATGGTTCCGAACCGTTCAAAGTATGGTTAGGTACATCTTTGGGCGTAACCATAAGCAAGCCAGAAGACGTACAAGTAATTATTTTAATAAATAATGTTTTATTTAAATGAATTAAAGAGATAAACTGGTTTGATGAAAACGCAAATTGAATAAGGGTGTGGGAGTCAGGAAATGAGAATGCATGTGCTATTTATTCTACAAGTAACTCAATAAATAATTTCCAGACGTGTCATAAAGCATGACGGAAATTCAATAGGTATTTAGTGTATAAAACCTGATTTGTTTCAGATAGTATTAAACAGTTCCAAGGCCCTGGAGAAAGACAAGTTTTACAAATTTTTCAAGAATACTGTAGGTGAAGGCTTGTTTTCAGCCCCAGGTCAGTATAAAACAGTGTAATCCTTGATAATTTGCGTGTCAATTTTATTTATACCTTCCATAATTGATATTTTATTGATAGATTGCTCTTGAAAAATAACTATGATGAAATAAACTCGCTGTCGCAAATTTTAATTAAGTGTGAAATAACAATTAGAACAACGTTATAAAAGTACAGTTAATATTTATATAAGTGCATATATTATAATTAATAATATTTACTATTATTTAACGAACAACGATGTACATAATTATGTAAAAGTGTAAAAATATGAATACAGAAATTACCGTGTATTGACTAACATAATACGTATCAAAAGTCTATATCGTGAACGTATACCATAGACGAATTTTTATTTTTTAAATCATCTATAACAAAATTAAAAACCTGTTAATGAGCTGAGGATTTGAATTAGTTTAATTTTTGGATTCCTAGTGTAGCGATGAATGATTAATTTTACAATGATGTGTACTTTTGTTTTTATGTTCACGATAAGTAGTTAAAAAAATGCTTTGATTTTAAACTTTGAGGGATATAAAATTGAATCTAGTCTGTACTTTAAAAAAGTTAAAATTAAAAATTCTCAGTAATTTTTTTTTTGTAATTAGGATAAACTAACAAAAAATTAAGGAAAAACGGGAATTTTTACATTAAACCAGTTTTTGACTAAATTGATTTCTTTGTTTGTTATAATTTATTCAAAAACGAATAACTGCAGAAACTTGAAATTTTTATTTGTCCACTTTATTTTTTTTTATATGGTATAATTTTGAATTTCGTTGAGCTATTTATAGAAAAATTATTGTAAGAAGAATTGTACATTATCTTATTATTATTTTATATGCAATTACGATTTTTTTTATAAATGTTGAATGATTATAATAATGATTTATGAATGTGTAAGAATACTTGAAAATTGAATAAGTTCTTAATGAGCGGTACATTACCCAATTAAAAAAATGTTGAAAATTTAGTCACAATATTTTTTATACAATAATGTATAATTGAATTCACACCAATTTAATAGTGACCCATTACATCTAATGTACAGCAAAGCGGTACCCACTTAGTATACTTTTTTTTTTACTTAAATGACGTATTGAATTAATTTGATTGCCATCGAGTTTATACTTTCAAAAATTTAAGATAAATAATATAATATGTAAAAGAGATAACTACTCAATTAGTTGAAAACTTATAAATTGCTACATCAATATTTTGTTGATAAAATAAGAATTTAATTTAATGAAATTTATAGTATTATAACAAAAAACAATAATACTTATAATAATATTGTGCACGTATGTATGATATTATTACATGTAAAATATTAGTGTATTTAAACTTATATAGACTAGAATCTTAAGTAATTCAAAATATATATTTATTAGTATTCAAATACTGAATTAATTAAAATCAATAGATCATTATTAATTATAATTTAATTTACATAGCAATTTATCCTATTAAACATAACAATTTTAAAAATGTTTTCAGTTCATAAATGGCGAAGACATCGACGTCTTATTACTCCAGTATTTAACGCCAATCTGCTCGATCAGTTTTTCCCTGTTTTTAATGAGAAAAACCGAATTCTTACTATAAATCTTAAGAAGGAATTAGGTAAAACTCAACCATTTGATCTTTGGGACTATATAGCGGATACCACTCTTGATATAATCTGTCGTAAGTATTTTAATATTTTAAATATGTTATCTATATTGGTATTTACATAATATTATTTACTTTAGAAACTGCAATGGGTTACAATCTCGACACACAATTAAATAATGAGTCTGAATTTGCTGAAGCATTAACAAAGTAATACAATGCAATGTATAAAATAATATAAAGAACATATTTTAATATATATAAGTTATTTATTTTTAGAGCATCAGAATTGGATTCGATGAGAATTTACAAACCATGGTTATATCCCGATATAATATTTTCAATTTATGGAAAACTTACGGGACTACACAAGGTCTACAAAACGTTGCACAAACTTCCAAATCAAGTAATTTTATAATTTTATATACATAAATAAACACATTTTATGCTCAGTATTAATATGTTTTAATAAATTATTTTTACAATTTTAGGTGATCAAGGAAATGAAAGAAACATACGCGGAAAGGAAAATAGAAAATAAAACTAACGCCATAAACGTCAACGATGGCGATAGTGAGTGATTCGGGACTAGAATAAAGTGTTATATTTTGAAACATACTGTTTTATTGTTTATTTTAATTATATTTTAGAAAAGCGATTAAAAGTGTTTTTGGACACGTTATTGGATCTGAATGAAGCTGGTGCAAACTTTTCTGATGAAGAACTTAGAGATGAAGTTGTGACTATGATGATTGGTGTAAGTGTAACTAAAAATAGTTAAGTGTGTAGACAATTTTTAAATATTAATGGCATATTAATTACAGGGCAGTGAAACCAGTGCTATTACAGTCTGCTTTTGTCTATTAATGTTAGCTATCCATCCAGAAATTCAAGTAAGTGTGCCTGTGAATTATAGTGTTTAAAATATTGAAACAGTATGGTTGAAAACATATACCATAGAACCATATGTAATATGTTCGAATTTTGTATGAGTTTGATTTGATCATAATTATCAAGTTAAAAATACATTATTGTATAAGTACTAATTGTTACTCTTTTATATCATAGGACAAAGTTTACGATGAAATTTATGAAACAGTAGGTGACGGCGACCAAACAATAACTATCGAAGATACTACTAAATTAGTTTACCTCGAACAATGTATTCGAGAAACTCTTCGATTATACCCTATTGGGCCGTTGTTACTTAGACAACTCCAAGATGATGTTAAAATTTGTAAGTGAATATTAAAATTGTTATATCATAGTAAATTACACGTTGTAATACATTTATAATTTAGTTTCCGGTGATCACACGCTGCCAAAAGGAACAACATGTATCATATCTCCAATATGTACGCACCATATGCCTGAGTTGTATCCAAATCCGTGGACGTTTAACCCGGATAACTTTGACGTTGAAAATGTTAATAAACGCCATAAATATAGTTTTATAGCTTTCAGTGGCGGCCCGAGGGGTTGCATAGGTAAAGTAACATATTATTGCTTATAAGTTAAACATTTAATATAACAACGAAAGCATAGTACATAATTTTAATATATAATATACGTGTATTTAATTTATTTAAATGACAGGATCAAAATATGCGATGTTGTCAATGAAAGTTCTAATATCAACGTTTTTGCGAAACTACAGTGTACATACAGATATTAAATTAAGTGATATTAAATTAAAACTAGATTTATTAATGAGAAGTGCTAATGGTTATCCTGTGACTATTCAACCAAGAGATAGAAGACCTACATATAAACAAAATTAGAAATATTGGAAGGACAATTTGTGATAGATAATATTATAATACATTATCAGAGAAAAAAACAAGATTAAGTTTATGAGAAGTTTGTAAATGGTTTTACAAAAGAAGTGTGTTAAATTAAATTTTGAAATATGTGTTATTATTTTTATTTATATTATTGACTTGTAATTTTATTTTATATATTTATTTCAAGTGTTAATATGTATTTTAGTTATAATATTTATCATGGAAATCGTATACAATTGTATAAAATCGTCAATAGATTGCTATTGATAGTAGCACCTTTTATTTTGTCGTCGTGTTAATAAAACTAAACTAAAAGGCCTAATTAAAACTGGTGGGTGCTTCTAATCTCAACTATGTGTATCCTATGTGACTTGTGTCCACCCTCAAATTATGTTTTACTTTACTACACTTTTCAGTAGCCGAATAACAAACACCAGGCCTATATATTTATTTCATCTGTTCCTTGTAGTCTTGTAAAAATAATACCAAACAATTACTGCGTGTATCTTAATAATAATACATTTTATTTATATATATATATATTCAAAATTACTTCAGTTTTCTATTTATTCTATGAATAGTATATTTAGTTAAGTCATATTGATATACTTATGTTCCATATGTTAAATAAACTATAATATTTTGGGAAAAATGTATTGTAATAGTACAATTAAGATTCATTTGCAAATGGACTATACTATTATACTTTATCATACTCATAATATTAAAAAAAATATATATATATTGTAAGTAATAAAAAACAATAATGTTTTTTATGGCCATATTCATTAATCATTATTCATCTTGTAAAGTAAACGTATTATTTTTCTTACATAAACTATTTTTATGTGCTTATTAAGCTTATTTAAATGCCTATTTCATAAAAAACTAAAAGCAATATTACATTCCGTAAAAAATAGTTAAAGATTCTAAGGCTACATTAAGTTTAATAATATATTTAGGTATTTATAATGAGTTAACGACGGAGTACTTTTGATACATTAACGATTAAGTATAAAGTAAAATATTTAGCAAACATAAATATAAATAAAAACTGTAGCTACATAGGTATTATTATACAAATTTAGGTTATTAGTCATGGAATTTTTTTTGGTATAAAACTTCATACCAAGTCTTAAAATTTCAAATTATATATTTGATCATTACAACAGACTGCACAATGACTGTGAGTTGTGACTCGCAAATTTAACACATTTTACTCCTAATATTTTATTTTACGCAATATAACTTTATTTCTATAAAATATGTTGCCTATACCGCTATACCTCAGGTTTTTTTGTATTTTAAATAATTTCAGCAATAAAGACCAATATTATAGCTGAACATAATATTTAGATTTTTTACATATTATAAGGCAAATACATGGAATACAACATATTTACAAACTTGTTGTCTAATTTATTACATTTTAGTGATTATCTATTGGACTTTTGTGCCGATTGATTCTAAGAGGTTAGTGGGAATGTTGGGTTATCTCTTAGGATGATACCTATATGGCAAAAATAAAATTGACTTTTTTATCGTTATTACGTGCTTATTTTGTTTTGGTAACACAACTAACCATGGATGCAATGATTGAAAAGTTTCAGAGTCAAAAACTTACTCCTTCACCCTAAAAATGTTCAAAACGTAGTATTTACCTAAAAACAGATTTTCGAGACCTCTAGAGGTAAATTTTTTATTAATCGCAATTAAAACTATTTCAAAAGGTAAGGTGACGTTTCGTCCAACGTTCTAACCTATTTGTAACTGTCTCATGAATACCCTTCATTTTTAAAACGACCTGAAATTAGTTTTTTTTATACGTCCACAGGTGGCCGTGGCCCATATGAAAAAAATAAAATAGATTAATGTATATAAATAATAGAATAACAGAGTAATAGAAATGATTATGTTTTTGAAAATTTAATTTATATAATTATAATACAAGTATGTATTATAGTAATGTCATCGGTTGTTGTTTGTGCATCACTATTGTTATTTTTCACTTTTTTTTGGAAGATAGTTGTGCACCGTTCGATTTTTGGGTTATACATAGTTTGCGCATGGGCTGTTAAAAAGGTCATACATAATTTGCGTATGAATATTATTTAATTATAGAACTAAAAAAAAGGTCTATACCGACTATACTCAAGAGTGCTAGTGGTTTTCTTACTTTGATCTTAAAATTCGCACATTTCCAAATTTACTCTCGTAATATTCAATTTTAAAATATTTTATAGCTATTTCTGTTTTAAAATATATAATATGTATAATATTGTATAGTTTATAAGTTAGCAATAACACGACGAGGTTAACAACTAAAGTGTACATGTGACCAATTGATTTTTATCACATGAGTATTTCAATCTGTATAGTAGATTGCTGGATAGTAAAACGGAGACCTGTCGAGTCATACGATTGTAACTATTACTGTAATGTGGTATCCATCCAATTTATTTTTAATTATTTGTTTATTGTATATATTTCTTACATATAACAATCGTTGAATTTTCAACTAAAAATTATTTTATATACCCTGCTATTTTTCAGAATATTGATACTCATTTGATTTACGATAATTTAGTGCAGCTAAAATGGACAATAATCGGTTGCTGTTGCGTAAACGATGTATGATATTTTGGCATAGATAAACAGACGATGCGTAAATGATATACGGCCAGTGAAATTTATGAACCACTACTTAATTGACAATTGTATACGAGAGGCTATTAGTGTGAAAACTCTTAGGAGGCAACTAGTATGTACCGTTCACCCCGACACCATAGCATAGTAGAGTAATCACACATACATATGAATCTGATGAACCCAAAGATGCGTGAAACGTGCAAAGGCTGTGCCCATATTTTGTTTAGAAGGGATACAACCAGAAATAGTGGGGAAAGAACCCTGTTTTAATTCTTTCTAGGTGACTGTACAGTGTCCTGCAACCGTGTTCCGACATGCATCAATGGGGCACGTCCGATGAGTTTCGTATACGTGTAAATAAACTTGAAAATTGTATAAATATAAACACTATATTAAATATTCGCGATTTATTTGTGCGATAAGACCAACCTATAAATTAGCTGAACGTGCTAGAAATAGTAAGTCTAAATTTTGTTCGTAAGAATGTAGGCCTGTTAAATTTAACTGCAATATATTATTTTATTTCGATTTTTGATGATAAATAATAAAATTAGGTTGAAAAACTTAATTTGTTATGAATACATATTGTCACTTATTTACCGTTCTAGATATCTTGTTCCTTTGTTTCTGGTCAATATTTTTAAGTAAGATTTAAGAATTTAACCATTTATATTATTAATCAGACCATGTTAGTTCCAATAGTTGTTTCCTTGTAATTATTCTCGTTGTCATATTATTCACATTGTATGTGTGTGTGTGAACTAAGATCAAATTGTTTGAAAACATATTATACGATTGTACATTTATTTTATAGAATATTTTTATTTGTCTTAATAAGAAATAAGAAGTATCACACACACACACACACACACACACACACACACACACACACACACACACACACACACACACTGCACAGTTTAAACGACATAGTAAGGTAAAATAAAAATGTATTTGAACGGATGTTGATGGAAGACATATTTTAATGCATAGTTTGGAGTATTACAGCTTAAATCTTCGCCTACAAAAACTAAATTATGCACAAATACTTTTCTCGGGACAGTATTATAGTGGTCTACTGTGGGCGAGGATCAAGTTTTTATTATCCTTATACATTACACATAGATTCTATGTTATAATATCAAAAATATGATTGAAAAATTATTTTGTTGGCGAATATTTTTTTGAAAAATATAAAAATAACAATTTAATTAGTGTATGAGAAAATAAAGTTTGCTACATTTAGTTTTCATCAATGCGTAATCCAGAGGTTAATATACAAATTAATGATTTATCATTTAATCACATATGTTACAACATGATTTTAATAGATTAAATTCCTTGTTAGTATTTCAACAACTTCTCAATAATATTCGGGAAGTCAATAAATTGCAATTGAAATACATAATGTAAATTTATTAAAAATTATTGTTTCATGTGTATAGGTCAATAAGAACTTTTTGGAGATTAAACGTGTTCCGGATAAATAAACGCGTTTGTCAATGCAATGTACGTTAAAATTGTATTATTATTTTGAAGGTCTTACACAAACTCCTACGTATGAATATGTACATATTTGTATATATAAAAAAAAAAAAATAAAATAACAATAATAACCATTTAACTGTTCTTTCTACCTACTGAATCAATGGTAGGCGTCTTGAGAATGGTTCAGGTCGTCGTACTGACATCTGCGGTCCCGACTGCAACCTCGATAGTGGTCAAAAATTGCCACAAGCATCGCACACACACAAAAAGTATTATAATATTATTATATATTGTAGTCTAGTCAACAGGTCTATAGGGTATTACCCTACCTATAGGCTATAATATATGCGTATTACCCTTTACGAACGTGTTTGAAATCGCTATAATAAGTAATTTCATAGAAATATACCTAACTAACCTTTAAAATATTAGTACTGATAATATTATTAAAGGTTTGTTGATAATATTTCTATAAAAATCCTATTATATAGATTCCAAACACGTTCGTATAGGGTAATACGTCGATAACATCGAATAATTTGTACGTAAATGCAGATCTTTGTAGATCTACGAGTATAATATACACAACCTGAACCAATTCCTATTACATTTAGTTGAATATATATTTATAATTAAATAAAATATTTTAAACGTAATGTTTAATTTATTTTCAATGTATGTATAGAAAGATCAAAATCAACCAATTATCCCATTTAGTATAGCAGTGAACAGGAAAGAATATTATGATTCTAACGTGGGATTCTATATAATTTAAGGGAAATAATTTTTAGGTTGTCAAGGTCAAATCGTATACCAAATATTTAATTTTTATTAAAATTAGTCTTTAATTTATTAGTCTAAATATCCACAATATATATAATATTACATATTGTAATATAATGATTAAGAAAGGGCTTCATCCGCATGTGATGTCTTCGTCTTATAAACGTACAACATAATAAAAACTATTTCACGCGAACAAGAATCACTAGGATAATAGTTCAAGTTAAACAACCCAATTTTTATACTATAAAAAGGAAAACGTTGGCTATGCAACACCGTTTTTATTTTTTTGATATCACCAATACGAAAAAAGTTCTTATCGTTTCAAAATCCAATTATTTTTGTATTTTTCAAACTTGAATAACTTATTTTGTAGTTCTGACATCGAAAAAATACGTAAAACAATATTGCACAGTCCAAAATCTTCTCATTCTAGAGTGAAAATTTGGTTGCTTAACCTGGACTATAGCTTGAGTGGTCCTTGCCCACGTGAAATGGATTTTACTATATGTTATACGTTTATGAGACGGAGTCAACGCATGCATGTGAAGTGTCGTCTTAATGACAAAATATTAATATTCATCAACTAATTTATAATTATACCCTGCAGCTAAAATATAATCATACACATTTAGTAACAGGTATCTAATCGTATGTTTAATTATGGAAAGAAAAAAAAATGTTATTTATGGCATCTTATATTCTTATCGTATCGGTTAATTTACACGTATCACATTTACATTTTACCACTTCTGTAATTCTACTACTTACTTTTCGAGAAGATTATATGTAATTACTAATTATAGTAAAAAAAAAAAAAATGATTTATGGAAACATAAGTAGAAAAATAAGCACTATAAAATATACAATTTATATGGTTACTACTTACTACTGGAATTCAAATATACTCGTATGATTGTTGTTACTTTGATAATTTTTCGGTTTTATTCAGTAATTTTCCTAATAAAAATTTAAAACTGACAAAAATATTATAAATTTATTAGAATTTCATCTTTTTTTCTAAAAATCAATTTTAGTACCATTATTTCCAGCGCCGAATCAACTCAAGTCCATTTTAATTCAAAGTGCTTATGTTAAAAATGTTTACATAGGTATTTAATTTGTAGAGTAAAATCATACAGCCCAAGCTTATTACCATGTAATCACACATTTTGCTTTAGACCGGACTGGTCCTGTTTATTTCTAATATCAGTAATAACGTTATACAATTGATACATTTGAGGGAATTGGACATCAATAGAAAATAAGGATCGGTTTTTAATTATAATTATTTGTTATATTTATCATTGCTCTAAACTGTAATATATCAACAGAAAATTAAATTCTAACACTCCTGGCTATGCAAGGGCTTAAAATTGTAATACAAGGATAAAGATAGGATTTACTCATACTGTATTTTCCTATGTTTGTCTTCGTAAAATATCAAAATTAGTTTTTAATAATTTTGATTTTTTTAACGATTATTTGTAATTTAAACTCATCGTGTATTTAAAAATCTAGACAACTCGTAATTGCTTAATATTTTATTGCTATGTTTTGGCCACGTACTTATAACGTTATAACCCGCAATCGGTCTAAAGTTAGATCCTCAACAGGTGGCCACAATAATGGTAAGTATTTCCACTTAGTCATGCACTTATGGTAAGTATTACGTAAAATATAGGATGCCACTATACTGTATACGTCATGAATCAAGACGCATTTAGTCTTCCGGTATTGACCAGTTACTCGACACGATACTCATCAACAATTGTATGTATATATTTATTATTTATTAATAGAAATAAATTACGTACGAGTTTTCCATATTTTGCATTGAATTTCAGTGTAATTGTTGTGACGATATAAGTACATAAATTGAAAACGTTTTCAGCACCTTTTATATGTAGACTGCTATAGATATTAAAGTTCTAGGTTGTAACTCTTCCGGTTTCCGACTATTACGATCAATGTTCTGCGCAATAAACTTAGGTTTGGATGACTGTGCATCACGTCTTTTAGTAAATGTAAAAGTTATTTATTTCTGTTAATTTTAAAACTTCCAATTTTTAACCATTACTCGGGTTGCTGGCATAATTATTAAACTATAGCTAAACATAAAATATTTTACTGAATATTTTTTTGGTGTTGTTTGAATAATAAAGAACTGGAATAAAGATATATGTTCTATATCACACTAAGTCTTCTGTTTGGACTGATATATCGGAAACAAACTGTTTTAAAAAGGTCGTATTGTTGTTGAACAATCTACATTTTAACTTACAGATATATTATTAGCGAAAAAACTCGATAAATAAATTAATACAAAATATTAAAAAATGAAAAAGTTATAGTATTTTTTTGTAGTGAGTACATAAACGGATATGTACTCACTTTTAACGCGTTTTGACTTAGGTCCCTCGAATAGCGGAATGACGCTATAACGAAATGAAGTTTTATACTGTACATAAAATAATATATAATATGATTCAGAACGCGACTCAAGTCGAGTTCGTCGAACCGATTGACAGATCGGCTGCTGCGGCGGTCAGTACCTATATGTATTTATAAACGCACAATCTCCTGTAGCTGTTTGTTGCGATAACCGTGTGTGTGTGTGTGTGTGTGTGTGTGTGTGTGTGTATCGTGTGACATAACATTGATTTCAAGAACGTGTTGAGGTCAGCCACCCACTCACCAGCGCATACCTATATATGTATATATATATATATTATAAACACCATGCCGTATTATTATTATTATTATTATTATTACTATTATTCGGTGCGAGCCCACTATTAGGTACTGTTGTCTAATATATCGCCCGGCACCACAGACGCGTGGCGCCCACTCCCGTGCCTGGCATTTCGCGACACATCGACCCCCGGCGGCAGTGGCCCGGTAATGCGACTTTATGACGTCTCTTCATAATATTATACACACAGAATATTTCATTAACATTATATTTTATTTTTTTATATTGTATATCATTTAAACCACTTCGTCCATAATAATATAATTGTATGCGCGTTTTGTAGTCTGCATTGTATTCGAAACGCCGTTTTCATCGGTGCACGCCGGAACACGCATCGTCCAGGCCGTCTCGTCGAAGAATTTATGTAGACATTACAAATTATTACCTACCTATATTAGTTTATATTATTATAATTATTATCCATACCCAATACAAATATTCTGCATAACATCATACGAGTATAATATCATAAACTATACGAATTATACTATAATCTTAACTTTCATATGTTATAATATTAAATATATAATATTATATCATACGACGTATAGTTATTGCATTAGTTCGACATAAAAAAAAAACGTATGCGGAGTTGCAAAATGAGTTAAATTTGTCTGATTTACACAAGATAAATTTTAAGTAGTAGAGTTTGATTTTTCAGTAATTTATTAAAAGTTGATTTTTAGAATTTGTATGTTCCTTAGAGCTGTAATCGAAATTAAATTAAAGAAGAAGTTAATTTAGTACTGCCTACTCAACTCCTGTATTGGTCCAATTTAACACGTGGGATAATCAACAAAAAATTGTAATAAATTATTGCTGTGTAAAACTTACAATTTTCCGGTGCAATTTAAACACAGTGTGGGTATAACTTCGCACACATGAAAACAAGTTCAAAAAATAACAACTGCAGTTATATTATGACTACATTTTTTTTTATAACTAACGAAAAAAAAACAAATTACGGGGTGATCGTTATTCAGTATGATTTCGTTCGACTGATTTATATGGATTTATTGAAAATTATATTATGCTATACTCGCATGTTGCATTTATATCAGACGCATTTTAACACATTTCCATACGGTTATTGGTGTTAGAAACACAATATTATTTTTAAATAAATAACAGTTTGCCGTTTTAAGAAATAATAATAAAAAAATTATAAGTAAAGCCTATAATAACGTTGCCATCACTAAATGGGTCAACTTGTCAATTTGATTTCTTAGTTCTAAGATATTATATACACATCACATTTGTTATTATCGTGTTTACCTGAGCAATTATAAATTTATAATATATGTATTAAATATTATATGATATATGTAAATATGTCCACAATACATACGTAGATACCTAATTGTATATATAATAATATATTAATAGACACCAGGCACGTGATTGATGGACATTTCCTCCCTAATAATGTCTCATCGTTTGATAATTATCTATGCACAGCAAATAATTTAAGTATTTATTTACAAAATAATTATAAAATATAATTGAAAGATCTTGCGTGATCAAATGTTATTTTAGAGCAAATTATTTTGGAATAATGGAAAACAATTAATGTTTTCATTGAAGTAATAAATATATCTGTGATATCTAAAAGTGTCGTAAATTTCACCATTTTTTTTTGTCCAAATTTTTTTTTTCTAAACAATCCATAATAAATTGTCTTTGTAGTAAAGCGATTAAGCAATTAATACTTATTTATCGTTCGAATACAATAGGTTAGGTTAAAGTATAAAATCGAAATATCTATTATTATCCCTAAAATAATCATTTCTTCTCGTTGTAAATAAAGTTTGTATTAATGAAGAGTATAAGATTTATTATATTTAGGTATTCAGGCACCTTGCCATTTCCTAATCCACGTTTATAAGAACAATATTATAATAATATATCGATTATTGATGTATAGAAGCATTAGAATTAATTTATTCTGTATATAATTTAACACAGGTCATCAAATACGTGCTATGTCGATTCAATATTTATTCATCTGTGTTTTTCTTAAATGTCAACAGCTCCTTTTTATCACATTTGGTAGGTACTATTTGCGTATAACAGGTACTTACTTTTTTGGGCAGAACGCGTGTGTGGAACTGTTAATTTTTGTGGGGGCCTGGCGACGACGACCGGGACGTTAACAAACAAACCTGGAGCTTATACTCGTATTTCCTACAATGGTGATGAATACATATTAATATATCGTATCCACAAAAATAATACTGTGATCTTAGTAACTATTTGTAATATTTAAAACTGTTAAGGTTTTTATATTGAATACGATTATAATTATTTACGTTTTAAGTATTTTTAAATACCTAATATAAAAGTCAAAATAATATATCTAGAATTCTAGAATCTAGATATTTATACTGTATGTGGTGAAAATATTGCTTTTATAAACTATAATTGTATGTATAGAAATATTAACAGTGTTTGAAATTCAAAAATATGTGAAGAATTGTTATTTTATACAATTTAAAATAATAAAGACATTTTTTAATATTTAAAACTGTGAAATTATTTTAGTTAGTTTAAAGTTTAGTAACGTTTTAAGGATTTATTTGTATAGTCTAAACAGACATATTTTAGCAGTTAATACTTAATAAGTATTTAATATTTATAATACAATTTATACAACCTAATTCTTAACATTTAAAATGAAATAAATAATTTATCGTTTTTTATAGTATCATTACAAATAAGGAATTGTTTTCGAACAATAAGTGAAATATTATATGTTGATTACAATGATTTTGGATCAATTTAACTTTGTATACACTTTTTTGATATTAGAAAGTTATAACTTTATGCCTCATTTGCTTAATGTGGCCATTGGCTACATATTATACCTATGTATGCTATGTATGTATGTTTATGGTTTCATAAAAATGTTTGGAAAGTTTCATTTTATTTCGATAATAATTTTCAATACCTTAAAATGTATTAACATTATAATATATTATCAGTTATTACATAATTTAAGAGTAGGTACCTACTATAAATAATATTTTTTCTCAGTATAACATGTAATAACTGAGTTTCAAAATTCAATGACTTAAACAAATAAAAAATTGACATTAAACTCTTTAGGTCTCGTAAATAAGTAGTTTTAATAATAAAATCTAAATTTTACTATATAAAACATGTTTTAGATTATTATCATTAATATAACAATAATATAAAAAATTTACAACAAAATCAAAGAAGCATAGTAAGAATAATCTTAAATAAAAAAATCACTAGAAGGCTCCACTAAATTAAATTATAAAATACTAGGTGCTCTGCCAATAAGGTTTTTTTTATAAAAAAAATCACAATACTTTTCATATTTAAGAAAATTGTTTCATTAATAATGCATAAAATAAATTTTAGTAATATTAGAGAACACAGAGCTTATGATCTATCTGTAAAATATTCTAAACATTTTTTAGTCAATATTTTGTTGACTACCTGGGTTCCAATTTTTTTTAATCAAAAGCCAATTACAACAAGAAAAGATATCCACTCCGGTGCATTAAAAAGGAGAAGAACATTTTATAGTTGGCTATTTTCTGTATTATAATTACGTAAAATTTTTAATAGAATAATTTACGTGTGTTGATATTTTTAATATTTTGTTAATAAATTTTATACTTTGTTATTAATTATGTAAATATATGTTCTTATTTAATCTGTATACGTATTTCCAACCGTAACTTATTATTATTATATAATTTATATATAATTTTTTTTCATGATATTTAATATATTTTAATAAGCAAAATTATAACTGTCTACAGGAACACAAGCTACGGTTTAAAGGAGCAGATATTATTGTATTTATATATTATATTATGTGTATTTTATATAATTAAATACATTTCTAATAAAAAAAAAAAAAAATGTATTATGTAATATTATTATGTAGAGTAAAATGTAATAATTTAGGTTTGAATTAGATACCTACTAATATTATTATCTGCACCAATTTAATATTTATAGGTAGGTATATAATAACTGGTGTATCATATTAATATTGCAAAGGTATGATAATTGGTATTTATTAATTTTTAGAAGTGCCTAAATCGCGCTTATAAAATATTGACCAACACAAAAATAAGATAGACACGAATCGATCAATAATATTACAACAGCTGAGATATTATATATAAGAGTAAATGCGATTATCTTTAAAACCACAATACTATATTATACGCGCGAATTGCACGTTTGGTAGCTTATAAGTTATAATCATAATTTTAAATCTGCGTAAGAAACTTACACAACATTTAATGCAATTTTATTGTACTATATTTTTTCGAAATATGTAGCGACTTGACAATATAATGGAATTAATGGTTTACGGGTAACAGAAAATAAATATGTTATAAAGTAATCAACAGTCTGCAATAACCAACAGGGCGTATCGCATATACCAGAACGTGTCCGTTTATTTGGATACCAAATAGTAGCCATATTTAAATTAATTAATATTTATTAATACCTGAGGGGTATAGTAATAATACTTTCAGAAAACAAGTGCTTATTTTTTTTCATGCACTCTATTTATAACCATAATTTCTTTCTTGGAGATAATATAATATCGCCGTCCATACGTCATTTCAGCCGCTATGACTTTGTTGGCGTAATTTGGAGATTGTGCACAATTATTTCTGCTTTTATCAAAAAATAGACGATTATTCTGTACGAGAATAATTTATTTTGAATCGATTAATATAAATAGTAATTAAGTGTTTATTTTAAAGGCATTTATAATATAAATATATAAAATCGAAGCCTCACAAAGTTATTGTTTTTGCAATGGGCCATTTTTGTCCTAAGTACGGCCCTAACGTAAATACTTATCTGATTTAACTGTCCTAAACGAATATTTACATGTATTTTTGTTCTGATGAATATGTTGCATGCATATACGATATACATATATATATATGCATATACGATATACATATATATATAGACTAGGATTATTTTGTCGCAGATACATATTTCCAAGTAAGTTTCATATTAGACGAGTATCAAAGTATTTAGTTTCGGACTATGAATAATATAAAATATAAGTGGCCATTTGAAAAACAAACAAAATTTGATCGGGATATCACCAAAAAACGTCTAACATGTGTGTAAAAAATATGCACTACGCGTATAAAATATGATTATTGCGCATGTAGGTTAAATATTCAAAAAAGATAATTTCTTATGAATCAATACTTCTCAAAATAATAATAAGTTTTTATTGAAACAATATTCATCGTGTAAATTATAATGTTATGTTTGGTTCATCAAAAGTATTACAATCATTAATCAATTAAATCAAGTATCAACTTTATAAAATGTATGCTTGGATCATGAGGTTAGTTTTGCATTTATATTGATAATTTTTTTATAAATGCAAATGACCCTTTTTTTAAACTAAATAAATGTAAATTATAAATATTTTGTTCTGTTTATTTTTACGCAATTATTGTTTTTCCAGTATAATAATATTACAATGATTATTTTTATAAAAAAACACAGTTTACTGACTACAGGTATTAATGCACTATATAGACGTAACATAATACAATTATTGTAGATACACTAAAAAAGTATGACAATCGCTCTAATTTGGTTTTTGCTTATATATCTTAAAATAATTTTACCTTGTTGACATATTTAAATTTAAAATAAATAAAAACGAAAAATATATATATTTTTTATAGAGTATATTTGTGAGAAACATTAATAATTGGAGATATATTTTTCAATTTTAAATACAATGTTTTAGCAAATACGACAAATTTAATTATTTATGGATTAATCAAATATTTTATAAATTATTATAATGGATAAACATTTAAAAAAAATATTGTTTTTATTCTATACAATATTATTCTGATAACATTACGTTATTTTGAAACCGTTAATCATATAATATGTAATACAATTAATTATAAGAAATCGAAAGTTGGATGAGTTTTCCTAATATAGGTATATATCCATTTTAACTTTAATTAAAAAATAACTTCCTTAGTTTTCTACGAGTTTATAATAAACTAAACGGAAGAAATCAAGCTAACTTTCTTGTTGTACGTGTATTGTATGTTTTAAATTAATAAAAATATACTTTTCAGTTGCAATTATAAAAATAACGTTAATTGAATACAATAATGTCAATAATACGTCAATATATTTTCTTACATTGCAATAAAATTATATTTTTTATATTTTTTTTGCCACTTTTTTAGTATATGAATTAAAATGAAAAAATTATAATTAACTGAAATTAGATACTTTAAAGTAATAATTAGTACTATAGTATATTTAAATATTAAAAAATTTAATTGACCGTTATTGATTTTAATAAGGTTACCTTGACGTGATAGAAATAGTGATGGAATGTCAACATACTATCATTAGACCTGTCAAAAAAACGAATAAATTTGCGACTTATTTGCTTTGTGACACTGTACATGTACACCCACGTAAGTACATCGTACAGAATGGCTTTGTATAGTATAATTATTATTTTTTCGGCCAACAAAGAATTAATTATATTTATTATGAATGAATAAATAAGTCTCTAGTAATCATTCAAGTACATACTTTAAATGAAATTATAATCTTAATATAGAGAAGAGTAAATTTTTTAGTCTATACCTATACTAAATCTGTATTTTTTATCTTTTTAATTATTTTTTATGTTTAAAGTGAAATAGCAAAAACTCAGAATTCAGTTCACTTAACTTTAACGCAATGGATGATAATTTAAAGTTGCGTCTTATCTATACATATTTTAATATTAATAATATTATTACTTCTATGGCTGTTAAATATAAGTCACCAATTACCATGAAACACTTTGAATTGATATTGTAAATATCGAACATCATATAAAATAATCTAAGAACATGAATAATAACAGTTAACAATGTATATATACCGAGTCTTTTATAACGGGTAAAGAATAAAAAGTTCATATTTTACCCGAGAAGATATTTTTAGCGCGGTACACTTTATTTTGACTAACATGATTGATGTTTGTGGTAAAGGTACATTTACCATGTTATTTATGCTTAATAGTATTCGCTGTACGCTTGATATAAAATACAACTGATTTAGTGTTTTTGCTCTTTGAATAGATGACAATGACGAATCATCAGTGTTTCACATAATATACAAAGGGGTATTAAATATTATATTATGTGTAATCCATGCAGATTTTTATATTATTATATACGATGATCTATAGAGGAAGGACCAAAGATATTGATTTAAATGGCACTAATTTATCTTATTAAGTAAGAGTAAAATAATAAATAAATTAGAACTTTTTACCTTGTGCATGTGCATATTATATATCATAAACATATAACTGATATAATGTGTTACGTATTTACCATCACAGGTCGTTTACAAGCGCGTAACTGATGGCTGAAATACCATTCGTTTACATGTATACATTAAAATAATAATATACCTATATAGTATATATAGGTAATATCAAAATAATATTATCATCTAATCCGTATATTAAGGAGAAAAATAATAATAATTATCGTCAAAGGATAATTCAGTGTAAGGCTTGTGGGACCAGCGATAAAAGTATATCGTATTATTTAAGTTATAAAGTTTTCGACGCTCTCGTGTATTCTTATTTCTTAAGTATCGCCCCCTCCCCAAATCGAGATATTTTTTAAACGTATTTATATTTATGGTTGTCCCAATATACGTTGTGCATTGTGTAAGTCCCCAGACAAAGACTGCACAGTTTCTGGTAATAAAGATACCTATTATAGTTACTCATTTCCCTCTGACCACTTTCTCTCTCTCACTCCTCTCCACCCCCACTGTATCAATCAAATAAAACGATAACTGTGCATAAGTTTTGTCGAATGGTCAGTGGCGGTGGCGGCAATAATATGTAACATAGGCGTTACGTCATGGTTGTACCCGCTGTTTCCTCGTGCAGTCGTTCCTACAGCCGCGGCTTGTATCCGTTTCATCAAATTCTCGTCGGCCGTCGTCGTGTGTTTATACGAAATATAAACGTGTTGCCCCGGGTCAAGTCGCGAGCGGACCGTTGTCGTCGGCGTTGGCGTTCATGTCTCTTTACTTTCTTTCTCTCTCTCTCTCTCTCTCTCTCTCTCTCTGTATCTATATCCATCGGAGCTGTTACTGTAATATGTATAAATATATACATATATACATGGCATTGTATTTTTAAGTAGTAATATCGACTAGACGGATAATATATTATTATTATATATGCGAATAGAGGTCAAGACGATAAATCGGCAACGACGGCGACGGTATTATCGGGTGTTATACAACAATAACAGCTTCCAGACAATAAAAAACAAAAACGATTATTTTTCCTATTTATTATATAGATTTACCGCGAGTGCTGGACATTCGCGAACCGGGCGTGCCCCTGCGTGGGCAGATATATCTCGAGTGGGCACGCGACGACCACAGCCGCTGGTTCGAAATGGCACACACCTGGACATCATACCGTCCAGACCGGTCGCGTCGCGTACTCCCGTGTCGCCCATGTGTTGTCATTTTTGTGTTAATAATCGCAATAATATTGTGTCATTATAGCGCGGTGTTGATGTTTGTGCTACCGCTGACCAGTGGCGTGTAGTATTATTATCCTCTTCGTCTTAGTTGCATCACTATATTGTTGTTTTCGTCGTTGATTACCGTCGGAAATAAGGAAGACTTAACAGTCGACGTCGAAATGGATTTCGGATTGTATGTCGTCGTAATCGTAAGTCAATATTTTATTGTTATTCTTATTGGGCGGGCATTTGTTTTTTATTTCCATTAATGTTTTGAACTTTAAAATTTTTTTTAAAAAACACTGGAAAAATGAATGCTAATAATTAAAAATTTGGAACCTTTAATTGTATTTTTTTATAATCATTCAGATTATTATTTTTAGACTTGTACGTAAAACTTGATCAATCATTTTTTTTAAATATTTAATAGATTTAATTTTATTTGAGGAAATCATAATTATATTACCCATAATACTGATAATTTAATTATTTGTATTTTCCTTGATCGAGTAAAGTTTGTTTAAGTGCATTTTTAACTATGATTTACACTGTACTTAAATATCTATCCTTTCTTCAATTGAATCAACCCTGATGGCAGTCATAAAGAAGCAAGTTTCAATTTAATTCAAAGTTTATAGTATTTTAAAAAAGTATTATCAACTCTTTTAAGTCTTTAAAATCTGAATAGTTTTAACATTATAATACCAATATATCAGTTGTATATCGTAATCGTACACATATTATTCTTATTATATTATATTATGAGCTTAATCTAGTATTCTATATTATACTTTTAAGCTTTAGAATGGTATTTAATTTTTTTTAAATTTATAAAATAAATTGAATACAATTTTTTTTTGGAATTTATAGTTTTTATGATATAATAAAAACCTGTATTTTTACTTACTACCTAGTCTAATTTATGAAGTACGTAATATTTATAGTCGTAATTGAAATTGATATTTGTCACCTACATATAGGTGGCATGAAAGAAGAACACGTTCTTCTTCTGTTACGTACACATTTTTCTGGGTTTTATTACCTATTTAGATATTTATATATATAATTAATAATAAAATGTATATTATGTAATTATGAGAAGATAATTTTATTGGTAATTAAATGTGTTACATCTTACATGCATGATGATGCATATTATATTTATTTCTCGTTAGTGCATCGCATAATACAATTGTATTTTTTATAATTTTAGCTATGTTAGGCCTTGACGCCTTGTTATATATCTGCCAACATAATGTATGTTAATTTAATAAATATATCTTGTTGGTCCTAGATAAGTATTATAATAAGTTACTATATACTTTAAGAAAAATTTAGTATTATTAATAATATAATAAAATATTTGATTAAATAAATCACCTGAGAGTTGAAATCTGACTTGTAATTTGTTTAGTTAACACTTATAAAATATAATCAATATTTTTCATGAGTAATTATTTTATATTTCAAAGTACTAATAGTAAAATAAAACGGATATTGATTAATTTTGTATACAATTTAGAAAACATATCACTAATTTCTCAATAGTTCTCTTTTCTCTTTAGAATATTATACATTTATTTATTGGTACATATATCTATTTCCATAGGGTATACTTGAAGTTCTGAACATTAATTAATTTGTAACGTTAGCTGTAGGCATTAGAGTGAATTTCAAAATAAATTAACAATGTAAAAGAAATATACATTACTTATTAGACTATTTAATTAAAAGTTTGACTAACAGTAATTCAAATAGTGTTTCTGATTTTAAAAATAATGAAGCTGGTCGATGTCTGATCAAATTATACTTGGACGACTATATTATTATACACAATTTAAAACAATCGGTTTATTGTTTACGTATGAATTCACAACTGAAATATTCTTGGAATGTTAATAAACTAATAATTTTAAACAAAGAATTAAATTCTCGTATTAAATTTCTATTGTTTCTCGATTTGTATAATTTTTTTTTGCGTTTTTGCAATCAGCTTTTTGCTAGTTAGTGCAAATATTTAATATTAGATATTTCATAGAACATAAATTTTATATATTTATATGTGTTGGTTCTAGATTTAATGATGCTTGATAGCCCGTTATACAAGCAAAAGTCCTTGGAACTATATTATAGTGTCCAACACGATCTAATAACTGAAACAATATACAAATACGTATGAGCCCTATAATACATTAAATACACGCAGGCCTGAAGGTTCACTTTCACCGAAACATTATATTGATTATTTATCATGAATTCATGATCTATTGCTACATTTCTAAGTTCTTTACAGCATAAATGTAATCGGTAAATCAGCTCTTATTACAATTTAAATCAGAAAAATTTAATAGTTTAAGGCATTAACTTCTTGTTTTCAACTTAAAGCAATTAACATATTATGTTATTATTAGATTCATTGTTTGATATGATATTATATATATGCCTACTTAAAAATATTAATTTACACGCGTAGAAGAGTTTAAATAGAAATACTTATGAATAGTAAATACATTTTTTGATTTAAACTTACAATTGCATTGGACATAGATTTTTTTTTATAAATTATCCTTGAAACGTTTCTTAATTTGGAACCCTGTGTTATGTATTCGAAAAATGTATTTTGTGTGCATTTTGATTCAATAAAGTTTCTGAATGAGAATACTTCAAGGATTTTCTCATTATTAGGTATTATAACCTAGGTATATTTACCATACGTTTTATTATCCCACGAACGCCATTCCTAAGCTCATTATTACTTTTCTGTTTGTTTTTGTATGATACATGTTCAATGGGATCGTCTTGAACACGGGTGTTTCTTGGAATAACAACGTTGAATGAAAAACATTTTGTCACCACATTTGCGAGAAAAATAACTTAAATCTGTTTTTTCAAGATACAAGGTCAACATAAATTAAGAGCATTTATTATTTTGCATCCTACTTTGCGAAACCGCCTCCAGATTATCATCCTACATATTTACCAAACACGCGGATCCCACTTTTTGACACAACGTGTTATTTAACATTGACATTGATACAATTTGATGTCTGTATGTATAATATAATAATAGGTAGTAGATACTTAATATCTTTCTCTATCTTTAATATTTAATATCTATATACAATTGAAATGAGTAATGAGTTGCAACAATGCATACACAACGTCTATGTTAGGTGCGTTCCGATTGTGTAATCCCTGCACAAGGACAATAGTATGGACAAGAAGGTGTATTTATGTTTATGATCTAAGTACATCTACTTAGGTCAATTTCCTTGATGATATGAAATTAATTTAGTTAATTTGTAGCAATGGATAATAAATATTTGCTGTAAATCAAACTAAGCTAAAATAAAGGTTAAACAATAGCAAATTATTTATGTATGTAATTATTATTTATTATAATTTACATTCCAGTATGTATAAGAATCCCCATTTCCTCTTAATCATTAGTTAACTACCTATTGGTTTTTCACTTTTGGCTACTTCCTACATTAATGAAAACATACCCATATTAATATCTGAACTAAGTATAGAACATTATTTTAAAGGTTTTTTATTTATAAAATTAATTTAAACCATTCTTTATCATGACATAAAATATCATTCGTTTTAAAAATGTTGGCAAATAAACTTTAATAATTCAGTAAAAATTATACCTACTTATAAATTATGAAAAATTTCAACTACGATACAAAAATATTCAAATTCGTTGAGTTGTTTAGAAATTTTCAGTAAATATAAACACATTTAGTGTAACTAATGCTTAATAGGTACATAAATTGCAATGCATTTCTTAACATCCAAACATAATATATTCATTATGATAATTTATAGGCTAACATAGAACCCCTATCACTATGCCTATATTATATTGTTTGAAACAATAGATTTGATCCGTGTTATTTTTTAATTTGATTATGGTTTTCTTTTTTTTTAAATAATTTGTTGCTAAATAGGTATCTGACAACTAAACTGATTTAAGAGTAATTTTTGTTAGGAACATGTACCGATAAAATGTGATTGTTCAATAATAAAATTCGACACACACGACTACCATATTAATTTCAAAAGCAAATAGAACTATTGTAAAATTATATTTATTTTGAATTAGTTGTAAGTTTTGGTACAGTACATATTTAATTTTTTAAGACTTATAGGACATAAATAAAGCTTAATATAAATTATTTATAAATATTATTGTATTACAGTATATAAATTGTATTCATTATCAATATTTGTGAGTTTGATTAGCTTATATCTCACAGGACTTTTAAATGTTGGTAAAAAGTGTAACGTATATAAGACCTATTTAATTCCTATTCCGAATATGTTTCTAAAATACTAATGTTTCAACAATATTATTGTTAAAATATATTTAAAATTTAACGAGTTGAAATATTCAAGAAACATTGAAACCTATCATTTTGTTGGCGCAGACGCATAATTACTCTCTAAGGGTGTCTACCATAGATATTTTGATATTCATACTATAACAATAATTATTACTATATATTATTTTGCAAATATAATGAGTTTTACGCTCAATTAGAAAGATCCAATTCATCGCATTGGAAACGGTCAATATATACCTATATAATAATATTACCATTCATCATGATTAGTATCTGCTCAAACTGTTCGTATTTATTGCTTTAAAAATTACTTTTTAAAATCGTTTATTTCATTGACATTATTTATGGAGAACATTTTAACGACGACCGGATAATCGCATGGTATTAGATAATCTCTCTTGGTACTTCCGCGGACAATATATAAGGAAACCACTGTTTGTTTTCTATAGATTGTGGTAAACTAGTAAATACCGCGGTCCGCGTGACCTCGTTAAGGCAACGACGGCACCTGTGTTCGGTGATGATAGTATTAGTTATAACGATCAGTGACCAATGACGGCATAGTTGATTACACCACAATAATCAATGGAAATCCCGAATTTGAAATTTCCAAGACATTGCAAGCTATCGACAAGTTAATATGATATATTAAAGTGTAACTTCCTATCATAACGGGTTATTTATTAACTTAGCTTAGTTGTGCAATTTATATAACTCAATTCATAACAATTAACGAGTTAATTTTATTTTAAATCCTCTAAGTTTAATACTTTAATGGGTAACTCGTATGCTAATTTATTCTGCTGTTGGTATTGATCATAATCTTGATGCGAATAAAATTTACTCATGTCAACAAATTAATTTTCGAAGCGTTTCGTAGCGAAATACTTAATAATATATCGATAGCATATTTTATTACTATATAATATATATACATATAGGTACTTATGTAGATATATCCCCATCACGTGACCCGGACACGAGGGACACGAAACAATCGTGGGGGAAAGGCAAATCCGATTCGCATAAAATGTGTGAAATAGCATAATTATACATTATTAATTGATAACTAGTTGATATAGGTAACTATAGGGTCAGACTACACAGACACTATTTCGTCATCGCGTCGTCGCACTGTAAATGAAAAAATGCATAACTATTTGTATAATAACTAATAAGTATAGGTTTTCTAATACATTTAAATACGTCTTTTTGTCGTTATGCAGTAATTACCTATATATAACTTATTTGTAATTAAATTTACATTTAATCTGGCATTTAAACGTACGGGGTAAAGATGCGTTCAGTGCGATGCATCCACTTCGTATTTGTTCGAAATGTAAATATATGACTATAAAGTATTTAAATAGCGATTACGGTGTAATGTTGTCGTCATCGAAAATATAGAGCGGACGACGAGACATGGATACCGCGGTCCTGGTTATGATAATAATATCATAACGTCATAATATTATATATAAATATATAGCCAATACATAATATTATTATATGGCGATGCAATCGGCCGTCGGAAGTTCCGCTTTCGATTTCCACTGTCGCGGCGACAGTAGCTGCGGGACGACGACGACGTGTTGTAGAGGGAACGGGCGATCGAGTCTGCGGGGACCGGTTCCGCGTGTGGCGGTCCGCCGCAGCGAGTTTGCGGCTTTCATTCGTCACGCGACAACCGTATAGTGTATAATATTGGTACGCGCGACGACGACGTCACCCGCGCACACGTCGCCGACGTTAGACTCGCGTCCCGTTCAATAATAACAATTTTCCGTTCGCGGTTCTGCAATTTATAAAATATATATATATATTGATTTACTCGGTATTGCCGGCCGTCAGTCGTCAAGACGCACGCGACCGGCTACACAACAGCACGTTTATTTCGGTATCATATTTTATTATTATTTATAATATTATATTATAAATAATAATAAAATAACAACAATATCGCCGTCCGTCGGGTACGTCTGTACGTTTCCGCCGTCGAGTGGCACACTATAATATAACCACTGTATACACGCGCACGTGGTATACCATTATATGCCCCGCACTTTACACGATTCGTTTTTAATGGGATCGCAATAGCCGTCCGTCAGTGTCGCTCCCGCAGCCACCAATTATGTCGACTCGGGCCCGTGATGTGACATCCCTCGCTGATGTTCGGCGTTCGTCGAGAGCAGCCCATTTCACGTACGTGTTCTACTGCGTGTTCCAGGTGAGTGAAAACGCGAGCGCAAGTTCGGTCCGTCGTGTACCCAACGCTGCACTATCATGTTATATTATCGTCACGATCGGATATCGCGACCTTTGTCGCACTAAAAACGCCTAAAAAAAAGCATGTATCTACTATAATATTTAAACATTACTTTTTACTTTTACGCCATTAAACCATGAAATATAATAATTTTTTTTTTTAAATTGTGGAGTCAACTTTACGAGTACTCTGGTTGCGAGTTAGAGCGATTTCGTTTATTCCTAATGACACTTGATCAATAATAAATTTTCCACAAAACAACATAGTAAACACTTTAACCTTAGATGTTTTATGACTTCAGTAGATTGATATTTAAACATTTTTAATTAAAGCTCGTAATAATATTAAACAATTTTGAAGTAAGTTGCAATTGCAAAAACATTTTATTTTCTTGTTATGTAAATTGGATATTTATAATTTTTTTTAAAGAATTATATCTGTATGCGTTATTAATAACTATTACGAAGTTAGAAAATCAATAAATAGTTTTAGAACTTAGTAAAGTTAAAATTTATTAGCATTTTAATTTATTAACATGAGTTTTTTATTTTTTTTTATTGTTACATAAATTTGAAAAAATAGCGGATTGGAGTATCACTTCTTTCTAACAAAATTATCGGGGATGAAAATTTTTATACATAAATATTTAACTGTAGTGTAATAAAACTCAAAATATTCTCAATAAATTAACTTATTTCAACGTAAAAAATAAAATAAAATTAATAAAATCAAAAGTTATGTGCGTAGGATAAAATATTACACTATTTTTATTTGTTTGGTTCGGTAGAAAATGGTTAATGTCCAGCCAGTATAAATTGTTTGGAACTACCTTTTAATATTATTATTAAAACTAGTCTAAGAACATAAGCAATAACCATGCAATTTGCTTGTTGGAAAAAATCGCAAAACTGATTAAATTTTAAGTAATAATAGTGTAAAAAAAATTTAAATGAGTAAAAAAAAGTTAATTATAATTTTTAAATAATAATAAAATAAGTTATAATTTTGAATAAAAATTCTATTTATAATTGTTATAGTTTAATATACAACAGTATGACTTGTTGGTGATTAATTTGTAAAATATGTCAATAAAAATTACTGAGAATTATTAATTTGATATAATTGTTATAATTTACATATTATGATGTTGTGTATTTTTGATATTTTATTTCAAAAAATTAGTTTTAACATTGTGACATTTAAGCATATTAAAAAATTAAAAATACTTTATAGTACTAATAAATAATTTGTACACAACGAAAAATCAATTATATATTTATATCTCTAAATTAGTAAGTACTTTACAAAGATCTCTTTTCGATTTTCTGTCATCTGTAAAATGTATTTATTTTACCTCTGATAGCATATGCTATTATTTTTGCATACTAGAAATCTTCATACAACTGACATTAAATATTTTAATATTCCATAGTTTAATATTTTTCACTATTTCACATGATGCATGACAATAGAATGTGACCATAAAAGTAAATCGTCATGTGAGAAAAAAAACATAACGATATGACGGTGTACCTATTCAGTTGTAATGTACTCACTCGGTGTATTGCAAGACAAATCATATGGTATGAACTATGAATACAAAATTATAACTTTCTAGTGACTTAGAAGACGGAATAATTTTTCGGAAAAGTCGATAGTTATTTATTGTACCTACGTCTTATTAACATCGATTTTAGAATTAATAAATATATTTTTCATTTTGATTGAGTAAATTCGATTGTTGTAAAACTATAGCATACCTATATATCATTATCATAACTCATAAAATAATGAATAGGATTTTTAATTAAAATCAGTTTCAATATGATTAATCTATAATTAATTTATTTTATTGTGATTTGTATAGTATTATAGTGACTTTTCTGATCGATTTAATAGTAAAAATTAGAAATAAAAGAGCTGTAGGAATTTATTATTACATAATTGAACACGTGCCTAGAGTTCTAGATTGTTGAGATAAAATAACTTGACCACCGGGATCATAATTTATTTAACTTGAGATGGTCAAAATCGATTATGCTCGAAACATTTTTGACTAATAATATTTTTAAGTCATGTAAAAATTATAAGACCAAAATATTTCCTTTTGCATTGTAAATGCATTCCAATTGATTCACAAATAATTTCCATTGTAATGTTAGTCAATTTTTGAATATACGTTATGTATGCAGTCGATATATTGAATCATTGATTTGAAAAGAATTTTCCTACATCGCCCTTGGGGGTATATAAAGTCGTATGAAATAATTCCAACAAATAGAAGAAGAAAGAATAGATATTTGCTACCAGCACTTATATATCTTATATAGTTATATAGGGATAAGTATTATTAATTATACATTATTAACACACGATTATATTCTACAATATTATTTTATTTCAATAATTGAAAGTTGACATTTGGTAATACATTAATCGTTTGTTAAAATAGGTACGTTAATTTACTTTTTGTATTAGGTAGCAGATTTTATAGTTTGTTTTTATCGTCATTATTATGAAGCATTCATCTGGTGTCCTATGATGATCGTGTGACATAACCACGTGAGATAATGACTCAGAGTCAGTCCAAAAAAATTACGTTTTGATGATCACAACATTATATTACAGCATCTCTTTCACCTCATACGTTCGTAATATTTAAGTAAACCATGTTTTACACATGAGCAATCAATTTATTTAAGCCTCGAGGAGTTTAGTAATAGTGTCCACACTTCATGCTATCCATTTAAACGGAAGTATACGCACGTAGTAATTTCGCTGTAAAAATAATTTTCTAAACTGTATTAAACTGATTTATATTTTTCTAGAATAGACGAATAGATTATTTTCACGAATCAATAGTACCTACCTATAATAATATGCTATGGTTCTAGTTTTGATTAAAACCAGGTTACATGAAATACACAATTTGATATGTTACGGTTACTAATTATTATTGCGCTTTTATTTTATTTTATCGTTATAATACTTAACTATAATAGTTTGAGTTCATTATTATGTCACCAATTTGAATTTATCAATTATAATAATACAAAGTTATATCTAATTATTTATTTAAAATCCTTGCTGTTTGTATATTTTTCCAACCACCGTGGTTCTTGAAATTATATCCTATAACTTACCACAGTATTTAAAAATGTTAAGTTCAACAATAGTAATAAATTATTATAGTTTATAATTTAAATAAAATGGATACCTGCAGTGATATTTTAAACTTTTGTGCTGAGTATTCCTATAATCCCACGTCAATTGGTCTCGTAAATTAGATTGACTGTTTCTTCTGTTGAGCTAAAAACAATAAAAACCAAATCTTTTGTTTTGGAAATGTTGCACCCGTAAGGTGTTTCATTTTGGCATCATAGGCAGGGCCTACGCAAGTGATGACCTTCGTCCTGCACGGTGGTCTGTCTCCATTGTAAACAAAAGCTGTCTCGGTTGGAAGCAACTAGTGATCGACGGCCTGGAACAGTAGGTGTCTCCTTCGGTGCACTAAATTAAGAACAAATTAAAAAATAATAATAAAACATTACGAGCAGTCGATTTAAGTTCGTCTCACTACACCGTAGATCGAGGACAAGGTCGGATCATTAAACTCGATCGACTTAAACTTAGGGAATGTAGTTTTTTTTTTATTATATATGACACTTCATGTCCGACGATTTTGTTGGGTGTGACTATTTATAAATAAGCTTTGAGCATAGTTTTTATTTTAATAACTATATTATGATAAATTAGTATTATGTTAAGTAGTTAGCTACCATAGTTCGTTTAAAATTTAAATGATGTGATTCAAATTAAATTAATATATTTCAATAAATTGAACTTTGCACAAGTATATATATATTCTTAAATTCAAATTTTTACTTTGATGTATTATGTATAATAATGTTGATTAAATATTAATGTACATTTTCGCACAGCATGAAATTGTACCTTTATACTTTCATTATCTTTGAACTTTTACGCGATTTTACTCATCTCTCTAATTCGTATTTTATCTCAATTAGCTGTAAAATATAGTTGGAATATTAAACATTTGAGTCACGACATTATTATTTTATTCAGAATAACTGGTTTAGTTTTAATAAATTACTAACTATCAATTATCTTTACAAAAAGTTTATTAATTACCCCCAGTGAATTAACTATGTATATAAATATACATCAAATACAAGTTCGAGGTCTTCTTTTATATTATAGTAATTAATTTTAAATTTTCTTTTTATTAACATTAGATATTTTTTCTTTTCATTAAGTATATTATATACCTGCGTATTCTTGAACTATAAAAGAAATATAAATATATCGATTCATTCTTAAATTTCATAATTTATAATTTATTATGCCTACTTTTAGGTAGTTTATTTACACAGATTAAGCAAATATTATAAAACAGTTCATATATACTTTTCTTTGATTGGATTTATATAAAAAACAATGTTAATTCATTTTATTGAATTTTCATAGTAAAAATCTTATAATACCTATAATCTTTAAAATAAAACCAATTATTAGGCCATATGTATAAACGATAATAAAAACTTTAATGTTAATTACCCGTTAGTGATTAATTACCTATATCATTATTAGCTTATTTAAAACCTCATTTTTTAATTAGAATACATTTGTTTTTCTATCAACTTCCTTTACTGTTTATTCCTTAAAATCACCTTGATGTTTTCCTTTATCTGTTTGAAGATAGAACATAATTATCTATGAATTTGGCCTTTTTTTTACAAATTAAAACAATTTACGATTCATGTATTATAGTAAAAATAAAAAAAGCATATAGTGTAAATCAAAAATATGATTTAGTATTTTTTTTCCTATAATTTCTGGTTATATAATGACTATAATGATGGTTTTGTACTATTTTTATGATTATTTTTGTCTCACGTCGATGTTGAACGGTACAATTACATTATGTTGATATATTTAGTGTACATATATCATAATGAGTACCTATATATTGTACTCCAAATTGATTTTCATAGTATGAGTGTTTTATGCTAGTGTTTATTGTTGTTATTATATCTTATTGAAAAATAAACTAACGCAATGCCCAATTTAATGTGTGTATAACGTTTCGCGGTTTCCGGTGATGTAGCACGTGCGGTACTGAAATCGAATAATATATAACATTGTAAATTATAGGTGTTATTTTTGATATGTTACCTGGATAAGTAAATATTAACTCTTTCGATATTATTTTTAATATTAGTTGTTTTATATTTAGTTATCATTGAGAAAAATATTTGATTCATAATAATATGGGGATCATTATAATAAGGAATTTTCTCACAGTAGAAAATTGCACTTTAAAAAAATAATTAAACAAGACAAATTGAATCTTAAATGAATGGTAGTAATTAGTTTTTTAGTTGTAACACAATAATTTTTATACCTCGTTTGGCCATTGGGATTTAACAGTTTGTAGAGAGGTATTAATTAATTCATTTATAGAGAATTTATTGAATGGTACAGAATAAATCCACGATAAAAATAATTGGATATAGTAAAGTTAAATATAAATACAGAATTAAAACTATTTTTTTAATGAGTTTGCATTATTTTGGATTTTTACTTTAAAATAGAGTATACAACGACTTGGAATAAAACTGATGCATATTAGAGTCATTCGTTATTATTAATAATAATTCTGTACTGATGAATATTTTTGGCGATTGAGCCGGTGCGAGGGGTCATGCTTTTACATAACTACGCAACATTGGCGATGGCCGATGGAGGAGTTAACATGAACTATTTGTGCAGGTCAAATTGTGTAGCCTATTATTATTACCCTCAAATCTGTACTATTGTCTTCAAATCAGCAGAATTTAATACATTTGCCTGTATATGACCGTATAGGTATGCTCGTATAATATTATATAGGTGTTGTAATAATGACCGTCGATCGTGGGCACGCGATTATAATATTATATACAGTGACGGCAAAAGAGGTAAAATGCGGAAAATATCATGTGGAAAAAAATATAAAATATACTGTCTTTTCTGTAATGGGCCATCGCGCGTTTGTACGCTAATAAAAATAATAACAGGTACAGCTGGTACAGGACAGTGTAAGCGTAATGAATAGAATTCTGTCGTGACTGAAGCTGAATTATACGCCGAGCACGCGATCCGCCGGTGTTCGCAGTAGTACACTGGGGCGCTTTGACCCGCAAAACCGTCGGTGAACCATATGATCGTATTATTACTACAATATTATTATGACGCATGTATAATATTATTATATTATATTGTTATGTACGGTCCCGTATGCATATGCGGCACCGTGATCGGGTTTGCGACATAACGTTCGTTTCCCTTTTTCCTTTTTTATTCTCAGCAACACATTACACGTTAATAATATTGTCCGTATTGCTGCTGCACAGTCGTATACTTACACGTATAGAATTGTAGTGTAATATTATGGCGGGAGACCGGTCAGACGAGGATATAATAATAATAATAACAATATATTACTATCGACTGCAGATGAGTGATCTAACTCGATATACATCGGTCGGACCTAGCAACGATGTCATTTCCGCAGTGTCTACCATGAGGGCAAGTTGTAACACGTCACTGTGCGTGGAACTCGAGAGCTCTGCACAAACGGACACACATACACACACACATAGGTACGCGGTATGACGTCTGTCGCAGACGACGACGACGAATTCGTTTCTATTCCTGCGGTGGCTTATTATATTATTGTATATTTGAATATTTAAATTCCAGCGCTGTGCGTTACCGCATTCTATCCAAAATATATAGGTATTATAATAATATAATAATATACGGTTGGTATATTTTTATATTCAGATAAAGTTAATGGAGGCAATATTTTCGGTTCGTGTTCGCGGCACACAAAATAGGTTTGTGTCACCTTCCGCGGTTACATAATATATGTAATATATATATATATATATGGTAGGCTTATTTCCAAAACGAAACGAAACCGCTTAGATGCGTTTGTGGAAGTCAGTATTATATAGGTATATGTAAAAAGAAATGTAAATTTTATTGTTGAAAATACGTGTATACACTACATACTGAGATTTTGAAACGTTTTACTATAATAAAGAACATACCATTAACGGCGGGTAAATGTATAATAACTGCATATCAGTAACTATATGGAGGAGCATACTAAATATTTTTGATTTTGTAATACCAAGTCAAGTTGGCATTCGATTTTCATTTCGTCTGTTTTGAAAATTCACATTCTTCAAAACTAAATATTTTAAATAAGTAAATCGGTACGACGATATTTAAAATTATTTACAATATTAGTACGATCAATTCGACGTCTTAAAATTAAGGACTCATTGTGTTTAGAATGAAGAAGAAATGTTGTCCGTTAAGCGAAGTAATTTATAAATGCTTTATTCCGGCGTGAAAACGAAACAAATACCAATCAAAATCCCGTACCTAATTATATCTATAGTGATAAAACCGTAAAAGAGTTATGGAGTATAGGTACTCACTATATACAATCAATGTTTACCGACTATAACGTTATTGCAGAGATTATATAAGAGTTTATAACACCCGATGTGTTAGAAATGTCAAAGGTGGTACAAGCTCATTGATGTATTATGTTCCGTAATCGTGTTGACAGGGTCGTCACACATGTGACGAATGATCTCGTACAGAGGTATATCAAATGATCATATTATATTAACTCATGACACTAATGGTATCCTTATTGATATGTGTAATACAAAATATTATACAGTTCGCATACAATGTAGACAGTTTGATCTTTAAGCTCTATTCTTTTGCTTTTTTTTTATCGTCGTCATCATGATTTGTCTTTGACTTTATAATAATATAATAAAATCGGTCGCCCACTGATTTTCTCGTAACTATATAATATGTGTATAATATTATAGTCTCTTTAGACGTATTAAAATGCTTTCGAAAAATGTTCAAGTCTTTGGTCTGATCATAATTTTACTTGGAATTTACCAGTTGGGGTTTAATTGAATTTATACACTGTTGATTGTAAATAATAACAAACACTTTTGCTCGACCTAAATTACAGCTAGTGAGGTCATACGAAATGGAAAAATGTCGAAAGATTGCGATAAATTACATAGTTGAAACGTTTATTTATTTAACGTTTTTGTTTATTGTATAATTTAGTACCTATATATTAGTCGTGATTCAAATCGAAAAACTTTGATTATTTTTATGCATTTGTAAAAAAATTCAGATAATTGTTAAGCAAATATAGTATTATTAATAAAAAAGTATACATAATATTAAATGATTTGCTTGTGATAGTTATATACGGTGCAGATCCTTGTTGTTTTACTATAAGTATTCGACTAGCAATATAAAAAGTCTAATAGTTTGCGCATTACCATGATGAATCTACATTATGGGACTATAATATGGGTATTATGGTTATTAAATTGTTTTATTGTGGAGTTAAATATGCATGACAGCATAATGCGTATACGTAAAAAAATACCGCCTGAAACGTAGGCACTAACTATCTAGTATATAACTATATATAGGTACTGTAATTTGGCATTTTTCATTACATGAATTATACATTATTATGACGACGGGTTTCGGTCTGATTTCTATTTAAATTCGATGTATAATATTATTCATTGACCGGCAGTTTGCCCGGGCAGCAGTGAACACAATAAAATGGCAATAGTGGCGTGCAACCGTCCTGCCAAAGTTGCATAACTACAATTGTGAAGGAAAGAAAGATAGAGAATCGCTCCGATGAAAAATCTAGTATCTAAATAAAACATGTTTATACTTTGTACTTAATGCTGCGACGACATTATACGCGTACACGCCTATAATATAATACTGCTGTGATGTAAATATGCTATTTTATTATGATACAATTTATTATTATAATATATCTATACGATTTGCCGCGTGTCTTATACATATTACAACAACAGTATTTGATTCCACCGTGCCCGTTTATAATAATCATAACCGTATAAAAGGCGTACGTCTTAGATTTCGACGGCGGCAAAAGTGACGTAAAAAAGTAAATAAAAATTGTCTTTGCTAACACGTGCGAATTCTCAATTAGGCGTGTCATGTATTTCGTGTCGTACACACACACACACACATATATATATATTTATGATAGAAATATAATATATAAGACGGGCGTGCGCTCGCGAGCGATACAATCATCATCGGGGCGGTAAACAATAGGCGCCCGCCGATCTCTCATGAATTATTCAGGACGCCTCGCTCCACTCACCTAAATACTTACATTTTCGCGCGTTCATCAAATCAACAGAAAAAAAAAATGAAAATAACGATAATGATTTTAATCGTGTAGAAAATACAGCCCAAATAGCCGAGTACCTGCGTCACGGTGTGCCTGTACTATACTTACCAACCTATAAAATATATATACACTGCAACATTATATAGGCAGGTATCACGCTTTATTATAACCGTGTGGTGTAGTAATGTACTTACTACACAACGACACTAATAAGATTAAATGCACGTGCAAAATATTGTAATTCATAACACTATGAAATATTGGGCACGTTGTCACATTCGTTCGCGCGTGGAGGCGCTTGAGTGTTTTGAATCGGACCCGAAACGAATCCGGTCGGTCACGGGAAGAACTTGACATCGATTATATTATATGTATATACGCGCGACGTGTTTACTTTTTAGTCTTGTGTTTTGTATACACAATATAAGTGTAGTTATAAACCTATTATACGCTCGATGCGTATAACAATCATTTATGTATGTGTACTACCCACCCGACTGCCACGAGGGTCAACTATGTATTGTGTATAGCTAAATAATAACTATGTAATATTTTTTAAAAAAAATAAACAATAATATTATTATTTTAATAATAACGTATAGTGTCGCTGCAATCAATTTCAATCGATCGCAATTGGTATTCGTCATTAAAAATTGAGCTACTTACTGAGACTTTTTCTTTTCGTTATTTTAATCATTCAAAAGATAATACTATCGCGTCACTGACGATATAATGTATGTATTATATATATATTCATTGCGTACATTATAAATATGTCACACTACATTGATGACGTTTTAGACAAAATGTATTCTTGACTTACGTTGAAAGTTCAACATGTTGTCAAGTAAGTATATCTATAATCGATGTATAAGTAAAGTCGGAACGGAAGTTTCTTTAACAAAATCGTAAACTGCTGTTATAATCACTATGGACGGCATTAGCAAATTTTTATTATAAATCAAATAATAATTAATATCATAACAAACAATCAACACGTAAGCTTAAATACTGCGTTATTTTTTAATGAAAATTTATTATCGTGATTCGTCACCCACGCATAATATTATATTATTGTTTCGTTTATACAAAACAAAAAAAATTATAAATATATATTTAAATATGATCGTAATTCGTTGCCATTTATGGGAACTCGAATAATATTATAAAAGGTGGGTAATTACGTGATGTCCATTATAATATTTTGCAATTAAGTTAAATATTACTAAATAGGAAATTATAATGAAGCAAAAAAAAAAAATAGTTTGGCCGACACAGACCAATGTTGAAATATTTACATCATGGTAGGTAGGTACTCGTTATGTTTTGGTTTCAAGAAATTTTAAAAACTTTAGATTAAATTGAAACTTTTAGAAATTGTTGTCCGAAAAAATATTTACATTTAGCCGCCGGACAATTATCACATTCCGTTCTTTTGTACGATGTGAATAAAATCATAATGTTAAATTAGATCGAACGTTGATTTTAAATGTGCGACGCGTTTCGAAATATAGTGTGAAAAATATAAACACGAAGTATAGATATATTATATAGTCTACTACCGAATCGGTTGCGACGACGATCGTGACCGTACTCGAAACTTTCTACTCTAGTCCTCTCACGGAAGTCGATGGTGTTTTTTTTTGTAAATAATATTGTTACGTTTTGACACCCGTGGTCCACAAGATTTTTCTCACAACACTCAAGCATATAATAATAATAATATATAAAAGTACATACGAGCACAGTATATAAGTAAAGTTGTAGAAATTGTTGGTGTTATTAAATTGCTACATTATTCTTTTCTTTCATAATTAATAGCTAGGTAACCATACAATATTAAATTGCATAAATTAGGACTATAACACTACATATTATTACTTCTCCTTTACAAAAAATAGTCTATACAATAGAGGTATAATGAAATAATATTATAACAGATGTGAACGAAAACCAAGTAAAAATTATCAATTTAAACACAACAATTTGCTGATTAACATTTTCGTAAACATACATATTATATTTTCAAGTAAATGTATTCTAAATATTTGATTTTCCACTCTCATAATAGTTTTGAATTTTAAAAGAGTTATAACACACGTAGTTTCTAGGTATATTCAAGTCTAGTTATTAATTTACTATACACTATTAAAGTTTTATTTACTCTTTGGTGTATACTTACGTTATTTTTGTGAATAATTTGGTACCTATACAATATTTAATATGTTCCCAAAATACGTCTGTGAATTTAACAAAAAATAAAACAATTAATTAATTTAACATTATTATTTCAATATATTATTTTGAATTTGTTAAGTTATTTAAATTGGATGACCTAAAGTATTTAAGAAAAATAATTCAACGTGGTTGAGTGGGATGAGACAACAGCATTAATGATCGAGCCTAAATTACGGTGTTTGAAACACGATATGTTTACAGTATTATTTTATCCATTTGATTTTTCTTATTTATTTATACACGTTCTTAAAATTAAATTTTATCAAATTGCAGTTATTTAACATTATAGTGATTATTTAAAATTTATCTCGTAACAGTAAAATAAAATGGTTATTTGAAAAAATATGTAATAATTTTAGATTTTTTTACGATCTACACATTGATTTCAACAAACTTGAACGATTACATAAAAAAATATGTTACCTAATTATAAGATGTCAATACTAAAATACGTATATAATTTACATACTATAATATATTATCGTGAAGAAGTTTCGCGACAAGTCCCTATCTAATAATATATAGTATAGTAATATTTCCTGGTATACATATTTTAATATATACTATAATATAATACACCTATAAAGCAGCATCTGCAGTAGCATTGCTACACAATATTCATGTAACATGCAAGTATGAACGTACGAAATATCCATATTATACATCTCCCATAAACGAAAATGAGCAAACAGAAATATCTATTCGAAGACTTATTTTTCTCGTGGGTGTGAAAATTAGTAATGAGTTCTTCTCTATTTTGTAAACCGGTGTAGGCTGAACATATTGACTATTACGAAATGTCGCCTTGCGGTTAATGTATAGCTATACTGCATGCTGTGAATAATATTGCCGGTGACGTAAATTGAACAAATATAATATAATAATTTATATTATATTATGCATATTGTGTACATAGGTGTTCCTATACTACTTTTTTTTTTATTATTTTTAGAAATGAAGATGAAAAGTAAATTTGTCAAAATTACGAAATCCCCAATATTATTAATTTGTGTAAGGAAATATAATTTGTGTAATTTATATATATATATATATATATATATATTCTATGTATAAAAAAAATAAATATTCGTGATTTTCCTTAAAAGGTAAAAATCAATTAATCATTTTCTTATTATTCATGACAATGGCTATGTATTATTATATCACTGCCGTAGTTGCGTATAGTAATAATTTTAGTTCCCAAACCAGATAATATAAACGATTTACGTTTGTACCAGAAACCATAACAAATTGTATTAGCTAAAATATAGGTCTCCTATACGTCGTATTCCATAAATTATAAAAAGGTAATACTTACTTAATATGTATAGAAATCGGGACTTCTTATGTTTTATATTTTTTTTTTGTGATGTTTGTAAAATATAAATTTGTTTTGTGAAATGATGAAATTATATATAAAAGCTTGATACTTTCATATTTCATAAAAAAAAAATATGGAATATTTAACAAATTTAAGCTTTTTGTAAAAAATATTTCTTTCATATATTATTATATACATATATACATTTTTTCCCAGTTTTATTTTTGTACAAAATTTTAGAACACTTTTCAGTAAATTTTTGAAAATTGTTAGTGCAATGAGTTCCAAGTCTTGGGAATAATTAATAATAAAAAATCAGGTAAGTAGGTACCGCTCTGTTGTTAATTAGGTGTCGAGTAGGACACTATTTGTGTTAAATTTTAATTCAACGATATATCATTGTATACGAAAAACGATTCTGAGCGGAAACGGTCTATCAGCCTATACCACCAAATAATGTTTTATTTAATATAGCTACTAAAGTCATTTATTATAATATTATGTTATATTATTATTAGTATTTAATTATTATAACACTATATATTCATACCATATTCTATCAACTTATATAACACAATATTTAAAACATTATTTTGTAAATATCGTAAAAATAGATTCAAGTATCTATAAATAGATAATATTTTAAAGAAATCAAAAAAGAAATTGCTTATAGTAAAATTCATAATGATATAAAATACATCAGTTTAAGATGATTAAGTTTCTACAAATAATGTTTTTAAATATATATAAAAAAAAAAATAATAACATTGTTATTTTATCGTTTAATTAAGTTATTGCACCCAAATTGGAACTTAAAATATCTATAAAAAAATAATGGTCTTTATACATGTTTTAGATTTTATACTTTCAGTATGAGCTACTTGTCTTATAAGAATCTTGTATTAAATTTTTAAAACAAACTGTAGAAGTTATTTAATGGTAAAACAATATTTCGTATTGACGTGTAACGTTAAAAACAATACTCTTATTCTAGTTTCTGAGGTTTTAATATTGAACATATTTTAAGAATTAAGTAAAGTTAATCTCTAGTATAAATTAAAAAAAATCAATTAATTAATTTTACTTACTAATTATTAGTATATTAGTAGGCAATGGGCTTAGTCAAAGATGTATTTAATTCATATTCTTCTTATTATTTTGTTAACTCTTAATAAGTACTTACTCTATGTTACGAATACAATAAACATATTACATACTAGTAAAACGATAAATATTATATTAAAATACATTTATTCGTTTTATTTAAAAAAAAAATTTATAAACAAACTTTTGAAATAGCTATACATATTTGTTTGTACGTGGATGAATTACAAGTTTAGTTCTCTTCAGTCTTGACGTATGTGTGTATTTATAAGTGTGTACGAAATGACACGTAAATCAGCTCCATTGACTATCGAGTGTATGAGTATACGCTGAATACACAATGAAACAATACGCATTCTCAGGTTTTAACAACATATATATATGTAATATATTTTTTCACTCTATGTATACAATTTATAGTCGCTTATGTTACTCTGAATAAATCGTAGTATACATTACTACTACTACACTATTACATGTCTACATAATACCATAACTTGTCATAAACCAGTCGACTGCAGTAAAATAAGATAGAAAAACTTCCATATGAATGTTTTGTATTTTCGCAGATCCATTTTACGAGTAGCGAGTACCAATACATAGGTAAATTTGAAAAACAACGCTCACTGTAACGTCTATAACTGATTAAAAATGTCTAATTATAGGTACTATTGGTATATGTAGTATATGTACATACAAATATTTTGTATATTATGGTGTGTATTAAAGTTCAAAAAGAATGAAAATATTGTAAATAAACGTAAACGTTAGGAAATGTACGTAGATACCTAGTATATGCATTTTAAAGAATAAGTTCTTTGACGGACAAATACCTTAAAAGGCACTGGACCAGCTATAGGCAAGAAAATATGTGTGTATGTGTACCTACCCATCAAAGGTATACTCGCACTACATGTTGCTTGGTTATGGTTTGCTTTGTCTTGTCCAGTCGGCTATACCATCCGCCCGTAATGTAATAATTATTATCATCAATAATTTGTGAGTCAAATGTTTATTGTAACCGGTTGATTAATATTATGTATCAGATTGGAATTTTTCGTATTGGTATAACCAAAAGATATCTATTGATAGAGGAATATTGTTGACTATTTCAGGATGAACAATATAATGTTTACATACTACACATAATATATTCATTAAACATGATAATGGCATAATGCTATTATTTTATTCTTGAAACGCATGTATAATATAACAAATTCTTCTTGTTTCATGTCGCTGAAGAGTCGCTAGTTCAGAGTCCGATACTCTATGTTGGGTAGAAGGTTCCTACGTCATCGTACATAATAAATCCGCCCGAAGTGCAAATTGATAGGTAGTGAGTGCAAATTGATGGTAGTTTGAATACAGTGTGTGAAGAAAAAAAAGTCCAAATATTTTTTGTATTATCAATCGAAAAACTTATAATTTCTGTGATACACAACATCCTATATCATTATTCTTATTTACCAACTATTAAACCAATTAAATATACGAATATTTTCGTTTTCAGCTTGCCATTTTGGGAACAGTAGCATCCAAAATTGATGGAGGATGGGACACGGAGCCAAACACACAATACCATATACAGACGGACGAGGGGCCCGAAAGGTATTTCAAGTATCAAACCATTAGTGGTCAGTACCGTAAAGAGAGGCGACTACAAGATGGAAGTGTGGTCGGAACTTACGGCTGGGTAGACGCAGATGGGTATTTGAGGCTTAACGACTACGTAGCCGATTCGAAGGGTAAGTCCGTGACGCATTCGGTGTTCAATATTTTTTCTTGTACTTTACTAATAAAATAAACAACACATTCCATTTAGAAATTAACGCAATATTTTGTAAGCGTATTATAAATTATATTTCTTGAATTCTCAATAAGCATAATATGATGGATTTACGTAATAGCAATAACACTTTTTTTTTTTTTTAAATCGTGACTAAAGTGTAATAATTTTATACTAAATTAGTTGAGTGTAATATATTATAATATTGTGTACTCTAAACTATAATGTATACAGTATAGTGCATACATTAGTTTTTGTGGTATATTTAAGACTGAAGTGTTGAAAAATATGTCTTACAACAATATTGCATTATAGAGCAACATTACATGTACGTTATGCAATTTCGTCAAGATCTTTTCGAGGCAATTCTAAACATAATTTTTGAGTCAGTTATCGTTCGTACTTCTTCACTACTTCACTACACATCGTAAATCTTTCATAGTAATGTTAAAAAAAAAAACGTGTTTTTGTATTAATAGTTACATAATTACATAAAAAAGTATAATTCTCTTATAATTTTTTTTGGGATCAAACATTTATGAAATTAGAGTAATCGACTACCATTATATGTACATGACTTGAATTGAACTGTTTCTTTTTTTTTAAAAATACCCCATAATTTGTTACCTGCTCAAGCCTTAAGTCGTATACTTATACTATACTTACTTTTCTAACATAAAAATATTTTTTTATTTTATTACACTATAAATTAATTTTACATTTGACACCAGTTTTTTATTTTATTTACATGCCTATAAATCATCAAAAATAAAAGCACGTTTTACTGTTTAATTAACAATAATATTGTAATTAATTGCAAATTATTAATTACTTAATGTACTATTATTTTTTAATTGTTACTGTATGTTTTAATGAATCAATTGCATAAAAACAATATCTGAAATAATATTGAATTATTCGTACATATTAAAGCAAATTTACAATATTAAACAGTACAAGAAAACGTATTATAAGATTTTAAATTATTACTTGAATTTTATAATATTTGTATACAATAGTTAGTAATTACACCTCAATGAAAAAATGTAACTCAATTTAAATCGGTATTAATGATAAAAATAATTAGGTGGCATATACTCTATATACACACACGCAGAAACTAACTACTTATTTTTTCGCGTAAGATATAAGTATACTGTAGGTATATTTATCATGATTGGATAGTCACAATTATTTAAATTTATAATCCTTATAAGTTATTCATCTTAATGATCTAAATAAATAATTTTTGTTTTTTTTATAAAACACGAGTTTCATTTATTTTCACAACAGTGTGTTGAAATGTTATAGTAAAAGTTATTAAATTACGCACTACACGCATTATACACATTTTATGTAAATTACAAAGAAACATTTTTTAAATGTGTAGTTATTAAAACAACAACATAAAAATTATTTTCCATGAACATAATAATGTGTAATATTATCAACCTATATAACTCTCGATTAAAGTTTTATACTAAAAAAACAATAATATAATTCAATTAAAAATTATTAAAATATTAATATAGAAATAGTATATTCTATAAATTAAATAATAAATTTATATAATATTTTTCAAATATCGATTACAATATTTAAAATTAAACGTTTCACGTCTTCATTAAAATGTATGATTAACTCTTTAATAAATATACATTTTTATTTATATATTTAGTATTTTTAAGGCAAGTAGGAATATTTTCAAATACTTCTAAGTTCAATGTAAAATCTATTGTTGCTATACATTTTTTTTATATGTACTTAAAAATTTTTTTTTAAAAGTATTTTGATTTACTTTTTATGTTCATTTAACATTTTACCAATGCTATAATAATAGGTAGGTATTAAGGACACGACCATTGACCAATTGACTTGTAAATAAGTTCACTTTGTATTCAAGACATGTCGATGGTATTATAAACATAGTCCTAAATTAAATTAAAAAATATCCTCAACAACAAAACAAATTATAGCTTTTAATACGTATTATTAAGTGAAAATAATATAAAAATAATAAAACATGTACAATATAATAATAAACTGTGGAAAAGTTATTTTCGTATCTAACAATACGCTACATCTATATTAAGATGATAAATTGCACATTTTTATAATGTTTAGAACAAAAACAATACATTTTAAATATCACATAAGATTGAAATAACTTAAAATAAATTAAAATATTTCAATCATTAAATAATAATAAACAAATAGAATTAATTAAAGGATAAATTAATGCTAACAGACATTAGACCCTTTACTATAGGCGCATACTAAATTGTTATTAAATTAAAAATAGTTTATTTCAATATTACAAATATAAATAATATCATTATTACCTACAGTAACAAATTCAAATTTTTTATAAACTTAAACTTGACTGAGAAACTCCATTTAAAAATTATGAGCGTATAATTTATTATTAAATATTGTAAGAATTAAAAACTTGCTTTTGATTGAAAAAAATAACAACGAGTAATCATCATTAACAATTTAATACAGATCACCGAGGAAATAAAATTAAACTAAAGCCTTAGGCTTTATAAACTATTTTAAGTCCCTTTGTTAATCCGCTTCTGTATATAATGTAAAAATAATGTTATTTTTAAATCTTACGTGTATATACTTAAATGCCTAAATATATAATCGGTAATAATATCACAAGTTAATATATTATGACCACTTTATATGGTACATACTAAAAATGGAGAACGTAATTTTAGTATTATATTGTGTTGCATGCGTGGGATGGGCGGAAACGAGAAAACTTGTCCAATATAACTATTAACTATACCTATTTTTTGACAATTTTATAACACTGCAGCAGTATTACACGGTTAAGTTTAAATTATAAAAATTTATAAAAAATATCTATTTAAACGTTTAATTTAAAAACTATTCAAATGATTGCCTTTTAAATAAAAATGTATTTAATGTATGCTTTATGTATGCTATAAAGATATACGAAATCTGTTAAATTTATGTGGATTTAAATCGGCGTTAAAAAGTGATGATTTAGAAAATGAAAAATTGTAGAAAAATTACAACTCTTGTATGTATTTATATAGTCACAAAACATTACATTTTTTTACTTAATCAAATTAATTAATTAAAATAATTTTCTTTGACTAAACAAAATCCAATAACAACAAACTATGATCGATGAAAGCAGTGTATGATTAACATTGTCTATGGCTTAACCACTAACTATAGTTAATACGTTTATGCTATACAACATCCTAGCCATTGCCCATTATGATGTACAGCCTATGCATTTAAATATATTTGCAACGTTTTTCAAACAGGAATGAAGCCTTTTAAACATTTACTATAATTAATAATAATAATTATTAATTCACACGACTTTGTTAAATTTTATGAAGATATTCTGTCTTTTGAGCACACCTATTAATCATATTTTAACAGTTCATAATAATATAAGCAATACAAATATTATTATTATTACACTTATACAATATAATATTTTCGGATTTTCTGAATTTAAATACGCGTCGAATAACCATTACCGTGTGTTTGTATGTGTCACAGGTTACAGAATAGTGAAGAACAAGAAGCTGTTCGTCGGCACCCAGACGCCCGTCGGACAGGCCGTTTCGGTGGCCAAGTACACGGCACCGGTGGCTGGCACGGCCGTTTCGGCGTCACCGTACCGGTCGGCCACGGCCACGGTCGTTAACCGGCCGGCGGCTGTCGTAGCGATCACCCCAGCGCCGCCCAGGGAATCGTCGTGGCGCGGCTCGCCGTTCGTGTATCCGTCCGACACTCAATCGTCGCCACTGCGATTCCCCGCGGGTGGTTCGCCACCGCGTTCAGTGGCGTCACAGTTCCGGCGGCCGCAGCCGAGCAGCACACCGTCGCCCGCCGCCGAATACTATTCCGTGCGGCCGGTGGACGTCAACTCGATCGCGGCCACCGGCGATAGCGGCGACGGCGACGAGGACGCGCGACGGCCTTACCGACGACGGTCGTCCTCGTCCACCACGGTCACGGCCTCGGCGTCCACGGCCGCGGAACACCAGCCGCTGTACGAACAACCGTTGCGGCCGCACACGTTCCGGCCGGCGTACCGGAAGGTGGTGGACTTGTCGGCCGGGACCACGCCGGGACCGCCGACGGAACAGTCCGAGTACGACGGCGTGTCGTTCGTCCGGAACGGCTTCAAGTACTACCTGCCCCGGCACTACCACGAGGAACAGTCGGACGACGCGGGCGACACGCGCGCCGGCAGCTTCGGTTACGTGGACCCGTTCGGCATCAGGCGGGTGGTCTACTACAACACGGCGCCCGGCACTGGGTTCGTGCACCGCAAGAACAACCGTTACGTGGGCCTGGACGCCGAGCCCTACGACCCGCGCCCGTCCCAGTGATCTACGTCCACGTAGGTCCGGTCCGGTCCGATCAATAGGTCGTCGCCGGGTTAGGTGGTGTCTGCACGTAATACGCGTGTATAATACTATTATACAGCAGAACCGTAACAAACCATAATCACGCAGCCGCGAGCCGGGGGACGCGCGCGCATAAAATAATATTGTAGTCGTGTGACCAGTGGCGTGTTTGGACCTAGGCACACATGTCCAACTCGAGGGGGCGCCGGGGCTTTTATAGTTGCATTAAAAAAAAAAAAAAATACCGGACAATTATTTTCATTTTTTTTTTTTTTTTTATTTAAAGTATATTTATGTTGAAAATAATTTGACTTTAAATACGGAAAAAATATTTCATAGCGTCAAATTCTTTCTCACTACCACTATATATTTTAATAGTTTAATCTCTGCGTTTAAGGAGACCCCTATACTTCCTATAGGCCTTAGGGCCAATACGTTTCATAATACGCCACTGGTTATATACACCGTTGCGTCATACACATAATATATACGTATATAATGTCGTATAGACGATGACGGTTGTATTATTATTACTATTATGCACACGAGCCATAACACAAAGTTTAGTTTAAGAGTACGCTTTCCTCCGGTGCAGCGACGCTCGTAGGTACCTAAGTAGTTGTAATGATGATTAGTGTTAATGTTTTATTTTTTTCTCTCCTCTTATTACTATTTTCTTTTGTCGCCTATATAATAATAATAATGATTTAGAACTTAACTATAGACGTAGCGCGTCGTTATATATAGAAAAACTCGCAATTTATTAGAATATTATACTACACACTCGGAGACTATAGGTGGGCGTGCGTTACGACTAGAGACTTGATGCGGACCGCACAGTAAAATACGTAATATTATGTGTATAATTATTTTCAATACATCGCCATTATAAAAAAAAAATAATGTCACCGTTCTTAACGGTGGTGATAACCAGTATAGGCTGAGTTTAGACTATATAAGCACTAATCAAAGTGCAGGATAGTAATTTATTTTAACTATTATAATAGGTGTTGCAGCGCGCAGTGTTGTATTAATAAAATGAGTAGATGAAACAGATTGACCGCCGATGACGATATTTATAATATTTTGTCAGTTGCTGAGAGTCAAAAATCGTTCTAAGGAATTATTTTATGATTTCGAATAAAACAATTCTTTTGTTTTATTGATAAAAATATTGATACAATATCCGTAGTGTATCTGAATGGTCCTAAATACATCACTGGAACGTTGCGGCACGTATTTTTGCATAAAATAATTCAAGTATTTTCATCAATCAAACGTTAATACGAATTACATATTTAAGTCTCTTTTTATAACTATGCCTCAATCTCGTTTATGTGTGCACAGCTAGTCAAAATGAGTATAACTTTAATTTTATTTATTAATTAAACGATCAATGTATTTTAATATCTGTTTTTCGAGGCTACTATTTTATACCGTAGATCCGCCGCATCGCCTGATCAGAATTATCGCGTATAATCATATTTGGTACTCCCAAATACTAGGTAATAGGTATTATCTATTCGAGTTAATGTATATTTTTTTTTTAACTATAATGATACATTGTCAAAACAGTTCTCGTCCGGTCTAAGCGGACTTGAAACAATAGAATCACCAATGTTGAAACCTGTGAATGTAATAGGTACGAATCTCACAGATTGCACAACTACGGGTGATTATTATAGCCATTGTGTACCACAGCCAATAAATCTATACTCCATTGTCTTCAATCGGCAACTGTTTGCCATAGTAAATTACACTTATTATATAGTATTATTTTAGAAATTCTTGTAAAAATGTGCCACGCAAGCGTGCTCAATGTTGAGCAAATATTAATTTATTTTATACGTTTAATTAAATAGTTATTGAATTATACTAATATGTTACTAATATACGTACAAATCAGCGTTTGTGATTTTTTTTTTTATATATATATATATAGAAAACATAAAAATAATTAATGATCATAATAATAAAAAAAAATAATAATAATAGTAATAAATATATATATAATATATTTAATATTTATAGATAAAAAAATATAAATACAAATCGTACAAGAAGTGAGTTTTGTTTTGCAAAAATGTTTTTCTCTTTCTTTCTTTTCCTATTGTACCTGAACGCTGGGAAAAAAATACGCGAATCTATACATACGACGAACGCACGTTTTATTGTATGCAAATGGTTATATATTTTATTGTGCACAACAGCTGTTACCAAGTAGAAAGTATAAGCGAAGAGTCTATTACAGTGTTTGAATGACCAAACAGGCTGTCTCCTATTTTTGGTTTGAAAAAGTAAAACAGGTATCCTAGCCTAAACTCATCATCATCGTCCTGTCGTTGGCATTCAAGATTTTTTATTTAACTTCATATATTATGTTTATATGATTATATTGCGCGATTGAGACGCATAATACGCTAAATAGTATTATTATCTATATGCAAAATGTGTGTGTAAAATATTCACGTTAAGTGATCTGACGTAGCAAAATAAACATTTGAATAACAATATATAACTTATCTTTTTTCCGAATACACTGAAGTAAAATCTGCTTGTACTCACATGTGTAATAGAACTTAAATAAAATATTACGATTAAAGACGGTTTATTAAAATTATTATTTCGTATGATAATAAACGTGCAGAAATTTAAGAGGCAGAATAATATTGTTAAAAATCATCGGGTCTTATTAATTATTATAGAGACGTACTTTGATTCGTTTATCCGTAATTACCCAGAATATGGTAATCACCTTAAAAGTGATGGCAGTTTAAGTAGATATTTTAAGTTACCTACATATTTCCTTTGTATATTTGTCCCTCCCCCCTCAATCGTAACAATTATATCTATCACCCTCGTAGTTGGTTCTGTTTTGTGTACACCCGAAAAATTCCAAAACGTTAATTACAACGCCTCTGGAGAATGGGTTGTAGTATTTGCCTCTGCTGTTTTTCAAGTACGTATACTTTTTATGGTTGATCATCTCGTTTCTGGTTAAATTCATCAATGCGTTGATACACTGTGTAGAACAAAAAAAAACACAAAAATATGTATTAATTAAAACGTCGGAGAAACTTTATCCGTAAATGCTGATACAGGTAAGCATATGAAATACATATAATTATATTATTATATATAAATAATGATAAAAAGTCCATGTTAATAGAATGTATGCTACTTACATATTTTTTTATTTTTTTGAAACATGGTTTGGAAAATCGTTACTTTATTAAAAAGCTAAAAATCTATTTTATAATTTTATAATATTTTTTGGTCAACTTTTACTCAAAATAGGGGATTTAAGCTTTTTTTTTAAGTTTTATTAAAATATATACAGTTTATAAAAATATGTAACGAATAATACAAATAGAAAATGCATAAAGCTAATTTAGTATAAATATCTTAAAAGTTAGATTATAAATTTCTTTAAAGTATTAAGAAATAGTATTTATGACGTAAATTTTAAAACTTAAGACTTAAGTAAAATTCTGATCGAAGTATGTAATACTATACATAATAAGCAGGTGTGTGTACACATGAGTAAAATCACATACATAGACACTCTATAGGTATTATTTTATATGAGTATATAATATGGGTATTATAGGTATATACTTACGATCGTCGCAGTCAAGGCCCAACTCAAAACACCAAACGCGAATGCTTGCAATAGTGCCAGGACGTAAAATACGTTAAACCCTTCCACGTTGATCGTGCAGCACACCAAGTAAATTATGTACGAACAATTCATGGCTAGACTGATGACGAACCAGAAGAACCATGACCTATGAACAAATCCAAATAAGCATATTCACGTTACACGTTAATGTAGGTCGGAGGGTAGTATTTTAATACACTTATGGTATATACCAAACTACCATATAACGGAATATTATATGTTTTATTGCTACAAAAAACTCAAAAATATAAATATACCAAACCAGAACAGTGGGATTATCTTTTCAATATTAAACAATAATGTTCTTATACATCAATGATTATTTCAGTATTATATTTCCATAAGAAATAAAATATTGGATTGATATACCACCCTAACTATGTAGAGATCAATCATATATAGAATAAATTAACATGAGTTTTGGATCTTGTATACGTTTCACTTCCTACTATATTTTTTACGTAGAACTTTATGAGCCCTTAAACTAACTAATCTTAGATTATAAAAAAATGAATACTTTGGTTGAACTTTACCTGTTACTAAGGCCAATGCAATTGATAACGAATTGACAGTGGTGGTCAAAATGTTGGACACATCTGTTGCACAGTCGGCAGTGTTTAGCTCGCAAGGGTCTTACGCAGCGACACGTGTGACAAAGTCTTGACAAAATATCTCTTTTGGTACCCATGTCACACGGATAAAACGGCAACTAAATAAATTCAAGACAATTTTTGAAAAATCAACAAAGTAACACGACTTCAGATAATATAATATATTTTTAAATTAATAATAATAATTATAGGTGATATGTATACATAGTAGTTAACCATAATTAAATGTATCATATAATTTTAATGTTGGTATAAATTAAGTGTATTTTAATATTCTTATTAAGCCATCATAGTATTATAGCTATCTTGTTTTTTATCTTTGAAATTAATATGATATTAAACACACCTTTATTATTTACATGTTAAGATTTCACGTAGATTTGTCACGTCATGTATTGTTACCAAATTCGGATACCGGTTTAATTTATATAATGCATTAATAATAACTAAGAATTTACATTTTAGGATACATAAAACAATATTTCTATTTACGAACTCCACACATAATATTGATAATGTTTTTATTCAATAAATATAATTACTTGTCTAATGGTTTGAATGTAACTCCCTGAATCGATTGGTAAGAATCCGGGATCTGATTGTTTCGTAGTAAACCAACATATCCACATGAAAATATTCCAGGCTATATACGTGTAGTGACAACCTCTCGTTAAGTTCCACGTAATAGGTACGATCTATAGTACAGCCACATAAGACTATTAAACATCGAGACATACATTTTACAGGTAATTAAAAACACTGTCTCACTCTATATATGTAAAGAGGATACCACCAAATCAAGAAAGAACACAAAAATAGCAGCAAAGGACCTTTTGAATACGCCGAACTTCCAAAAATTGCATTTCTGTAACAATAATATTCAGATATTTACGATACGTATTGTAAAAAAAAACTTTGAATCTGCAATGTATAATAATAGTCTTACAGCGCTTTGTGGAGAGGTACCATCCACTTCTTTCTCTTCTTGATCTCTTTGTTCAGCAGCCCTGCGATGTCCTCATATCTGTGGTTCACGGCTAGGCCTAATGGAGTTTTGCCGTTTTTATCCCTAGGTTGTAACGATATTTGACTCTGTAACGGCCAACAGACTAATGTCCATAAATCGGCGACTTTCGATCGATGATGTTTTTTTAATTTGTTTTTTTACGTACGTTCTGACAAAGTATTTCAACGCATTTGGCACTTCCGGAAAGAGCTGCCAAGTGCAACGGCGTTGACCCAAAATTGTCAGCTTTCGTCAGATCAGCTCCAGAGTACAACAACAACCTTATCAGTTCTGAGTGACCTTTGTACGAGGCCCAGTGTAATGCCGTGTCACCATTTATGTCGGTCAGGTGATGTAGAGCACCCATACCTAATAGGAAACTCGCCGTGGACGTTTTCCCAAACATGCTGGCTGTCATTAAGGGTGTGAGGCCTTTGAAGTCTGATACGTTTGGATTTACTCCGGCCTTCAAAACATACAAGAGTTACGTTTAAATAAATTTATATTTATCTTATTTTTTTTTTTCACTCACATTTTATATAACATCTAAACATTATATATAATATTTCGTATTTCGTTAATCATTTAAAATAATTGAATCGTGAGTCGTGATTTTTAAAACTTTTAATTAGTATTATGATAAATTACATATGTAAAAATATTGTTTTAAATAATATAATAGTGTAGTATATTATATTATTATTATGTGCTATAGTATGGGTTTGGTCTTAATGTTAATCTGTCATCTTAGTAGCATTTCAAGGTTCTCAAAATATCAACGATTTACATTCAAGATAATTATGAATGTTACGTTTTATTTGTATATACCTACATGCAAATTGTATTTTATGGGTCATGGTTTTTATATCATCGAATAATAAATTCTTCACAAAACAACAAACGTGGAATTACTGTACTACAACTATTAACTATAATTATAAATATTGCGCGGGTTACGTACAACTGTACAAGTATACCTCTTAATTTATATTGTCATAACAAATTATAGAAGATTATTGTCATTGATAGTTAGGCTATCAAAATATTTTCATCAGACTTATTAGCATAATAATACCTAACATTCAACAATCAACAATAGTTAATAAATGTTTACATACTCGTATTATGTAATAATAATATTTTCGAATTCCTAGCTGGGCAAAGCTAACTACAAGAGAAATATTCTATTATTTACAGTAATAATACGTAGTTTATTAATTATAAATTATAGAATTTCACTACTTTTTAGGTTATAAACAGCTAGGTTACTATATATAATGATCACAAAACTAATATTTTAACTATAGAAGAAAAATCTAAAAATTTAATATTAACGAAAACCACAGGTTCGCGTAGATTAGTCAAAATCGAGTCAAGTCAATAAATTCGTTTATTTTGTGAAGGTAATTCACTACTTTGATATATTTGTGGCCATAATTAATCTTTTAGGTACAATTATTAATAACAATCGAGAGTTAACGCCTGAAAAATCGACTGGAATTATATAAGTAGATATATTCAATACACATCGTGACGAAACGATCGATCATAAATATTATCTATTTAATGATACTTACTCTGTATAATGTATATTATGTATTATTTAAAGTATAACAAAGATGTAAAAAATAATTAAGTAGGTACCTATTAGAAATTTACTTTTATGAGCTATTATGAAGCTTATAAATGTATACAAGAGTTCACAATTTACTTAAAAAACACACGTACTTACGAGCGTATTTAATGATAATTTCACACGTTCTTAAACTCAATTAAAACAACAAAAAAAAACAATTTCACTTAAACAATATTTTCTAAATTTTGTTTATAGTTATATTGGTACCTATATTACTATTTTCGGATTGTATTGTAAATAGTTCTTTGCTAAACAATATAATATATGTATATATTCTAAACAATAATATTTAGGTATCAATATTAAATATAAATACGTAAATAGACATAAATTCTTAAAATTTTCACCTTAATGTAAAAATTTGTACATGACGCTAATATTATAATTTATAACACTTTTTATGATATAATTATTTTAAACCAATGGACCGTATGTTTACACACACAATATGACATAAAAATTGTAGATATTATCACATTGATGTTTATACAATTGCAGAGTAAAAGAAAAATATAAACCAATTCAACCAATTTCATTTTGTGCGGTGAAAAATCGAAAAATAAATATACTTCTATAGACCTGGGATTTTGAAAATGGATACAATAGTTACTTTTTAATATTATACAGTGATACTAAAAATAATTAACAAATTAAAAAGCTAATCTAATTAAAAATTTCAACTTAATCAGTTAATGTGTTCAATGTTCATTATTTTATTGTAAAGTTAACTATTTCCATTTATCTTTAAATATAATAAGGTATGTTAAAATCATGTTTGTACATATTATCTAATACTGCAGTTAAAATTATAACTAAAATGAAGCTATGGTCTTAATTTATAGCATTATGGAAAATATATCACATATAATTGCACGTATAATTTCAAAACCCCTTTGATAATAAAGATGAATTTTATAGAAGAATATATTTATAAAAAACGGTTAGTAATTTCTTATTTTTCATACCATGTGAAAGTTGGGCGTTCGTATAGCACGTGATCTAACTTTTAATAATACCTATAGTTGATGATCTATCAAATTTTATAAATATTTCTCAACAGTTGACTTCACACTTATTTTGCAGTATGTTGTATGTATTACATAATATTACTACTTCCGAACTATTGCCTCGATAGTCGATATCCTGTCGAAACATAATGAAGCCGTGGAGTGTCATCACTCATCATATAATAACAAAAAATGTATTCAATTTTTAATTGGTAAACAAAATGTTTATTGTAATCGAATATTATTATTTGTGATTGCTCATTTTTATTTCTTATTTAACGTTCGATTTATTTATATAATCCGTTAAAATTAATAAAAACCAGCTATAGTAATGATTCATTACTAATGAATAATATACTTTATATTATTCAAATTTTATGGCAGATCACTTACAATGAATTTAAATGATGGCCGAAAGTAACTCAAGCACTATGTATAACCCAGTCACTCGAGGGTGGTAATCAAAGCACGTTTTTCTAACCGAGTGAGTTAATAATTTCCTCGTATTGACTTTAAACTATACATAGATAACTATAGTGTAACATTTAAGTCGAATATTATATTGTACTATAATGTAGAATATCGTTTGACGTTAACAGTACAATATTGTTTACGGGTATCTATCGTGTGACTTGTCGTAACGTCGGCTTATGGCTCGCGAATGACTCGTGTGGATTTTTTCCGTTAACTCGCCCACACCCGTACCGCGATTGACGGTCCGGAAAGTGGGTGTGCGCAGCGACATGGTGTCACCCACGTCCATACAATCGTACGCGCGTATATAAACGATCATATTCTATATACCTGCAACAGCACTTGGACGGCGGCGGTGTGACCTTTGCGGCATGCCCAGTGCACCGGCTTGGAGCCCTGGATCCCGTAGCACGACATGTCCACGGTCACGCCCCTGGCCACCAGGTACCTGAGCACCTCGGCGTTGCCGTAGAGCGCGGCCCAGTGGGCCGGCGTGTAGCCCCATTCGTCTCGGAAGCTGAGCGCCTCGCCGCCGCACTTGTCCACGGCGAACTCGAACTCGTCGTAATCGCCGGCTTTGATGGCCTCCAACAGCGGCTTGTACCGTTGGTCCTCGGAGGTGTGCACGTCCAGCGAATCGGCCGAGCAACCATCGTGCATGCCGTCGTTGTTGTTCGCGTTTATGTCGTTGACGTTGTTGTTGTTGTTATTGTTGTTGTTGTGGTTGTTGTTGTTATTGTTGTTGTTACCGTTGCCGTTGCCACCGGCACTGCCGTTGCAACCGCTGCTCACCATGGTACGTCGCGCAGTGTTATCGATTTTTTCCAGCGTATCGCGTCGTCCGCCGAAGTAATAATAATATACAGTTATTTCGTGTAAAATCAAGTGCCTGTTATAATGCACACCTATCCACCGGCGATCGGGTAATAACGTAAAAATATTATAAAAAAACGCCAAGTACGACCGACTAACGAATTAACCTGAAGATAAAAATAATATAATAATGATACGAAATAATATACGTTTTTAGTGATTCGGAAACGAGTGTTACTCGCGGGTTCCTGCGCGCATTGCGCCGCGAGTCGTAATACGGTCGTGTGTCGAGGAGCGTGCGCGGATCGATTGTAAAGTATTCGTCCGCCGCCGCCGCCGCTTCAGTTTGACCATTTCACTACACGCCTATACGATAATAATATTATACAACGCAAGTTACCGTTGCAGTTCAAAATTATGACTTTAAAAAGCTCAAAAGGATAAAAAAAAAAACATATCAACAACAATAATTATAAATATATGAGCTACTTGTGCTTTGTGCAGGTCTGGTTAGTGCGGGGTGGGGTTACTCGACATGTTAAGATAATAATCACGACTACGGAGTATAGTCAATGTATTTGTTACCCCTCGTAGGAGGGTTTGAACTTTCGTAGTTTATAGTATGCGTTCTGTTTACAAAGTCCAGAATATTATAAAAGGCGATAGTGTGGGCAATTCTTATACCGATGCGACAGTTATATTGCCGTTAAAATTTATTAGGAGATCACTGTTACTAATAATAATATTATAATATTATAATATAATTTATTGAAGATTTTATTATATCACTGATGTTATAGCCTATAAATATTGTATATCTACTTATAACTGAGAATATAACTTTCGACTTCAGATTTAGATGCAGTATACTTATATATAAAAGCTTAATACAACTTTAGTTAACTTGATTAGTATAAAATGTGTATTAAATTAATAGATTCATAATAATATATGTTTACTATTTCGGTAAATAAGTTTTAACCAATTGAACTAAAAGGTATAATATATTATACATTTGCATAAAAATTAATTATAATTCCATTTATATAATTTAATTTTTAGCCAATAACTATAGCATGTTAAATGTAGTAATATTAAAAGTAAAATTAATTAATGCTAATATAAGTTAAGTATAAACTCGTATAGATCTATAAAATATATATCTAATAATATCTTATTATATCTATAGTAAACATATTAAGAAGAATTTCATAAAACTTAATTAACTAAGTTTACCACAAATTAAACACCTATATTACTAAGTCGTATTACTATTAAATGGCCAATAATATAGGTAATTAAATTCTTACAAAAACATTATATACATATACCAGGAACATAAACCATAAACAATATTAATAATAAAAGTCATAATTCTACCTATATAAGTACAAGTAAAATAATTGTTTGTATATTGAATTTCAAACTTTAAACTTTTCATTATTAACAGATACCTAAATTACTATTTTATATACACAACAATGCAATTTTCCAAATATTTAAATTAATTTTAAACTATGTATGCACATAATTCATAAACCTAAACTATTCACACAGTTCTACGAGTACTTAATATGCAACATTGACTTGTATAAACTATAAGTTAATAGCAATAAAATAGTTAATAAAATTAGTTATTTAATAAATAAAAAATTACCTTGAGTTAATTATATACGTATATGTCACAAATCAATTGTGAAGTCAGTGATATGAATGCTAAGTTATAAATATACATAATAATAATATATTATTTGTTATAAGACATATTGTCTAACATATTGTTCAACTCTTAAAATTTTAAGCTAATATAGAGAATAATATTATACCTATTAATTTGGTTAAAAATAAGTAACTTAGATTTGTAATGAAGACATAAGTCATATATATTTATAATGATTGTCAGATTGTGCATCTTTAAAATATTTTAAACAATAATCAAACTTTTTTAATTAAAATGCTGCCTACTATTTTTTTTTTTATAGTTACTGAATCACGCATTTATTTTGTGTCAATAAAGTCATTAAATTGGAGAATATTTATTTGCTAATTTTAATTTTATATTTTTAAACCATTTAAATTACCTATACAACATAAAAACAGTGAAAACACATTTAGTTAGTTTAGACAATTTAAACTTTTAGATAGTTATATTATTAATTTATTGATGTATGTAAAGTACTAAAGTGTAAAAATATTTTTAATTTAACGTATTGTTTTTAAGTAAATTGAAAAAATGAAGTTATTATAAAAGATAATTTATTTAGTTAAATTATTAAGTTGATTAAAATTAATATTTAGTTAGTTTAAATTATTAACTATAGTAATGCCCCCTTTTTAAGTAATTGAACTAATTATTGATTATCAGACATATTGAACAGAATAATATGTAATATTTATAGTATAAATGTGTAATAGTGTTATAGAAGTATTTTGAGAGTTTCAAATTCAACCTATTAAACAAAATAATGTTTCCAATTTTTTTTTTATTATTAACCTGAGTTATGATCAATGTGAAATAAATTCTATTAACAACTTTTTATTATAAAATTATGAAAGAAAAGTCACTAAAGGTATGTAAATCATGATTATTGTGCATTTTTTTGTCACATTCTTCATTTATGACCTTTCGTAGGTATATTATAATAAAAATTGAATAAGTACATTAAAACAAAATAGTTTCAATAAATTAACATATAATTATTTAATTCTGTATATAAATAAATTATAAATACATTGTTATGATATTATAATTTGCTGAGACTCGACATTATTCGAGCTTCAACATTATACAACTTAAGTTCCTTAATCATAAACATATTTAATTTAGATTTTGTATAATTATATAGTTATTTAATAATCCTTATGTAAGTACAATAATTATTACAAAAATAATATAAAATGTATTGCATAGGCCATAGGGACTGGTGTACAAATTAAATGTAATATATTTATGAGTATTATACGCCTAATGCATTTCTAGAGTGTCATTGCTTTTTCTTTTCCAGTAGAAACTAAAATAGCTAATAAGAAATAATATAATATAATAATACCTAATAAAGTGAGCTATTCAAAACTATTGCTTCTTTTTTCTTCTCTAGGTACTACTGCCAAGTGTAATTTTTTCATATATATTTAAGTCTAGTTATATAATATATAGGTATGATTATATTTTAATATTTAAATAATAAAAAATATAAATATTATAAGAATAATAGTCTTTTTTTATAAAAGTGTAACCTATACAAATATATGGGATAGAAAAATAGTTTTCGTTAATTAAAAATAATAATAAAAAAAATTAGCACGTCTGTCTCGTGGAATGCACGCAACCGTCTACTGCCCCAAGTCTAGTCTAGTGCGGCGATGACCCGTTTATGCAGCGTCCACCGTTTGGTACTGATTGGAATACGAAGGCGACGCGTACTTATTGCGATTCTTTTCAGACTCCTCTCTGAGTTGGTGTAACAGTGGCGATTCTTTGGAATTTTGGAACGATCCGGCCGCAAATTGCGTGTACAGTTTGCCGGGCGGTTCACGTTCGCTGGACTCTTCGACGTAACCGCCATCAGTGCCTCCCGAGTGTTGGTAATAAGTGGGCGATGGTGGTGCCGGTTGTGAGTACTGCGTGGGCAAAGATTGTGCAGCCGGATACTGAGCTGGCGGAGTAGGATACTGAGCTGGCGGAGCCGGATATTGGGGGCGGTGGCGCTGAGTACTGTGCTGAATACGGCTGAGGCGCCGTCGGATTCGGAGGATAAGACGACCACGGGACGAACCTATATCGTGATGTATGCAAACAAACTGTTGTAATTATGAATGATTTAAGTGTTTGATCAAGTGTGGTCGGAAAATTGAAAATGGTCTTTTTCTTGGAAACGTTTGAAAATAATCTCATCATAACTTAAAATATAAAGACGTATCGTCACACACTCATTTTCCGCCAATAAACCCTTTTTAAATAAATATATACTACATATTATTATACTCATGAGTTGGGATGATCGAATACTATCAATTATACTTTGTTAATAACAAAAAGGCTATCAAGAAACGCTTGATCGTTCAATTTATGAATTTCGTTCTATATAAAATTTGAATATTGTTGACACCAATCTCACCTAACTGGCGACGGCGCTGGCGCGGGGCCCGCGGGTATGGCGTATAGCGTGGTGACGAACACTGGTCCAGCTCGGAGGAGATCCACTGGGACTGGCGCTACAACCATGCCGACCGGGATTGACATGCGGTAACCACCGTGCAAGATAGTAACTGACTTTGGGAACGGTATGAGCGTCCGTTCGTCATACAAGTAGAATGGTTGCTGTAACTGCACTTGCACCGCGGGAGTAGCTTCCTGTAACCGTAATAATATTAATAACATTACAATACACACTAAACCTTGGAATTGACTTCGCTCATTCGTTTAATGTTTTTAAAATACAGAACGAAAATAAATTGTAAATTAATATTTTGTTTGATTTAAATTTATTTTGAATTGTATTCATAATTTTGATGAACTTCAAAACTTGAATTTTATTTAAAACAATAATTTTTACTTCATAATTCATAGTTGGCGGTATCAGTAGAAAACGTAAAATTAGAAAAATAAGTATCAAGTACCAATTAATTGCTGATTTTATCGGTGAATAGTGATCGCGATAGACAATAATATAGTATGTATATTAAATTAATTTAAATTCTGATTATTTTTCTTCTGGGTTATTTGTAGTTGTTACTTACTATTACTTTTCTCCGACTGAATAATAATACTCATCAACAATCCAATTTTTTATTTTTATAGGAAAAATTTATATTAGTTTATTTATGATACAAGTTATTTAACTAAAAGGAACACAATACAAAATTAACTAACTTTAGTTATATACATTTAGTATATAAAAAAATAATTTATTTATAGATAATTATAAATTCACAAATTTTAGTTTAATATTTATTTTAAATGAACTGTCTCATAGATACACGTTTATTCAATATTGTTGTGATGTCTACCATATATAAAAATTACCTAATATACAAGCAAGTAAAATGCAAGTTACTATTTCATTAGTGTCTCGTGTTCATAGAATAAGTAAATTGTCTTATTATTAAATAATAAATATAAAAAATATTTTTCACATTTTTAGTTTTTTTAATACATTTTTTAGCAAAATCTCTTTAGTTTTACCTTTTACTATTATTATGACATTATTATAAGTATATAATATGATATGATAAGATAAGATATGTGTTGTGGGGGTTAAGGGTAGATGCTTAGAAGTACCTATCTAAAATAATACGCATAATAATTTGTTTGAACAATAATACTAGTTACTAATATAATTTTTCACATAATTTAGTTTTTATGAATTTACACAATTTTATATTTTCATATTTTATAGTTTAGACGTTTAGAGTATTAAAAACTTGGCAACTAAAAAAAAGTAATAATAATAATAAAAAAAACATCTCATATTGAAATCATAAAGAGAAATAAAAAAAAATACAAACACTTAAAAGTGTGAGATTATATAATAATAAAATTAATAAAAAATACATAATTGAATGGTTTTTACGTATAAATTATGTTCTCAAAGCGATTTTCCAGTTTAATTATTCAAATATTTATCTCATATCAATATTATTACTATTATTACTTGATACTTCATCTAAATTCGATAACTGTTTACTATATTTTATATTATATTAAAATAATTCTATCATTGATTTAGGTTATAAAATATATTCTATTCTATAATATAATATTATAATATTTATAACCTAAATCAATGGTAATGTAATATAACATATACCTAAACATAAATCTATAAGAAGATAGTTTTTTGACATCATATTGTCATATATCAAAATCAATAAAGTAATAGCAAATTTCTTTATTATATTGAAATAACATAAAATTAAATGTGTATTTGAATAATTACACTTCTGAACGGGTACCTAAAAATGCAAGAGTACAAAGGATAATTAGTTAAATCAAGTCTAAAGAAATCGTTATTCTTTAAATAGCTAGACTAATAATTCCGTGAAATACTTTTTATTGTAAGCTTTATGGACAAAGGACGTGATTTGTTGCGGTTTAGTATGTGCTTGTGAGGTAAAAGTGTTTTATAAGTTATAACCCATTTATTAAGTGTACTCAACAATTTCGTAATCTTTCGCCGTTCGAAGTTCATACCGTTTTTTGTCCACTATTTATTTACGCTTCATAAATTTAAACAAACGAAATTTCATTAAAACTTTTGAAAAACTTGTCCTTACTGAATAAATTAAATATTATGTATCTACATTTAATTAGGTTGTATTTTTTTAACAATAGTATTTTTTATACACTTTCCTTTTTATAAAATGTTGTTTTCTTATATTTATTTTATAATATTTAATATAACTTTGAATATTTAGACCACTTATAATAGTTGTCAGTTCAAATAACCTAAACGGAATAAAAATCACCGTTAATCAAATATTCGCATAACATATCCATTATATTATATAATATTCTAGTAAACTCAAATTATATAATATAACTACAATAAACTATAGCCTATATATTTATCTAACAAATAATAATACTCTGAGCTAAAATTTAGGCCTATAGGGAAAAGAATTTTCTTGTTTATGATGATGGGCCTCTTGATTCCATACTTATTTTTTTTAACAATAATATGTTAATACTATAACAAGACGAACATTTGGTATTTGCTTAAGTATCTTAAGCACAATGTATAAGTATAAATAATATTTTAAATTATTATAGGTAATATAGTACTGAAATACCAGACCACGAACACTGCACACACTTATCCCGTTAAAAAACGCAAACAAAATATACTTCATACTTTAAAAAAAAAGAAAATGTTTTATTATCTTTAATTACTTTAAAGTAAAAAAAAAAATAGTATTTACTATTATTTAAATTGTATTCTTATGTATGAATTATTTTTTATATTTATCTCTTTATTTAAACTTGTTTCAGTTTGGCGGGCCTTAAAAATATTTCTATGTAACAAAAATACTACTTTTCACTCTTGTGTAACACACTTATATCAAAATTTAAACGATTCTATACTTGAATAATGTATTTTACTATCAGTTAATTCATTAAGTTATTATGTACAAATTTTTTATACACTAACAATCATCATTATTGCAATAGGTAAAACTTATAGTCGTTACTTTTTTTCGTACACTAACAAAATAAATATTATATAATACATTGTAAGTGATACTAAAATTACGGTTTTTATTGTTATTGTTCTGTATTTATTAATATATTATAGATTGGTTTAAGGAATTATCTAACTACCTAACCTAAGAATTATTATTAAAAACAAGTTTTAAATACTTACAAATGATTTTGTTAATGATTTACACATTATAACTGGTTCGGTTTTTGAAACACTGTCGATTTGTGGCCGATAAATCATCCTTAGATCTGAGGACGGCACTTGCACAACTGGAATTAGTACAAAGTTAGCCACATTCACGGGTCTTTCCGTGAATACAGCTAACGGCCTTTGAAACTCGGGTTCATAATTATTTTGGTAGTTGTCGTTTGACGGAGTTGGCCCGTACGATTTTGGTGGATCGGATCCCCAACATACGTCTACAGTGATCACGAACAAAACCACCGTCCGAAAAAGCATTTCCTCAAAAAATAATTTAATTGTTTAAAATCATTAATCAATATTTGAATGCATTAGTATAATATACGTATTATATGTATATATATTTATATTTAGTATACGTTGGAATGTTGCATTAAAATGAATTTACGATTGTACATAATATATCGCATAATGTAATATTACTTAGTACCTATAACCAATATAATATATTACTGAAACAACGTATCAACGTCTGAAATGTACTTAGCATAATGGTTATACCTACATATATATATATAGATTAGAGTAACGATTCTAAAGTAAATAATATAAAACTGTTTGATTACAATGCGTGCACTGTACACGAGAATCCAAATGATTATATTTTATGTTCGTTCAGGAAAAACGTGAACACCGTGATGGTTTAAAACGCGCGACATGCAGACGGTTGGAAAAAAAAATAGAAAGAAAAATAGCATGAAATCGAAAATCACTTACCTTCAGTGTTACCGTCACGTCGCGGCCGTGGGTCACCGTCATCGTATCACCCATATAACGACGTGCTTATGTGTGCACACGGATGACGTTGCGCGTTGTCTGAGCCTGAAGACCAAATGGTTCGATGTGCACCGAGTCACCGCCTATAAAAAGGACACGCGATGAGCTTCAATGGCAAAACGGTCGCGTAACAGTAGTATAAGCCGAGTACCTAATCATTGGTACCTAATTTATATATGTGTAGTACATATTACCTAGGTGTTCAGTATGCGCAAAGCGTGCAAAAGTAAAAGTTTTCCCGAAATTTAAAAATAAACGAAATGCGACAAAAGAAGCGAACAAAACGGTAGACTTGTAATATATATATGCACGTATGTGTATTGTAGTAGTATAATGTTCGCGCTTTCGTCGACCTTGCGTCGACATATATATTATACTGTATTCACGCATTCTCTCGAATTATAATGGCCACGAGTCTCTGGTATTTTTTAACAGAAAAATAATTATAATTTTGAGGTATATTGGTACATGATGCAGAAGGCATAAAAAACGACTTTAGCATTATTTCCCGGCTACGTTTGTACATATTATAGCATATAGAAGTATATTATATATTATAATAAAATATATAGGTAAATAAATAGGTTAGGTTATAAATACTTATGCACATAGTTGGTGATTATATATCTGTATTCAAACATCATATATGTGCATTGTGCATCGTTTCCAAATCACAGAAAAAAAACCTGTAAAGACGTCTTTTTGTACGTATTATTTTCCGATTTGTCGGCTTTTAAGTTTTACAAAAATAAATTAATAATATTATTACTATCGCAATATGGTCATTCGTCGTTTTACGCGTAAAATTCAATTACCGTTTACTTGTGCTGTTATATCGGCGTAGAGACATTTATTGTATATTATTTATTACTAGCACTAAAAATGTGGTTTTAGTATTAAAATAACGGTCTGGTTATAAATGTAATGCATATTTTAAATAAATTTATAAATTTAAGTAGTAATTGAATTGAAATATAATGTGCATGATCTATGAAGATATCTCTAAAAACCTAAACACTTTATTTAATAAAAATTATAATATATTATCTTTATATTATTATTATTATTTTGTATTATTTATTGATATTAGCTTTAAAGTTTAAATAATCTTATAAGTTATAACACACTTCATACTTTATACGCGTATAATATTTATATTGCTAGACAAACGAGTTGTCTGGATAGTCTAAATTGTTCGTCAAATACATACAATTGATATACAATTTTTTGCGTGACTAAATCTAATATGTTCAAGTTTTTAAATACAATTATTAATTTTCAAGACAAATTCGATTTGTTTATATGCTTGCATTATAATATTATATATAATAATTAATAGGTATACATAAAGTATAGAGTATTATGTACCTACTATGTATGTGATAATATTTTTTTTTATGTAAATCGAATTGTGAAGTTGAACAAATCTCGAAAACAATCATAATGCGAATGTGCGCAATGCATACGTTTAGACATATGTAAATGAATGCAATTTAAAATACATTAGGTATGTAATAAAATATACGGTCTCCGTCTTTTCCGTTTATAGTTTGTACCTACATAGTGAATAAACACCACGCGTACAATGATCAACGGATGAGTATGAGTAAGTATATATTTATTACGTTGTGCGCGTTGTAAGCCGATCCAAAAGTGGGATTAATATAACATTTATAATATATTATACGTAGGTACATTCTTTCTACAATCCGTTAAAGATATAATATAAGTATAGGTAAACACTAAGCATAGCGTCTGCGGTGGACGCGAGCATCATATATATATATATATTATTATAACGTTCATAAAGTATTATTGTGCTGTAATAGATAATGCGATAAAAAGTTGCAGCTTGAAAGAAATAAATAAAAATATGTCTAATCTGTACAGGTATGTGCTATATTCCTTATCCTACAAATGGACAATTATTATTATATATTATTAGATTTACAATTTGTTTCTCTACTTAACGAATATTATGTATAACATAATGTCGAGTGTTTGATATTTGCAGCAGTCGTTGACTGCAGAGGTCCTCGACACCGAGATTTGCCCACACTTTTATTACTTTTATTACTGTATACCTACATATAAATATAGGTAGGTATAACGTGCGACCTAATAGCTGAACGCATTATAGCAACACACAAATATTAAATGTTTTTATTTTTTTCGTACATGGGTAGGTTACAAGCAACAGTGATATATTTATAAAAATTTAAACATGCGTAGGACATACTCGTAATATTATTTATTATATGTATTTTATCGTAGGTACGTAGGTACAAAATGTATGCGTGAACGGACGTCTTTCCTGAACGCCGGAAAAATGATAAAAAATATAGATTTAAGCACCGGACATTGTGTCACGTCAGTGTCAAGTTGAAGGACACCACTGTAAATCGTATTATAATATTAAACGTGATGCCATGAATGTACAAGGAAATAGATAATTTTCTATTTATGTTAAAAGATCACACGAGATTATAATATAATAACGCGAAAGTTCATAGCCCATTGCTGCAGTAGTAGCTATATAGGGTGATCTAAGACTTTTAAAATCATATATACGTGCTTGGTCGGTGTATTGACCTCTATTATTACGTATTATTTTATATATATATATATAGGCCTACTCTTTACCAATATTAATGTTCACAAATATTCCAAAAACCAGTTTCTTTGAGATTTACGGTTAGTAATTATACACCACTTTATGATGACAGAATATATTTGGTGAAATGGCAAAAAGTCAACAAAAAACATACAAGAATATTTCATTTGGAATTCCAAAAATTTCGCGAAATATAAAATTTGCATTTTAAACTGTAAACTTGTATATTTTTGTTTATTGGGTACATTTAGGATGCATCGACGTCATTCTGTACATGTTTGGTCTTATGTAGGTATATATAATATAGGACATAGGTGGATAAGTATCTGTATGCTTTATATATTTTATATTAATAAGACAACTTATATTAATTTTATTATACCACTAAATACACCAAGAATAATATATTAATATTATTTCAATTGTATTAATGATTTACCTGTATATACATATATAAGTATACTTTAATAGTTTCAATATGAAACTAGATCTTAAATAAAAAGTATTAAAAATAATTTAAACATTTCATATTACTTATAAGTTATAGGTTTAAGTTGGTTTATATTTATAGAAAACAAAAATAGCATGATTATAACGCCTATTAAGTATTAATATAAATAAATTATATTTTATATTATTATAGGTGTTTTGTGTTTATAATTATAAATTATTAAGTATAGTCGGTAATGTTTATACAAATTAACTCAATAATTAATACTATTTTTATATTATTTAACATTATATATTTATACATGAATATGTTCAGAATTTCTTATTTATTTATTTTTTTGAATTGAAATATTAAAGCGATATCAAAATTCAATTGTATTATAATTGAACTTTATAAAAATATACATACACATATATGTTTTACCTTATAATATATTATATAGATATTATATTATTAATTATAAATGACAAAAATTGAATGCACTAAAAATTAACAACTATCAGAACAAATAAATTAAAAATGTTTAACATTAAAATGATTTAAAATTTTAATTAGATAGTCTTTATTTAATTTTTTTAATCATAGAGTAATGTTTACTTACGTGTCTATAAGATATACATATTATATGTAAGTAAATATATAAATAACTTTGTCACATAATTATATTATTTAGATTTGAAGGGTAATACTTAAAAAAAAAATGAAAACTACAAATTAAATTTTGCTAAAATATACTATACGCATTATTATAAGTCGACTTTTATTGAATCAACTTAAAAAAATTTAAGAATTTAAAGTTTGGAACATGTAATCGAAAAATGACAAATTTTCAAAGTAAAATTGTGTATTTATTTGTTTAGGCTTTTATGATTTATATTCATGTATAACATAGTTTTATCTGGATTCTCTAGTATGAACAATTAAATACATCATAATCAACTTTCAGTTCTTAATTATAATAAAAATAAAAATAAAATAAACATTACCTGACAACAATGTATTATGTTATAATATTATAGTACACTCCTCGGACCTGTTCATCTGCGAAAAATGTACTCACTAGTATCCAGAACCGGAACCAACATGAAATTAAATTCGAATTCGAATGATTCTCAGTTTGGCAGGTCACTTGTTCTACCTGACGCTCGCAAATACCCCCACTATAGGTATCATTTTGAAATGTTAGAAGATACAAAATTATAGTCATTCAGCAGTAGTAGGTAAATGAAAATAATGTTAACACTTAAATATGTAATTTTTTTTATCCATCCCGTTCTTGACATCAAATAAAATGTATTTATGTAAACCTTAAAACGAAATTTATTTTTAATCTGATTTAATGGCGTCGTGTGTTTCATTCAAAATTTACCAGCATCTCTCTATAGAAGTAAGTCTACTATAATTTAGTCTTGAACTTATGATGGTATTATTATTTATTAAATTATTATATCTATAATTTACCCATCATTTCTGATAAAAAAAAAATATAATGCATCACTACAAATATATATATATATATACAGTGTACTTGTTTGAATACAAATTTAAATAGATATCCATAATGCAATGTTATTAATGAATGCTTATATCGTGATGTATATTTTAATAAATACCTACAATATTTGTGTGTGAACGTCAAACATGTTGTTCTACTAAAACTTTATATTCCCGACGGGTCAATATCCTTTATAATATAATGTTATTATACAGCATACCAATTTTTAAATAGTGATCACTATTTTGCTATGTAATGTGTAGAGTTAATAGAATGTATTATAATGGATTAAGTATCGCTCTAGCCGGTTATGACACCATCGAATCGATAAATCCACTAACGAATATATAATATTTGATTGTATGGACTGTAGTAAGTAAAGTACCCATCTAATGTTTATATAGCAAATCTTATATTATTACTGTAATATTTTACTGTAAGAAAAACCGTATTTATAATATATTAGTTTATATTAATATAATGAATTATTGATATTATACTAATATTTTCAATTGTTGTAGGTATAAAAAGTAAGTATATGTTTATTTATTTTACAGCATCCTGTCCTCGTTGAAATAATATATTCATATATAATACCTATACAAGCAATAATTATTAGGTACTCACTAAACACGCATAGAAATAATGGATTTAATTTTACTTAGTCAATAAGGTGTTGAATGTATGAACTATGAATATTAAATTAAGATTTTAATGTGGTTTGAATAATGGAAACAGAGAGTTAAATTAAATAATATTGTTTAACAACACTATGTTTTAAATAACCAACAATTAAAAACATTTCAGAAGTAAATTATATTTAAATCAATTTTTGGTAAGTATTCAGTTTTAGTAATAATTATGTTGTTAATTTTACTTTCATTGAGAAATTGGATATACAAATCTTAAATTGAGTTTTCTGTAACTTGTATACAAAAGTGTTAAAATAACATTTGTATACCTAATACTAAACAATGGGTTAGATAACCTAACCTAGGTAAGTATTCAGTTTTAGTATAGTTTTTATAATGTTAACTTTTAAATGAATTATCCATAGAATCTATTGTTTATTGATAAAATGAAATTGCGTTTGCTTTTATTCCCTAAATACAATACTCGTTATTTCTATTATAAGCTTTTTATAATTTTCTGCATATACCTATTTGTGATAATTTTGAAGTGCCTATCTTTATTATAAAACAATGTAACTAAATTTTACTTACCTTTTGTTATTTTGTATTTAAAAATGTTTAAAAAAATGAATTATATAAATGACCATAATAAAGATACTCAAATAAATAAAAAATAAATTAATATAATTATTTTATTAATTAGTACGTTATTTGTTATAAATTTATAATTTTTTAAAACGATTTACTTTATTGTGTATATACCCAATACAACTATACTAATGTTTATAGTTTTAATTTTTTAAACAAACAATATTGAGAATGATGATGCACACACTTATATAATTTAAACCAATCTTGAGAAAGACTTCGATAAAGCAAATCTTGATTTATTAATAATGAAACTTAAGCTATAAAGAGTACATAGAATAACAATATACAATATATATTACTATCTTTGCTTAGATTGTTGTTAAAGAATCGAATTCAGATTATCAAATACACAAATTTTACTTCAGAAATTAATAAGTATAAATATTTTATCCATCGAAATTACTTGTTCTCTTTACTTTTTTTTTTATTGCTTATGAATAATGAATTTGATAAAATAAAATAGTTCAAATTGTAAATATTTGCATATTATAAATTGATTAGACAAATCAAATATTAATTTAATATTAAATATTTGGGGATAGTCGAATTGCACTTATTACCTACAAAGAAATGATCGAATTGCACTTGGATAAAAAAAAGGTAATGGTCGAACTGCACTGGGTAAAAAACAGGTAGTTGTTGAACTGCACTCGTTCAAAAAAAAGAGTGAAAATCGAAAACGCATGGAAATTTGTTACAAGTCGAACATGTATAGTAAAAACCCGTCAGACAAACCCGTTAAAAATATTACGAATCTTATGTTTACGAACGCTACGGGCTACCTTTATTTTTTAGCATTATAATATATTAGTTCGTTAATGCCATTTAGATAACGCAGATAATTTATTATTGTCGCCAAAACTTGACGAAAAAATCTAACCTAACTGGATAATACATAGTTATCAACAAAAATATAAGACTAATACTTATATTTTATACCGTGTACTATTTAGACCTATCACCTATGTAAACTACACTTTTACGTCGCTATGTAAATATGAACAATTTAAAAATTATTAAAAGTGATTGAGGCCGTGTCTTAACTGTGTAACAAAGTTATACATTTTACAAAAAAAACCATGATGGTGTTAAATGTCGTTGTACCCATTGTGATTGTCTTTCAAAACTATATATCTACATGGATGTTCTACAGTTATTTTTCGGTGTGAGTTAATACATAAACACGAAGAACCACTTAATTTACCTCAGAAAATGATTTACCCCTGCAAATTCAACACGGTAGATTGCTCTGAATTAATAGAAAAACGTCATTTTAAAATCATCACAATTTATTCCAGTTAGACTTATACATTAAATTAAGTTATTTTTTTTATCGAAAATATTAAAAAATTATTTGAAATTTTCATCTTCAAACATCCTAATGTACCTATACCAAATTAATTGAATAATATAGAATTTTTTAAGATTAAAATGCCTACATTGCTAATTAATTGTTTCTTTGTAATATTATGTACTATTATTGTTGAAAATTGTGGGTGAGCTATGAGCATACTTGGATAATAATCTTGTATAATATTAAAACGTGATGTTGATATATAATACCATATAATTAAGTAAATAAATAAACTACTTACATTTTAAATTATTTTTATATTTGAAATTAAATACATACAAATTATACATTGTTTTATTGGATATAATTTAATTATGTAAACGCACGAAAATATTGGAATACCGATATTTTATATTATATCTCTTAAATAGTATCGCATAACAATTAATAATATTATACATACATAAAGATATGAAAAATTGGAATAGAAATATTAATGTTTCTATCTGTTTAATTCTTTTTGAATTTGATTACTTTATTTTATAATTTATAACCACACCAATCCAGTCAAAGGTAAACAAGTTTATTTGTTTAAATCATTTATAAAAAATTGGATATGAATACGATTTATTCGCGTATAATAAATAATATTAAAAATATGCAGTAGAAGTATAGCACCATCATAGTGACATGACGTAGATATACATTTTTGATAAATGAAAAAAATAAAAACATTATTATAATACAATATAACTATGTATTTTATGTTAGCGTTAAAAAATAAAATGTAGTTATTTCATAAGCTCTCTAAGATTTTTCGGTTATATTATGTAGGTACATTGAAAGTAGTTAGGATACAATTATATTTCTGTCACCCGTAAACTAGTTCGTATTATCTTCGTTATTGTTAAGAGGTAATACTATACAATTTATTATTGTATTTAATCATTTATTTTAATACATCCATATTCAAATTGTCAAATTGTTTATATATTTTTTGTTTATTTCTATTTCAAACTGAATGTAAATATATAGAATTAATTTAATTTAAATGTAAATACTTTAACTAAAGCAGTTCATTAAATTATAAAATAACAGATTTTATAGTTTAATGGAAATCATCATGGTTTAAATATAAATTAATAAATAGCTATAGTTGGATAGGATATAAATTTGGTAGCAGCTATCAACTATTCAAATAATTATAACATTAGATTTTCACCCGAAAAATAATTATTTCTCCTTAAGCAATTTTTGATATATTATTGTATTTAAAAAATACCAACAATACATATTTGATATTTTCAACTAATAATTATATTATAATATTTTTTATTATGTGATAAAATGTTCAAACATTTTTTTATAAATTTTTTTTTATAAATGTCGATAAAAAATTATTTGTCGGCTTAACATTTTTGAAAATTTATTACAAGATCCTACAAAAATTATTCTTGTATCTATAAATAATATTAAACATTTATAGGCAATTTTTTTTTATATGCATATGAAATTAAAATTTTGACAAAACTCGTCAAAATTGCAAAATATTACTAACTATTTTGTAGTTAAGAATTCATAAAAACTTTTCTTTTTATACCTAAGTTTTGAAAAAATAATACAAGATTCCTCATAAACTTTCTATAATGAAACTGTAAAATCTAAAAAATATAGATACCAGTTTAATGACAATTACATTTTATAGACATTTCATTTTAATTAAAGTTATGTAGTAAATTTGAACAAAATTACTTATTTAAAAAATAAATAACGACATTAGTTATTTTGTTATAATTTAAAAACATTATTTGTGGAAACTTCAAACTTTTACCTATATATTATATTATCATAAATTGTACCATACGCGTAATGATATTTTTTATTTATTTTAAGATAATGTACATATTTATAAATATTATGAATCTATTTTTGCTGGTTAACAGTATTTACAGATAAAATTAAATTTCGAGTTATACACATTTTTATAGTATGGAATAAAAATATTCAAATACTACATAATAGGCATTATCCAAAAAAAAAAATTGTACCTATCAACCTATCCTAATACTAAAAGTAAAATAAATGACTAAGATTGCTATATTAAAAAAAATATATGGTGTAATAGACTTAGTGATGTAGAATGATAAACCGTTTTCGTTAAAAATAATTTTTCGTATACAATGATGTATCAATAAACTCGAATTTAACATCCACATAATAGTGACCCACTCAACATTTAGGTAATGTATAGCAGAGTGATACCCACTAGCCTACCTTTTTAACTTATAGTGTAAAATTAATTAAATTAAAATATTATTTCAAGAATTGATGTTAATTTAATTTCATAATTATAATTTAACCACTATAAATTAGTTGAACTAAAATTATCTTAATTATATATTTTTGAATGTTTGAATGAATAATAGGTACTGCCCTAAGATAATATTATTTTATTCACCAATGAAAAACATAACCAATGTATCAATTTAAATTTTTTGACAACATTTTTTTATCTTAAAATTATTAAGCTAATTTAAAACTTATATTATTATAATATTAAATTATATTTATTTATAATATTATTTTGACTATTTTCTAATTATTTTCAAACTCCTTAAATTTAATTATGATACAATATACATTACACTCTGATATGTTAGGTTATATTCATCATTTTTTTTTAAATAATAAGTAATATATTTTATTATAGTTGTATACCCAACTTTATCCGTGAAAAAAATGAACAATTTATTATAAATTACAAAACTGTATAAGTGTATCTCGGTTTAAATATATCTTAATTCACGAGAAATTCGGCGTTGGTTTACCTCACTTTGTGAACCAATTCTACCGAGATGTGCAAGTCGCATATAACGAAACCAAATGTATATATTAGTATTTAACATTTTCTATGCATGGAAACATTTTTAAAATATTCTGTGATATTTATAAGCTTTAATATTTTCGATTTTTAAAGCTTTTTGACGATTTTTGTCAAAATCGAAAACATTTTCAAATTATTTTATGGATAGTTTAAAATGCATAGTTTAATTTAAATATTTATACTAAAGATTTGAAAATTAAAAACAATATTTCATAATTTATTATTAATTAAATTAAAAGAAAAAATTGAGATTACTTTTTAAAATATTTTTTATGAACATCTAAAGTTTAAATTTTGATGAAATTGAATATTCACGCATTATATAATTTATGTGTAATGTATATAGACATAAATCAATACAATTTTAAATCATTTTATTTTGCGTTATTTTATATTCTAATTATTTCTCTTCGCCTTATATTTTGTTTGTTTTGTTAGCCATAAAACTAATGTGTTTCATGGTATTTTATTATTTTCGTTTAAAACTTTCTTTTTAAGTACAATTAAAATTTTGATTATTTGTTATCATGTAGATATAACATTTTAGTCATGACGTCGTTGTTTGCAAGTTCTGATTATCTGGTAATGATTTAAATATATTTTGAGAATAATTCCAAAAAATAATTATTACATGGTTGATCAGAAGCGGCTCCAGAAACTTAGTTCATAGAGGTAGAGCTAAGTCACAATATTCATAATAATAATATCATACCATAGTAAAATCTATTAATAATAATACTTCATGGTAAAGAACATAGGATTGAATTCAAATTTAACACTATGTCGTGTAACCTTTAAAATACGTATACATTATACAAGATCAATAAAATTATATCAATTGATTTTTTTTTTTATGATTATTCTGCTTTAGAAAATTTGTATACAGTAAAGATTAATGATTTTAAGTAAAGAGATCAGAATATTAAATTTATATATCGGTAACTATTGATACATTGATAATCCACATATCAAGAACTATTTTACAAAAATATTTTTTTCTGTATCACCTCAAGATTAGACTTTTCTGGTATACTCATAAATTCCACTGGCTTATGATTATACACTTAATATTATTTAAATTGATTACCAACACAACTAAATTTTGAATAGTTTTAGCTGTCTAAATCTCCCATGGTTTGTGTATATGTTTGCATAATGGATTTATGCTAGGTTACTTACAGACTTATATAAAATATAATTACTGGATTTGAAGTGCATTACTGCATTAGAACATATTTTACGATGGTACCTATTAGTTCTAATTGAATAATGCAAATAGTTCTTCAACTTAAAATGTTGCACATGTCCAATAAAACCATTCAAATAAAATATGTCTGTTATAAGCCAAATATTATTACACATTTTGAATACATTTATTCGATATTTTTATAACTATTGCTAAAGATGGTATTATTATTTTTAATAATATGAACCACGGGAAAAATTATAGGGTATCCACCTAATTGTTATAGCAACATGGCTATAATTATGACGGATTATGAACTTTTATGGTATAATAAGATTATTAATTACAATAGAAAATATATTATTTTATTTGATGATTGATACATAGTTCATAAAAATTAATGTATAATTCTTTTTAATTGTTTTACAATACCATTGCATAACAACGATAATTATACCTATGATATTTAGGCACGAATTGACGATACATTGGCGGAGTTTTGAATTAAATCAGTATGAACATTTATTTTACAATAATAATACAACATACAAATAATATTTAAAAACATATTATATAAAACTATACTGACCATTTAATAATGTTCTTTGGATAACATTTAAATATTTTATATTTATTTTAATGTTATGATAATAATATAAAACAGTTATGTAACTTTGATTAGTTTCAATTTCATTAATACCATAAGTTATAGTATGTCAGAATTTGTACACTATTTTGAAACTTTATCAAGGATAGGTATTTAGTTAAATATTTTCATAACCGACGTAACGTTCAGATTTCAGAATTCTTTTTGAAAAGTTATTATAATTAAACATCGATGGTTTTTCAAAAGCGTACACGGGTTTAGGATTGGACTCGAGTAGTGCGTCCAATATTGTGTGTATGGCATACTCAGGTAAAGTCGTTTTCATAAACATTTCATTGAGCGTTTGTTCATTAGCTTTGCCAGAAGACCGCACCGGTTCGAACATGTGTTCCGGCTGAATGTGATTTGTGTTTATAACGATTATATGTACACCCAAATCCTTTAGATCTTCCCTTAGCGAGGAACTAGCACCGACCACGGCATGGCGCGCAGAGTCAAATGCAGTCATCCCTTGTCGGCGTGGATGTCCGATAGATGTACCAAAGTTAATAAAACGACCTGAAAATACATAAAAATTTAAAAAAAAATTCAATATTATAAGCATTTATAAAGTGATTTCATTGTATTAATTAAACTAATCTATACTTAAGTGTGAACAGTAAACAATATTCATCATTTACAGCTAAATAATCTAATTAAAAATACGTCAGATATACTCAGAATTAAAAACGAATAGTTAAGTAGTCCAGGAGCTTCATGTTCTAAAAACGAAGGTATTAATAGGAAATATATTTGGATTTATTTATATGACGGAAATAGAGAATAATATAACAATATAAATATTGAACTCACAAAATATGTATAATATTTATGAATAACTAAAAATATCCTCTTATTTGTACAAAATTGAATAGTAGCATTTGGTTATGTATGGAAAGCCAATGGACAAATAATTGAACAAGTGACAGTATGAGAAATTTACAAGAAGCCTCTTGAGAAGTTCTTCAATGAAATATAATTAAACAGTAATCAGATATTTAGATAAGTTCTAGAAAGATATACAATTAGAAGATATAGCGAAGTCCTACTAAGTATTTGAAATAAGAAGAAACAAAATAATAAAAAGAAAAAAATAGCAACAATAAATATAAGAATGTAATACAAAATGTATTTAATTTATAATTAATTACAATGCGTTTGAATATATTTATTCAATTATTAACCAATTAATATTAATAAGATAATTCTTTTTGTGGTTATTAATGTTTTATCGCACAAACTAGGAGTTTATAAATCTCATTTTTTTTTCTAGACCATATAGTCATTATTCAGTATAATTCAAACAATACGCATTATTGTCAGTTTTAATATGTTAGATAAAATTATCATTTAAGAAAATTGCAATAAATTATTGAAATATTACGCAAATAAATATTAAAATATGCCATATTCATATTAGTTATAAAATAATTTTTGTTTAAATTATATTTGTTTACCTTTTTGGCTCACTAGTAGAGGATAAAACGTTCTGGCGGCCTTGAGTGTTCCAAAAACATTAGTCTTAAATAACGTCTCCCATTGGATGCTCTCCTGCATTTCGATTCTTCCCTTCAGGCACACGTCTGCAGTATTTATGACAGCCCATAAACCTAAAAACAAAATAATAAACTGTAAGAAAATAATATTGTTAAAATACATTAGTTATAGAAATTATTTTTTAGTAACTTGTTTGAAATCCTCGATAGATTGTAGTTTTATAGTGATGATAGTTTTTTAACTAAAAATACAGTATTTATGGTAGTGGAATATCATAACTTCTCCATAAAATATATTAAACATTTGTAAATCAATATCTGTTTTTACAGTTACAGTAATTTAAAATTTTATAAATATTTAAGCAAACAGTGTATATAGTATACTAGTATACATTGTATATTAATATGTGGAAACAAATCGTAATATTATTAGTATAATTATAAATTTCGATTATAAATGTATAACTAACATTTAAAATTCATTAAACATATCAGTGGTGTAGAGATCAGACCTCCCCCTCGAAGAAAAATCCTGGTTACGCCACTGAAACATCTTAGTTATGATAATATTAGCAAAATATTATATTATTTTGTTAGAAATCATTATTTTTAATGCGCATTTTTTTCATGTCCTTTTTATATTACAAATAATTGTTATTAAATTTAAAATTATAGGTAAGTACCAATTATATAAGTATTAAAGATTTTTAAATTAAAACACCCCATATATGTTGATATTTATTCATTTATTTATTGTACTTGCTATTAAAATACTTTCTGAAAAAAAAAACATATAAAATAACTTGAAAAATATAAAAAACCCATTTATACGATAAATTAATTTAAAATGACCATCAAAAAGTATCGATTATAAAAACCATTAGTTGAGATTAGTAAAAGTAAAGACTTAAGAATTCAAGGATACGTGCAACTTAATTTAGTCTTATAATACATTTGATTATTAATTTAACATTAATATTTTTAAATAACTGCAGTTGTTTATCTGAACTTGAATTAGTTTTATAAACGCTATGTACGATAATATACATGCCATATTATAATATGTAAATAGTAAATATGTGTACATTTAAAAGTAATAACTGCTAAATATTGACAATGAGTTGGTAGATAGGTTATTATTATTGATTCAATATGTATATTTATAACTTATAGGTAATTTATAAGTAATTACTAGTATTTACTAGTGAATGAATCAATTTTATAACATTTATAGTTATAATGTCATATTTAAAATTACCAAAAAATTATTGAAACCGTTTACCTAATACAATTTATTATTAATCTTTTTTGTAAATCCGTAAAAAAAAATCAATTATCGTGGTACATATTTTAATAACACGATAGATGATATCTGCATTTAATTAGCTTATAAAATTGCAAATAAATACTGCAAACACTGCAACGGTTACTAATTCATACGTATATTAATGTATCATAAATCATAATATTATTGTACGTTGGGTACGTAACGAGTATATCTCATATGACTTTACTATCGCCCTGATGAATGTATATTGTATATATTATATAGTATATTGTTATCCTTGTATAGTTGTTGTTTAATATTATTTGTACCTAAGGGTCGAGCAGAATGTTAATAGCTGTCACAATCACGTACGAGCAATTGGGCGATAGTCGCCGTTAAGAAAATAAGATAGCCAGCAAGGTTGCCGCTTAGAATGATAATAATTATTAATGTATAACTTGTTCACAAGGACTGTAGCGAGGTACGCCCGTTTGCTTAAATCTATCTCGGGCATACACATTCCTCCGCGTGACTGACATTACATACACTGCTTATAAGTAGTATTATACTGCAGGATTATATACATACTATATACTCGTATATATAATATATT